>NW_006203646.1:6619278-6633532 GCF_000334495.1 Tupaia belangeri chinensis
GGGACACACTCTAAGGGCATGGTCATAGTGCAATTCCTTATCCTCCATTTCTCCCTTCTTTTAGGATTTTGGGTCCGCATGTATGTCCTGTGAGCCTAGTGTATTTTTCAAGTCATGGGATCTAGGACTCAAGCCATGTAATTGGCCATATGGGAGCTACTTTAACCACCATGCTACAGGATGGTCCACAAACATGAAATTCAAGGGGAATTCTTAGAAATATTTAGGCATTTACATGCAGAAGATGCTATGTAAACTTGAGCCAGTTTAGCCACTCCATTTTTCTTATATGTGAAACAATGTAGAATAACATGACTATTGTGAAGGAAATTGAAAGTGAAACATGCCATGAGCATAGAAAGTATTGCTGTCCCTCAAAAAGCAACTCACTTGAAACAAAGGATGGGGTTATTTGCATTAGAAATATAAATTTATTAGTTCTAGTTGAATGTTATTGAATGCTATCAAAAATAGCACTTCGGCATTGATTCAGAACTGTAGGGTGCACGATCAGCATAATTAAAATGAAAGAATCTAAACCATTTCCCCATCTTGCTTTCTTATTATTGTCTAATTGTTCAGAATGTCTGTCTGTTATGGAGACAAAGCAATTAAGCCCAGCAAGTTGCAACAACAGGGATCATAAAGCGGGGGCCTGCTTCATTAGCAACTTGGATATCAGCATAGAAAACATTAAAGAAGGAAACGCAATTGTAATTGGAAATAATTGGATGGCACAGTTCGCTTAGCTGGGGAAGATACGCTATCTGCCTTTGGAGGCTTTTCTTCATTTTGTGGGTCTTTTTTCACCTGGGCTCTTCAAATTAAGCTCTATAAACATCATGGTATCGCATCTGAGGGACCAAGAAGCTCAGTGAGTACTGGGCTCTTCAGGTAATGGTACCTGTCCCCTAGGAATCCAAAAGAATTTTGCTTCATATTAACTGTTAGCTGAGAAAGAAGACAGGCAAGGGGTCAGTGTCTCTGTTAAACACAAAGCATCAAAATAAAAACTCCTGTGTCTCTCTCCCCCCACTTCTCACCAACAGAGCTGACTTCCAAGGTCTACTCCTAGGACATACATTCTTCGCAGTAAATCATCTTTAACACCTCTATAATATAAGGAGTTATATGACAAGCAGAAAGAATCATAAACATTTTTAGATCTGAGTTTAAAAACTCCTCTCACTTAAAAAATGAGACTCAAAGAGGAGACTAACCTGCCTCAAATGCAAGGAGGTGAAAGAAAGCAGCAGAAAAGGAGGGCCAGTAGGTAGCATGGTGATTAAAGCCCTGGATTCTCACATAGCCAACCATGGTTAGAGTCCCAGACCTAGCGGCTTGCTTTCTCACTTTCTCTGGTGTGCCCTACAGAAAACTTAAAAAATAATAAAAAATAAAACTAAACAATTCTTTTAAATAAAAAAGCAGAAAAGAAAACACATGCCCTCTAATAGCACCATCAACATAATAACATTGGCAACTGTGTATTGTATTAGCTCTATGTGGCATACACTATGTTGAAAACTTCACATACATAACGTCACTTAATTTCATAGTATACAGGAATGATGAATTTTATAGCTAAGGAAATTGGTGCCAGAGAAGTTGTACCATTTGACCCTATTATGAAGTAAAACAATGATTTCAACCTAGTTGTAACTGATTACAAAACCCAGGCTCCCAGCTGCTGAATGATCTAACCTCCCTATAACGGTTGAAAAGTTGAAGCAAATAACATGTCCTACTATTTCCTCACCAACCAGAAGCAAGAGAAACAGTGATACAGTTGGTGAAATAAGTCCTCAGACCGGGGATCCGCAAACCAAGGCTCACCACCTGTCTTTATAGAGCTCATAAACTAAAAAGGATTTTATATTTTTAAATGGTTAAAAAAATCTAAAAAGTATATTTTATGACACATAAAAATTAGATAAAACTCAGACTTTCATGCCCATAACAGTTTATAGGAACCCAACCACACTCATTCATGTACAAGCCATCACTGATCTGAACTTGGAAGAAAAAACCAAGGAGCTGACAAAGATTCTGTGGTCCATGAAGCCAAAATATCCAACCCTTTACCCAAAAAAAAAAAAAAAAAAAAAGAAAAGAAAAAAATGGCAACCCTGTTTTCTATCACATTACACTTAGTGGAAATAAGAATATGAATAAATATAGGATCAATGTCTTGTGGATCTGGGGAGAGAAGAAAGAAGAGTTGACGATTAAACAGTAAGAGGAAAAGGACTTCATCTCAATGTGTTAGGATTTTTTTTTTTTTGAGAGGTTTTTTGCATGTGTGCTCACCAGAGAGAGTCAGAAAGACAAAAAGGACAGAAAGCGAGACATTTCCCTCCCACCTCCTGGGAATGGCCACGCCCCAATCTCCTCTAGGGATCTTGGGTATGAACACATGCCTGGCCTTGAGTTTAAGCCACTGGGTCAGGATTCAAATCACGGTCAAAAATCACGGTCAACTACGGGACCAGCAGTTAGCGTAATGGCTATGTCGCTGGACTCCCACGTGGACGACCGCGGTTCGAGTCCCGGACCTGGTGGCTTAGACTCACGCCGGGCGCGTGTGCGTGCGTGCCCAAGATCCCGAGAGGAGAATGGATTGCGGCGTGACCATCCCCCCTGGGGGGTGATTTCCTGCTTTCTATCTCTCTGTCTCTCTCTGTCTGTCTGGCGAGCGCACACGCCCTATAGCAAAAACCTCTCCAAAAAAAAAAAAAAAAATCACGGTCAACTACATGGGAGTCCAGCGACAGCGACGTAGCCATTATGCCATCTGCATGTCTCAAGGATCATTTTTATCTACAAGAGTGGTGTGTGTCTTTCAAAAGGAAAACAAAAAGGAGAACCATGTGATAAGCCTGCTGGAATACACGATCCTCCATCTTGACAAAGGAGAAAACATCATCCAAAATCTTAGTATGTATATCAGGGAGTGGCTGTCAGGTTATAATTTTCTCCTGCTTAGCTCACTTGGCCAACAAAGTGAACTGGCTAGGTTGGCAAAGGCACCCCTCTCTTTACGCCAAGGAAACATGCAGGGAAAGCAGGAATAATTCTGGGCATTGAACCCTATTATGTTCTCCTTGGAAACACATGAATTCAGCTCCCAGTGGATGTATGGAGAAAGGTAAGTTCAGCTGGACATGAAAGTGACTTGTCCATCATTGGCCCATGCAGTTCTCCAACAGCTATACTCACAGACCCTTTGCAAACTACATGCCAGCAGAATGACTCGCTTGCAAAATGAGTTAACTCTTTATTTTATAAGAATCTTTTACAACAGACCTTGATTCAGTTTCATTTCACATTGAATATCTTACTTGGAAATATAATTTGGCTTCCCATGTAGGCTGCCTATAGGAAAGTTATTGTGCTCTGCTGACACCAGCATTTTAGACTGTCCACAGCTGTATTTCTCAACATAAATTGGCATTCTGGTTCACATGCTCATCGATCTCTATTAACTAGGAAAGCTATCACTGTTGTTAAAATTCTGAAATCATTAATACTTTAGGAATGAGATTCTGATTTGCATTAAATTCGTCAAATGCCGACTGCTGAGTACCTAAGATTCTGGTCTTCCTCTGACAAAAACCTTCTCTGAAATTGTGCACACAACACAGAGGCATTGCAGCATATGCAAATTTAATGTATGTAAATTGAATAATATATGCTGGGGACAGAGAAAGAGGTATAACTGTTTAAGTAGTATGGTTATGGACCATTCCACTAAAAGCACTCACTTGCTCTAGCTCCTGATAGGAGACATGAATGTACTCAGTTACTCTCAGTCCCCATTCACGGCTAAAAGTGTGAGTACCTCACCAGGCAGAGTGAATTCTAATGTTTAAAGTTATACATTCTTCAAACTAGAGAGCGTCCAAATACTTGATTTTGTACTCACCTAAAGAAACAATGACCAGTGTCAGTGTGGGGAGAATACAAGCTGTTTCAGACTTTTGCGGTGGCAAGTCAGCCTAAAATATAGGAATAGCTTAAAAAAAAAAAAAAAAAGCTTTCAAAGAAAATTTTGACTAACATGGAATTTTTGCTCTATGTGTAAACTTTGTTCCTGATATTTGCAAAAGATGTAACTTTGTGACAGTTGTCCTAACCCTTGGGAAATCTACAAGTTCAAAGCTCAACATCAAACTCAGATTCAACAAGGAGGGGATGGGCACCTTTATTTTACTTTTTCCAAGAACCACGATTGTCCTAAGACTAGCACTCTCCATGCTATATTCTGTAAAACATTCATTATTAATAGATGGTCCCTCCAAACAGGTTTTCTTTTTTTTTTTGAGAGGTTTTCGCTATAGGGCACGTGTGCTCGCCAGACAGACAGAGAGAGACATAGAGACAGAAAGCGAGAAATCACCCCCCAGCGGGGATGGTCACGCCGCAATCCCTTCTCCTCCATTCTCCTCTCGGGATCTTGGGCACGCACGCACACACGCCTGGCATGAGTTCTAAGCCACCGGGTCCGGGATGCGAACCGCAGTCGACTATGTGGGAGTCCAGCAACATAGCCATTACGCTAATTGCTGGTTCCCATCTCCAAACAGGATTCTGAAATGTGAAAAGTTTGGGCAACAATTGTATATTATAGTCTCATTCTAAAATTCATAATGAATATTAGCATGCTGAAAAAAAATCCTACAATGAAGAAAGCAATTTTGTTTTATTGGAACTAGCCTTTGTCACATGCAGTGGAGAGGAGGTCTCAGCTTTTTTTAATCCTATTCCTCATCTTCATTCTTCCTCAACAGTTGAGAGTACTAATCCAATTATTCAGTCTTGGATAGGGATTGTCCCCTGATTAATAAGAGATCACTTTGTACTCAAGTCATAGATGTACTCATGAGCAAGTGAGTTGACCCAAGACTCCTCTTAAGACAGTGCTTCTCAAATA
Source organism: Tupaia belangeri chinensis (assembly GCF_000334495.1). Lineage (NCBI taxonomy): Eukaryota > Metazoa > Chordata > Mammalia > Scandentia > Tupaiidae > Tupaia > Tupaia belangeri. The sequence goes on from NW_006203646.1 coordinate 6,624,212, forward strand.
TGGACGCATCCAAATTGCACGGGGATCTTGTTAAATATGCAGATTCTGATTCAGCTGGTCTGGTGTGGAGACCCAGAGTCTGCATTTCTAGCAAACTCTCAAATGATGCTGATGTTACCAATATAAGGACCATGCTTTGAAAGTAAGGTACTTGGGAAAGAAAATCCCATTTCAATCCCCATTCTTTTTTCTTCCTTAGGTAGGTATGCAGGGGATTTTTTAAAAAATATTTATTTATTTATTTAATTCCATTTGTTATTATTTTTATTTCAATTTCTTTTATACATTCAACCACATATGTTACTTAGTTTGTAAAGTGAATATTCCAACATGAATACATTTCTCACCAGTCCAGTTGGGAATATTATACGTATTATCTTCAACAGATTACTACAACAGCAAATGCTAAGATTGGGAATTAGGAGGCAGAGAGGCCCTAGAGGTAGGCCTCACGTCTAATTGTTCCACCTCAATTCTACAGGGCAGTCCCAGTGGGAATGCCATGCAGTAGCTAAAGTGATGGTAGTTTCTGTTCCCATTTTCTTTGCCTTTAGTATATGAGGTCCCTTCAATGATCCCACAGTGAAAGTGGTGACTGACAATACTGGATCCATGCATTCTTATGTTCCTTTGCCATAAATGCCATCTTCTTTTTTCTTTTAAAGAATTATTTAATTTTATTTATCATTATTTTTTTTAATTTGCTGCAGGGTATGTGTGAGAGAGCAAAAATGAGAAACCAAGCCACTAGGTCTGGGACTCAAACCACGATCGGCTATGTGGGAGTCCAACGCCTTAACCACCATGCCACCTGCTAGCCCACCATAATGCCATCTTAACATGATCAAAATTTCACCTATGCCCATCCCACAACATTTGCTGGATGTTGGATCACAATTTGCATGAGACCTCTTTTACTAAAGGGCTATAGTTGGGAGATGGAGCTTCTGATGTTTGGAAGTCTGTTTCTTTACAACTGGAGGACATCTGTAAGTTGGTTATCATCCAGCTAATTCAAGATAAGAATGCAGAAACTTCCTCTCAGATTTTCCCTGGCTCTGTCTCTTTACATATGGCAACTCAGATCGCACAGCATCAACAAGTACACTTCGGAGTCTGTCACTACATATTTTTCTCACTAGGAAACACGGGAGCATCTGCCAGATCTGCCCATAAGCAACAGGTAGCCAAGATCTTTAATCTACCAGGTTAGTATGTGAAAACAGAGCATTTCCAGGGGGACCTTCTCTGTCACTGCTCAGAATAAGAAATGGACCTCCAGGGGCATGTTAACTCAGCTGGAAAAATGGGCCTTTATTCAGTGCCCAAATGCTGAAGGAGAAGTGTACATATTTGGGGAATTACTAAAATGAAATTACTGAAACAGAAGACTGTTCTCAACTCATGCCTGACAGTTAGAACATAGATCTTCTTTGCATTTTTTTTCTTCCAAGAATAAATATCTTTGCTATTAGATGATGAAGATGATGATTTCTGTGGGTAAGGAAGAGGAAAGTGAACCAGATGATTTCTCAAATTGCCTTGTAATATCTGAAGCATAGGTTCTAAAACATTAGGTCTCGGGTATTTCTTATTTAGCATCCAAAAAGGCAACAGTATATTCTAGCTTTTTAGATACATAGGACTGGCATTCCAAAGGATTTGATAATTCTACATTCTGATTGCCATATCCAAAGAAAAAATATATTTAAAAACAAAGCTTTAATATGTATTATACTTTTTAGGCTGCATAAATCCCTGGATTTAATAACAGAAACAAATTTCAGATTGATAGGCAGAGGCCAGCGGCAAAAATTCAAGGTTCTATCATCTCCCAGGGATTCTCTTTAACATAAAGATTTATCCTTGGCCCTTCAGTTATCCTCCATGTAAGGACGATAGCCACCCTCAGGTTATAGACTAGGAAACTGAAATGTGTCAAGGTGAAGATCTTAGCATGAGTTATAGGGCCAAACATAGAAACCACTTGAAACACTAACTAGCAGAGAGGTTAAAGATAGATTTACCATGTTAACAGGATTCTGGGTTAAAAAGGTGAGGTGTTTATTTATAGAGCTTAAAGATGGTAGGAAAACTCATTTTGTTGTCAATTCTGTAACTTAGAAAAGTGGATACACTATCGTCCATTTTACATTTAGAAGTGGTTTGAAGGAAAATTATAAAAGCACACCAGAGAGAAAAAAAGTTCTTAAAAAGCCCATATCTGTTCATTTCACTTAGAAATAATCCTTGGTATTTTTCAAGAGATTTATACTTAAATACTTGGACATCTTTAACACTTTAACATCTATGACATATTTACCTATGTAAAAATCTATAAGGTGGCAAGGTAGGTAACAGAATGATCGATTTTAGAAACTATGAAAAACTATCTTTTCAACCCAACATCACAGTATCTTAATTATAAGAAGTCTTCATATCCAGTGAATAAAGCCCATATCTGTTCATTTTAAGAGTTCATTTTTACTATTCTAATTCTGTTGCATTTCCATATATATTTTTCAGTTCAACAATCCCTACTGGATTAAAATTTTTTAAAATCTACTGCAATCACTTTGTCTATTTCCTCTTTCTTCTTGGATAATTCAATCTTAAAGCAATTAGATATAGAATAAAAGGGTAGGTATTCAAAGTGGACGAGGCAAGCAAACTTCATCAGAAAACAATGTGAAAGCATAAGCAGGGTGAATAGGAAGTTCATGCAAAAGATGGAGGTACAGACAGTGTGACATTGAGACTCAGAGTGAAAACAGGGTGAGGAGAGTATCTATACATAGGAAAGGAGACAGTGAGTGTCATGAATTATGATATACAGGGTTATTGGTTAAATAAGTAACTGTATCAAAGACCATGGAAGTCAGAGTTTTCACTGTCAGAGAAGGGAATTACCAATAAAGAGAGAGAAAAAGCTAGAATGACTTCTGTGGTATTGAATTAGAATCATAAAATCAGAGGTTTCAATAAATATTATGTATAGAGATACATGTTTTTATTTTTAATTTTATATTTTTAAAGATAGAATCTTACCATGTCAAAAATTCTGCTGCCTCAGCCTCCCAAAAAGGACTACAGGTAAATGCCACCATTCCCAGTTTTTAGGGTAGACTATGAATTGAACCCAGGCCTTCCACATGGTCCAGTGTGCAAAGCACACCATCTTAGCAGCCTGTGCCAAGGCAACGAGGGCTGTATATGCACATACAAATACATATATCTTTTTGTCTACTAAAAAGGCCTGAGAGCAATTAATACACCAATATCAGTGTGCATACTTAGCTCCCAGATCTTGGTTCCATTCTCTACTGAAAGGTAGTAAGACTCCTTAGAGATATGTTTAATTCTTAGAAAAGGGTAGGGAATATACAAGATAGGCCTAGAACATCTTTTGTGCTGGAAAGCAAAGGAGTGCTCAAGGAATAATGGGGGTTTATCAAGTCAGCTTACACAAGTCCCCAGTAGCCAAATTAGGAGCAATTTAAGCAACAAAATAATGATAGAAGTAGATAAACTCTATTGGATAATAAAGGAAACCATTTGTATTGCATATTTGTTGTTGCTATAATGGAACACCTGAAAATGGGTAATTTATAAAGGAAAGTTTATTTGGCTCATGGTTTTTAAGTTCAAGGGCTTGTAAGCATCTCTGGTAAGGCTGTGCATTCTGCCTCATAACATGCCAACGAAACAGGAGGATAAGCGATCAAGTACAAAAAAAAAAAAATCACAAGAGCAAGCTGAGCTCACTTTTACAACTTGCTTTCATGAGAACTCTCTCACTCCCTCAATAACAGCACTAATTCATTTCTGAGGGTTCCCCCTCATGACCCAATCACCTTTTAAAGTCCTAACCCTTAAACTTGTTATACTGGAAATTAATTTTCCAACACATTTACTTTAGGGGAACACCTTCAAACTGTAGTGCCACCTGATATTTAAGTAGTTACCAAATATCTTCTCACAAAATACTTAATAATTACAAGATAAAAAAAAAATCTGAAGAAGTCTGGCAGACACCACCTTACTCATGTGATCACAGAGATCATCACTCTAAGGACAACACAAAACAAAATTATATACCATCTGATAAGATCCATTTGAAAAGGCAGAATCACTTCTGTCATGTTCCTCCTAAAGATGTAGTGTTTGAATATAATCATGACAAACCCAAGTTGAGAGACATTCTGCAGAATAATTGACCTGTAATTCTCAAAAAAATACCAAGGTCATAAAAGTCAAGGAAACTATGAAATATCCCATACTGAAGAAGACTAAAGACAAATAGCAACTAATGGCAAAACCTAATTCTAAAGGGACTTTTTTTAAAAAATAGAAGACATTATTGAGACAATTGGTGAAAACTGAAATGGAATCTGAGATTATATGGTAGTTTCCTGTTTGGGTGGTAATCTTGTGATTACTTCTTTGTTGTAAATAAACATGAAAGTATTTGGGAATGTTGGGGCTTTTTATCAACAGCTTACTCTCAAATGGTTCAGGGAGAAAAAGTTCTTTATGTTTCCAGATTTTCAGTAATTTTGTGATTGTTTCAAAATACATACATATACACAGATATATAATAGATGTTAAACCTACTAGGTTTTTATTTAGAATGCTTTGTTTTGATATATTCACTTAACGAGAACTGACATCTTTACAATATTGAGCTTTCCAATCCATGAACATAGTATATTTCTCGGCTTATTTAAGTGTTCTCTCAATAACATTTTATATCTTTCTGGACAAAGAACTTGTACTTTAGACATATCCCTAGGTATGTATTTACCATTAATTTCCATGCAATTTTAAATAGTATATTTTTAAATTTTATTTCCTAATAATTTGTTACTGATTTATAGAATACAATTAAATTTGGCTATATCCTTATATCCAATGACATTGCTGAATTATTTAATATATCTAATACATAAACTTCCAATTATTTTGCATTTTCTATATATACAACCATATCCCCCTATAAATAATTCCTACTCTTTATACTTTTGTTATCTTTTATGCCATATACCACTAGCTAGATTCTCCAATACATTTTTTAACATAACAGGAGAAAAAGGACATCCCTGTCTTACTCTCAATCTCAGAATATAAATGTTCAACATGATATCATTAAGTATGATATATACTTTGTTCTCTTTATTGGTTCAGAATGTGCCCTTAATTCATCCATAGTTTGCTAAGAATTGCTCATAAGTAAATGTGAAAATTTGTCTAATCTTTTTTCTGCATTAATATTGTTGCAATTATCTTCATAATATGTTTGTTTTGAGTTTTCATTTGACAATCCTATTATTTAAAATATTTAAATGTGTGAATCTCCCATTTGTGTTTCTCCTTTCCTTTTCATGATAGATTTTTCCTTCTCTTCATATATTTAGTAGTTTGTAGTATATTTTATATATGTATATGTAATTTTATATAATATTTATATTAGGGCTTTGTCATTGGGAATACTATATAATTTAGATTTCAGGTGTATCTTTTCAGTGAAGTTTTGCAATTGCTTCAGATACCTCCAAGCTGTTAGCAACCCAGGATGACTTTAAGGCTTATTAATTCCTGGGCAATTTGGATACTTTACATTTAAACTCCCATTTTATATAAAGTAGACCAGCAATTTATGATGCCCTATTAGAAAATTTTTATTTTTCAGCCAGTGCTGAGAGTGAGGAAAAACTACCTTATTGGCCTACTCTGACAATATGTGGACACTTTTCCTAGTCCACCCATTCACTAAAAGCTAATTTTATTCAGCGTGTGAGATCCTACGCCACCTAAAATATATCATGTCTTCTACATCATGGGTATTAAAACCTAAGTCCCAAGATTGCAGAGACCAGAAATCTCAACTCCAGCTCTACCTCAGGTCAGTTGATGCCTCTGCCTGACATGGTACAATTTCTGGCTCTAAGGATTTCCCTTACTTTCTTTCCAGGGTAGCTATTCATTTAAATACATTATGTAGGGGGCCAGCAGATGACATGATGGTTAGTGCACTGGACATACCCACATGGCTGACCACAGTTCAAGTCCTGGACCTGGTGGCCTCCTGTCTCACTTTCCTGCTCTCTCTTTCTCTCTTTCTCTTTCTGGTTGAATGAATGAATGAATGAATGAATGAAATTAAATAAATAATTTTTAAATAAATAAATATATTATGTAAGTATGATATTTTTTCTAGGAGTTCAAAGTGTTCTATAACATTTTCAGATGACCAAGTCTACCCATATAAGCAGGTTTGAAAATTATTTTGCCTTTCTGGGCCTCAATGTCTGAGTACATTTTCTCCTGCTATAACAGAATATCTGAAACTAGGTAATTTATAAAGAGCAGAAATGTATTTCTCAAAATTCTGGAGGCAAGACTGAGGAGCCCACATCTTGGAAGAGATTTAGAGCTGTAACATTTATGGTGGAAGGGAAAATGAGCACTCAGGAGACAAAGAGATGTAATTCACACCTTCAATCACTTTTATATTTAACATTAATACTTTATGAGACTGAAGTCCTCAGAATCTAAACCTCCTATTAGGTCTCACCTCCTAGCACTGTTGCCTTGGGAATTAAGTTTCCAACACATACCTTTTGAGGAACATAGTCAAACCATAGCACTAGGTTTCCTCAACTGACATAGAAAACTAATAAGATAAAATATGCAAAGTAGGTAATATAGATGACCAATAATAGGAAGCTGCTGTAGAAAGTTAATATGATATAGTTATTTAATATTTCACTGACTGTATTTGTTTCATACTTCTATTATAAATAATATTTTAATGTATATACATGAGTAAAAATCATATTTATTACTTATTATTCCCTGAGGTTAAATGCCAGGAAAAAATGTTCCTGGGTCAAAGATACCTTCACATTTTTAAGACTCAATATGTGATGACTCCTGAGAACTAGTGATTTCAGAGGAATAAGTGAAATGAAGATTTTTCCACTGATTATTCATCCTCCAGCCCACAAACTTGAGTGGATGCTCAGATTAAACTTCAAGAAACACACCATCCATCAGATGACTAGAAATTACTGAAGGGCCACAAGAAATATGGGAAAGCGAGATAATACCTCCCCTCCCAGGGAAAAGAATAACTCCTCTTCACCCACAGACAGTTCGATGGAAATCATAGAAATGTCTGATAAAGAATTTAGAACATTCATAATGGGCAAGCTAACAGAGATGGAAGAGAAGAGAGACAACGAACTGCAGAAGAGAAAGGAGAAAGGAGCTGACGAGTTCCAAGAGGTAAGGAAATTCTTGCACGATCTGAAAGAGGAATTACACACTTTACAAAAGAATCAAGTGGAACTGCTAGAGACGAAGGTTATAATACAGAAAGTCAAAATCTTCCTTGAAAGTATTAAAAGCAGACTAGATCATATAGAAAATAGAATCTCCGATGTAGAAGGCAAAATTGCTGGCCTAGAAAAATCCACCATGAAGACTGAGAAAATTGCCCCAAAATTTGAGAATAATATACGAGAAATTTCTACTAGATACCATCAAACGTCCAAGCATCTGGATAGCTGGCATCCTAGAAGGTGAAGAGACTCATAAGGGCATTGATAATCTATTCCATGAAATCCTGCAAGAAAACTTTCCAAACCTAGAGAGGCACTCAAAGATCCAGTCCCAAGAAATACAAAGGACCCCAAATAGAATCAACCCAAGAAGATCTTCTCCAAGACACATTATAGCCAGACTGACCAAAACCACAGACAAAGACAAGATACTAAGATTGGCAAGAGAAAAAGAAAGAATTTACCAGCACCAGACCAGATCTTCAAGAAGTTCTCAAGGGAGTGCTATGTCAGGAAAATTAAATGTAGTCACACAGAAATAAGAGTTTGAAAACTAAGAAAATGGCCAACTTAATAGTAGGGACAAGTCTGGAGTTGAATATTATATCCCAGAATTCAGTCAGGAAGATTGGACCACAACAGAAGATAGATTAAGTACATGAGACTGAACTGGTGAAATAGCATTCTGTGACTTTTGATTAAAATATTGCTGCTTTTCTTCTAGGTTTTGTTGTCCAGTTTTAAGAGTTTTTGTCCTGTCTTGAGCTGTCAATAGGTTCATATACCTAAGGTATATAATATTCAACTCCAGACTGGTCCCTACAATTAAGTTGGCCATTTTCTTAGTTTTCAAACTCTTATTTCTGTGTGTCCACATTTAATTTTCCCAACATAGCACTCCCTTGAGAACTTCTTGGAGATCCCAATTCAAAACTGCTTTTCTTGAAATTACCAGCTGAACTTGCTATTGAATGAAAGTAGTTAGATTATTTAAGAAATTCTGTGATCAATAAAATGTGGGAGGGAAAGGAATGGAAGACAACTGTAGACACCAGAGATAGTATGAGAAGAGAGTGGGAAAGGGCAGAGGGTCAGACATAGGGGTAAATATATATAAGTACACACACACACATACACACACACATATATATATATGAAATTAGAAATGGAAAATTATTGGTGATAACATGCATGATTAAGCCACTATGGAGTATATTCTGGATGGGAAACCACATTTTGTATGCTGTGACAATGATTAGGCAATAAATGTAAATTAATTAATTAAAAAAAAAGTTTCAGGAGAAAAAAAAGTCTCAATATGCAATTATGAGTTGTCCTCAAAATAGAATGGAGGATTTATGGAGCTGTGTCCCCACAAGTAGTGTAAAAAGTGCCCAATTTATCCTATATCATTAACTACACTGATAAATACAATTTTCAAAATGTTTCCCAAATTTTTTCAACATTTTTTAAAATGATACCTTAAAATTAGTAATCCTTTCACTTCTACCATAAGGACTAAACATTAAAAAAAATTAATGATGAGCATAGATTATAGAATTTCCAAGTGAAGAAGATACTTTCTGATTCAAGACTGTATCTAACTGCACAGAATGGTAACACATGAAACTTTGAAAGTAAGATTTACAGAATGCAAAAAAAGCAAGAGCCCTTCTGATTGCAAAAAGTGAGACAGTTTATCAAGAAAGATCAAGGTGGGACCAGCAGTTAGCGTAATGGCTGTGTCGCTGGACTCCCATGTAGTCGACCGTGGTTCGAGCCTCGGACCCGGTGGCTTAAACTCACACCAGGCACGTGTGCATGCGTGCCCAAGATCCCTAGAGAAGAATGGAGGAGAAGGGATTGTGACATGGCCATCCCTTCTTGGGGGTGATTTCTTGCTTTCTGTCTCTGTCTTTCTGGGGAGCATGCACACGCCCTATACAAAAAAAAAAAAAAAAAAAAAAAAAAAAAAAAA
>NW_006203646.1:6634054-6647354 GCF_000334495.1 Tupaia belangeri chinensis
TTGTTTGTGGGCGGAAGACAACCCCCCCAAAAAAAAAAAAAAAAAAAAAAAAAAAAAAAAAAAAACCTCTTAAAAAAAAAAGAAAGATCAAGGTAATACAAATCCCTGGCGCACGGGCCTTTACCTGTATTTCCCTTTCCCAGGCTTGTCAGACATGCCTAATTGATCACAGAACTCCTCCTAAACTGAGCTTAGAAGCAACCTCAGTGCCTTTCTCAACGCAGCACTCCAAGTAGCAATTTAATACAGTTGGCCCGTTAAGTAAAACCTCTTTACCCTTCTTGATTTAGGAGATTATAATTTTCAGGTCATGACAGGAGGGAAAAGTACATAATATTTAATGTTGCTTTGTATATGAGCCAATAAAATTTGTAGCTGGTTAAAATGTATTCTTCATCAAGGTTATTTACCCAGCATAGAGTCAGCCTCATTATCATTGTAGGAAAATTCTCTCTCCAAGCAGGAAAGATACAACACCTAAAATCCAGGAGAAAATCTAAACAATGGTACCTGAGTAGCTCAGCTAGAAAATGGAATCGCAGAGAGAAAAAGAATGCAGTTGGATAACCTGCCAACATCACCTGACCTTTAACAAAGGTTATTTCCTTCGTGGAATTAAAAGGAGGGAGAAAGGGAATGGATGTCTGCTCCTGTTGTCTTCCTCTTTGGCCTGGGAAGCCTCAGGTCATTTAGTCTCCAGAAATTGACAACATTAAATGCTCTCTGGGAAAAAAAGAAAGGGGGGTCCCCAAATGACTACAGACTGTGAAGACCCTAAATCTATTTACCTTAGCACAAGTCATCTATGGAAAGGAGTTCCCCAGAGAGACATCCTGAAATGGAAATTTCAATTCAGGATCCCTGGAAGAGGGTGTTTTTTGTTCTGGACCTTGATTTCCTTGACTGAGATCCTGATTTTGAAAGCTAGTTAACAGCTGCATGTGAGTACTTTGAAAAATTCATGGGAAAATGAAATTGAAATATGAGTTTATTTGGGCAAAAAAAAAATGTTTGAAATGCATCTAGTTTTTTACATAATAGACATTTTTCAGGAACTTTTTGAAGACCCCATGAAAAAGAGGTCAACCTGGATCGCCGTTATTAACAATCCAATCTGACAGCATCCGAGTCCATCTCTCTGTCATTTGTTTTTCTGCTTTTAGAATCTCACCCCTGGGCGCTGCTACAGGATTGTCTGCTGATGTAGTATTAAGACAGCAAATAAAATGACTTTCATATCATAAAGTTTAACCGCCGACAAGGGAACTATTCCAATAAAAGAAATATGTTTATTATTCTTCTCCTTCTGACCTAAGCATTTATTTATACGATTAGCCCAGCCCATACCTTCTGGCACTTTAAGTCAGTCAGATTCCTTCTCATGACCTGTTTCCCCCAACGATGCAATTTTCCTTTTCATTATAGATACATTTATTCCAGCATATAATTCTATAATCATGCAAAACAAACTTTCTCATGACACGTTTTCCTATATGTGTAGGGTAAGGAAGAATGGCTTTCCTCAAGCCTTTTAGATCCCTAGACTGGGCTAGGAATTTAACTGGCATAAAACAGCCTACCTGGAGAAAAATTGTTTTTAGTAATATACATATGCATGGGAATCCCACAAAATCTGAGACTCCAAGAAAGGTCAGATGACTGGAGTTTATGCAGTGTCCAGAGCTACAGGTAGAAATACGGGGCTTAGGAATTGGAGTTGGTAGCTATACAAATGATGGGAAGGTGGGGAGAAGAACTGAATAGTGAATTAAATTTGTCTAGCTTTGCAGATAAAACGCATCTCACGTCATAAAAGTTGTTTGTACCAATCTTCTTCCTGATATACATCCTTCACTAATGGTAGATTTCCATTATAGATGTACATTTCTTTCATAAAAGATAGCTTTTCAGAACTACTCTTGTGTCTTCAGTATGACACAACCAGCTCAAATATGCCAAAGAAGTATATTTGGGAGTGGCATATTTCAGTCTCCTACAGTCATATTTTCCGGTAATAAGTCCTGAGCCCAACGTATGAGTTCACGTGTGTGCACACATGTGTGTACACAGTTACCTCTACCTTCTCCAGGCCCTACAGACTATGCTCTACCGCCAGCCAAGATGGAACTGTCATGCTCTCAGGGTGGGGAGAGGTTTTTGGATGGTAAAGGTAGACAAAGAGAAGACACAGGGGTCTGGCCTCAGGATGCATTATTTTAAAGCCAATCAAAACATCACACTGCAGGACTAGCAGAGGGCATAATGGTTACATTGCTGGACTCTCAAATAGTTGACTGCGGTTCAAGTCCTAGACCTGGTGGCTTCAAACTCAACACCAGCGCATGTGCCTGCATGTCCAACATCCCAAGAGGAGAGTGGAGAGGCCATCCCCCAGGAGTTGATTTTTTTGCTTTCTGTCTCCCTGTCTCTGTCTCTGGTGAGCGCGCATGCCCTATAGCAAAAATATCTCTCAAAAAAAAAAAAGGGTCATACTACTAATATTAACACCTGGTAATATAACTCCTCTACTTAATAGACTAAAGGAATCTATCTCCTCCTTTATCCTGGAGTTTAATTTTGAAAGGTTCCATTCTGTTCTTAGGATCCATTGCCTTCCATGTTCTCGTCTCTGGGAAAAAGAAGGAAAAACACATCTAGTCATACAAACACACACTCTGACCTAAACTGGGAAAAAACCACCTTTCTTCTCCTGCTAACCCCCTCTTCCTTATCCTTTTCTTCCCAAATCCTCTGTGCAAATATGGACTTCCCTGGGAGATATCAGGGTTCCTCCCTAATGTTTCCTCTGCAGTCCATTAGAGCAATTCTAATGATTATGCCCCTTCCTGTGTGCCCATGCCTCTGTCTTCCTGCTGCACAGTGGAGGTCAATGACCGTTGCTTCTGATCTTCCTTTCTCCAGCAGTTGCCCACTGTTAGGTACTTGGAAAGTACATGATAAATTCTGTCAGATGGTGGGATGAATGAATGTGTGGATGAATCTGATACCGAGCTCCTGAGAAGTGAAGTTTTCTTTGATTAGTCTTAAATATAATATGTATCAAGTAAAGTAAAAGAAATATGCCTAGAGGCCTGGTAATTGACTTAAACGGTGAGAAAAAATGCTCTTGCCCTCCTGGCTAATTGATTCTATTTACACATTGTGGTTATTGTCCTATACTGACCACACTGTGAGAGCCCTTATTGTCCAACTTTTGCAAGACACAGTCACAAGTAGCATTGAAAACTTGAAGAGATCCAGATGTCCTAATGGTTAAGTTTGTTTTGTTTTGTTTTGTTTTGTTTTTTCCCAGAACAGACCTGATGGTAACATTTCACTTTGAACCCACTTCACAACTCCTTGCACCAAGAAAAAAGATGACATCATAGAAACTATTCTGGAAAGCCCCTGGATTCCTACCCACCAAGTCCTCACATTGCCACATTCCTAACTCATGTTTAATAGCCCTGGATGGCCCTCAGTCGGAAATGACACTGAAAGAGTCTTGGACTCTACTTCCCTGGGTTGATAACTCCCATATAAAATCTTCCTCTAAGCAAACTCTCTTCTCTAAAACTGGCTTACTGTGTAATGACTCATCAGGCTCAACCCTTTTGTCTGATAAAAAACCCTCCATGATAATAGCCTTTCTTGATATTAGTTATGAACCATAGCATATAGAGCCTGGACAGACCCACAAGACTCAGTGTTCAATGCTCTCTTTTCAAAGATAACACTGACTGAGAAGCAACTCATTTAAGTCCACAGAAAAGTAATCTACATGGCTTGGGAACCAGCAGTTAGCGTAATGGCTATGTCACTGGACTCCCGCGTAATCGACTGCAGTTTGCGGACTGGTGGCTTAAAACCCATGCCGGGCGCATGTGCATGCGTGCCCAAGATCCCGAGAGGAGAATGGAGGAGAAGGGATTGCGGCGTGGCCATCCCCCCTGGGGGGGTGATTTCTCACTTTCTGTCTCTCTGTCTCTCTCTGTCTGTCTGGCGAGTGCATGCGCCCTATAGTGAAAAACCTCTCAAAAAAAACCAAATCTACATGGCTTGTCTCTAGATTCACAGACAGTCCTTTTACTGAACAATATTTTTTCATTACTAATGGAAAAAAGATGTACTGAGCATGTCCAGTGTGCCAGGATTTCCAGACTCCATAGTATAAAGGGTAGAGACCATGTTTTCCTCCTCTAGCTTATAGCATAGCGCAAGAGACAGGCAAGACGAGATCAAATCCTGGCTTTATTTCAAATATTGATATTTTGTTCACTGAGGATTTTTAGTCCTAATTTCGATTCTTTTAAATTATAAAATACTACTCATCTTGATTCTTGAGATTTTTGTATTCCCATCCCACCACCCTCCACCTGCCCCCCGCCGCTTACATTTTGTTTCTAAGACAAGATTCTTATCCAATCCTATAAGTCACTGAGGATTTAAATAAGAAACAAATCAAATCATCAAGCCTGTATGACATGCATCTTCAGACAACTTGTATGTTTTCCTGTGGCTATTAGCTTATTTCTGAATCAAAGCAGATTTTATACTATAGAGTATGTACCTCTTAATTCATTATCTAATTGCTATGACTACCATATATCTCCCTGCTAATAAAGTCATCTCTTAAAATACACCAATTAATGAGATAATTTCTGTGGCCCTCAACTAATTATGGAAAATCACTTAGTTTTAAATAAAGACTCATACCTGCTGGCAGCTTAGATGACCAGCAACTGCCCTATGGTTTGTTTCATAAGGAGGACACCATGGGATTGATTTAACACATTCACCAAGTAAAATAAGAGTTCTATTCAGATATTACAACCAATGTTGCTCTTTTGAAGGTGCCCAATATTGTATTATTATTAATGATAACATCGACATTATAATGAATTTTTAAAATACAAAGTAAAAAAATCAAACTGCAAAAATGCCACCATGAGGGACCAGCAGTTAGCATAATGGCTATGTTGCTGGATTCCCATGTAGTTGACTATGGTTCGAGTCCCAGACCCGATGGCTTAAACTCACGCTGGACACATGTGCATGCGTGCCGAAGGTCCCGAGAGGAGAATAGAGGAGAAGGGATTGCGGTGTGGCCATGCCCCCTGGGTGGATGATTTCTTGCTTTCTGTCTCTCTGTCTTTCTGGTGAGTACATGCGCCCTCTAGCAAATGTTGAGTTAATGCCCCCCTTTAAAAAAACCCCTCCAAAAAAAAAAAAAAAAAAAAAATGCCACCATGAATAGGCCATTGCCAAGACCACTAAAAATACAGCAAATCTGTATGTCAGATGGTTAACAGCTAACGTGTCAACAGTACACAATGCCCTTGCCACACTGAAGTTGCTTACAGGTGCCCCCTGATTTTAAGGTGACTGTTTGATGCCATGGTCAGAGCTTAGGGCACATGGCCAAATTCACAGATCATGAGTCAGCATCACCTCTAGCCTGCAGAATTACTTTGGGCAAGCAATTTGACCTTTCTATGTGTCAATCACACAACTATGTGGCTGCTACATTTCCACGAATTTGTTGAAAGTAGGATTCTTTAAGAAAACAAAAAAAGAATTCCTGGTAAAGAACTGTAAAGTGTCAGGTAGCAGTAATCCAAAAGGATCTGTCTTACAGGGTGGAAGTAACTAATGGAAGGAACTGCTGGATGATGATCCTCCAGGATAATAGAGAGTCAAAGGTAATTTAAGGTACCTTTCCAACGTCAACATTCAAATAAAAAGAATGCAAGTAAGAAAATAAAACTTTTTTATGTTGACGATGTTAATGACTGACCTCATTTCATATGTTAAACCTCATGGAATACTGGCATTACCTTGTCCAAAACCAAAATGCATCTAGGCTAGCCCTATTAGTAAAGGGACTGAATCCCATAAGGCTAAACATAGCTCCAATCTTTGCCCTGGGTGTATGTGTGTGCATGTCCAAAATCTCTACAGAAGAGAAGGGATTACAGTGTGACTGTGTCTCATTGGGAAGTGCTGTTTCCTTACTATCTCCTATGTATCTTTCTATAGTACACACCCTCTGGCAATTTAAATTTTTAAAAAATTATTTGCTTTGGTTCAGGTATCAACAAGCTACATTATTGGTTGTGATTAATTATAAGTATTGGCTTGGACAACTCATTTTAGCATTTGTGTCAGGTTCATCTTATAGTACAAACAATCTTTAAGGATTTTTTTTCTGGGGATTAAGAAAGAAGTTATGCACCTGCCCAAGAATGGTAGCACAGTGATTGACACTACTACTGGGCAGGCAGAAGCCACATGGGAGGGCCAGGTTTGAGACCCAGCCTAACCTACAAATCAGGCATAGCAACATGTCTCTGAAGTCCCAGCTACTGTGGAGGCTGAGGCAGGATGCGGTGAAACCAGAGTTACTCTGTCTTAAAGTTAATTCTCCATCTTGACCAACCTGATCTCGATGCACCCCCAAGCTCCTTAGGTATCATCTCAAGGCTGAAATGTAGCCTAAGTCATTATGGTAAACATTCCTGTCATTCTTAGGAAATGATGAGTTCCTGATCATAGTTAAGATATTGTATTGCTACACCAAAGCCACCATATACATTCCTCAAGTGCCT
The DNA here is from genome assembly GCF_000334495.1 of Tupaia belangeri chinensis. Classification (NCBI taxonomy): domain Eukaryota; kingdom Metazoa; phylum Chordata; class Mammalia; order Scandentia; family Tupaiidae; genus Tupaia; species Tupaia belangeri. The sequence continues at coordinate 6,640,663 of NW_006203646.1, forward strand.
CCCTAAGTTTATTTCCCTTGACAAATCGCTCCTATACAGGCTATATACAAATATACTTTGGGTCTCAGCAAATGACATAATGGTTATATTGCTGAACTCCCAGGTAGCTGACCACAGCTTGAGTCCTGGACCTGGTGGCTTCAAACTCACACTGGGCACATGTACATGCATGCCCAAAATCCCAAAAGGGGAATGGAAAAGAAGGAATTGCAGTGTGGTCATCTCCCAGGAGGTGATTTCTTGCTTTGTGTGTGTGTGTGTCTCTCTCTCCCTCTGTCTCTATGGTGAGTGCACACATCCTATAGGAAAAATCTCTCTTTAAACAAAAAAAAGTATGCTCTGGAGTCTAAGATATGGAAACCTACTTGTCTTGCAGGTAATCAAGACCTCTCTTCTGTCTGAAAATTCCCATATAAAATTCTAAACTGATGAGCTGGCCTTGTCTCCCTCATTCTTTGCTCTCTCATCTCCTTCTAATTTCAGAGGTCATTTTGCTTACATGGCCTCACCTTGAAATGCAGGAGGATCATGACATAATAAGATCCTCTCCAAAAAAGAGACAGAGATTGTGCAGTTAGGAAGCATTTACTACAGTGCTAGGTATGTAGGAAACACATGATAAATTCAAGTGAGGAGGAAAAGGATGAAAAAAAGTGATGGCTTCTGATTACCTTTAGGGTTCTTCCCAGCACCTAGAACAATGCTTGGCACAGAGCAAGCATGAACAGATGATTGAATGAATAATGAATGGTTACACACTCCAAGTACTATACTAAGGGAAAGGAAAAAGAGCAAGAAATAAATGAGGGAGGTATAAAGACAGATAGAAAGATATATGGCCCCCGACCTTGAAGGTCAGGCCATTTATTACTGCTTGTGTGTATTTCTTAATCAGTTAATTTTATTACTTTTTTAATTTGCTATAGGGCATGAGTACTTTTCAGAGAGAGAGAGAGATTGGGGACGTGAGAAAGCAAGCCACCAGGTTCAGAACTTGAACTGTGGTCAGTCATGTGGGAGTCCAACACCTTAACCACCACACCACCTGCTGGCAGTGAGTTCATATATTGGGTCATCAGAAAAGTCATGTTATTTTTCTGTTTTCTATGCAAAAATACTTCATGACTCTTCTGACAACCCAATATATTTTAACTTCTTTTAACTTTACAAAGTATGGACAAAGTGGCCTTTTAGGTACATTGCCCAAAGCTCTGCACATTGAAAGTTAATCTCATTACTCTTTTCTTAAAAAAAAAAAAAAATTTAATTTATTCACTCAGATTTTTAAATTTTACCAGACAGAGAGAAAAAGAGAGAGAGTGGAAGATGGAAGGAAAGTGAGAAAGTACACCAGGTCTGGACTCAAACTGCGGTCAGCCATGTGGAAGTGTCCAATGCCTTAACCACCACATCACCTGCTGGTCCCTCTCATCATTTTCAAGACCAATCTCAAGATTACATTGCAGTCTTCATCATTTTCAACTTGTCCCCACATTTTTTTCTTCTCTCAGATGGCCATAAAAGATAGACTCTACTGGGAACCAGCAGTTAGCGTAATGGCTATGTCACTGGACTCCCATGTAGTCGACCGCGGTTCGGGCCCTGGACTCGGTGGCTTAAAACTCAACTCCGGGCGCATGTGCGTGCGTGCCCAAGATCCCGAGAGGAGAATGGAGGAGAAGGGATTGTGGCGTGACCATCCCCCCGGGGGGGTGATTTCTCACTTTCTGTCTCTCTCTGTCTGTCTGGCGAGCGCACGCACCCTATAGCAAAAACCTCTCCCCCCCCCAAAAAAAAGACTCTACCAACATAAGTAGGAGGCATTAGGAGTGCAGGAGAAGGGATACTTAGTGCAACGGTGGTGGGTGACAGATTTCTACACTATCCACTTATGTACAATATATTGTTCATAGCTTCTAGTCTTATTTGTCCTTAATTCCAGATATATCCACTCCATTTTATTAGGTATTGCTGGGCCTCTCCAACCGTAATACTTGGTGAGTATGGCAGTTAATGACAGGCAATTCCAGACACATGGTATCCTGGTAACCCATGGTGCTCTCTCTCAACCAGGATACAGTAACATGGTAATTGTTGTCAAAAGGCATATAAAGACTTATTATTCTGTATCCAGAACCACAAATAGCCTATGTTGTTCTTCTCCCAGAAGATAGAGCTCCACATAGCATCGTTTTCTATCACTGATACCTCCAATGGCATTGGATCATCAAGGTTCTATACCTTTTCAATAAATAGTAGGTTGCTTACATCTGAAAGAAACCAAACTATGTCTCCCCAAAATACTGAGGATTGCTGAGTCAAAGGTTAGATTACAGGGAGACTTCTCCTGCTTCTCCTTGTATGCCTAAAGATGTAATTTTTTTTTTCTTTTTTAACAGGTAAGACAGCTTGCTTATCAGCTCAGAGACACTACTCACCCATGGAAGCCAGAAGAAATTGGGAACAAACTTTACCACCTTCTTAAGTTTTCCCACTACCAAAGCCTAGGACTTCTTGGTCCTTTGTCTTCACTTCTAAATTTTTTGTGCTTTGTTGGATACATTTTATAAGGTTGATCCGAGCCAGTGGTGTGAGAGAGTTCTTCTTCCTCCTTGTGATGGCAACACATATCAATAAAACTCATATACTTTTCTCTTATTAATTTGTCTTTGTTAACAGGAATCTGTCTCAGTTAAGAACTTATGAGGGTTAAAACATAATTTTTTTCCCCTTGACACCATCTTCTGGTTCTGCTACAGAGCCATTTCCTATTCTGGGCCTCACTCAAACCTGGCAGTGTTTTGCATGATTTGGTTTATGGACTTGAGCAATATTCTCAACAATGGGATAGGTTGCTTTCAGAACCCAAGCAGGCCTACTAGACATTGTGTTTCCTTTAGTGGTGGGAAGGGCAAAATATAATAATTTCTTTTCTTACTTTGGAGATGGTGACCTGGACTGCCTTAACCAATGAACATCTAAATATTTCACAGATGTGCATGTTCCCATCTTTACAACTCTTAGGGCTCATCTACTAGAGAGCATGTATCTCTCCAAAGCCTTTTGATGCTAGCTGCTTCTTGTTCATCGGACCTGATTAGCATAATAAAATCAATACAGTAGATCATTCTAATGTTCTGCTTGATGACCAGATGGTCCAGATCTCTGCAGAGGACAGGAGAGTCAACAGAGCTCTCAGGCAAAACTGTAAATGTATATTACTACCCACCGCATGTGAAGGTTAACTGTTCCTGATTCTCCTTCCTGATTGGAATAGAAAATAATGCATCTGCTACATCAGTAGTCATGCATAATGTTCTAGAAGTCATGTTCATCTGTTCTAGCAAATAACACATATAGAACACTGTGGAACAGTGGCCACAGTTGGGTCATCTATGTGGTTTGTTTTTGAAGATCTTTTCTAAACCTTGAGGGCCCATCGGTTTTCTTCAGGGGACAGACAATGAATTAACTAGAAATAGGAGAAATGCCACCCTGCATCATTTAGATATGTAAAAGTGGCACTGATTTGAGTCATCCCTTCCTACCCCTTCAACTATCCTGGAGTACAGTATTGTTTTCCACATGCTGTTTTGGGCCAGGATCAGCAGTAGGTTTGCAGTTATCCTTCCCCACAATAACAGCCCCTTCTCTGTAGACTAAGGAACTAATATGTGTGGGTTGTGACAGTTACCAAGCGTGATATCCCAATTTTATGTTCACAGAGAGGAGAAATGACCACCAGCTGGGTCTGTGATCTAAATGAACCCATTTAGACTTTGACCTGTTACCTGAGTCCCATATATCTCCACTCTAGTCCTCAGGGACGAGTCTAAGTACTTCAGATAACATGGTCAAATTGAGCCCTATGTCCAAATGTCCTCCAAAGTTTGTTTTTCCCCTTTCCCCTAGGTATAATTATCACAGAAAATGGCTATGGATGGACTCATTGGGAAAGCACTGGGAAAACCTTTATTGTATACTATTGTACAGTATTACAGAGTCCTTCCTCCTGGGAACACAGACCCTCTTTTCAATCAAGAGAGTTCTGGGTTTGAAAACTAAATCAAGTCTGAAAATTGGTCACATGATCAAAACTTTTTTATTGGAGCAACTATCCTCAGCTGTCCTGATGTTTCTTTTCATGATGTATTTGTTGACAGGGTAGTAGTCTTGGAGGCAGCCCATTAATTCACCCCCAGGTGCTCTGTGTTCCATTAAGCATAACAAAACTTTCTATGGGTCAGGTTCTTTGCTTGGACTCTGACCCTGACACTCCTTATAATCACACCCACCTCCTGCTATTTTTTCTGGGCCCTATCATTCTTATTGTGATCAATGATACTAGGTCTGTAACAGAAACTCCTATCATAAGATCTGACTTTAGAGAACTACCATCACCCATCTCTTAACCCTAAACTACTTGTGCCACAGCCAGGTAGTCAGCTGGAAAGGGAGGGTACAGGATAAAGTATTTTTTATAAAATAGTCATTAGAGTTCTATGGTATTTTTTTACTCTCCCTCTTCCCCATTATCACCTAGCTGCCACAAGAGAGATTGATATGAGTATCCCAGAGGACCAAAGAAATCATGGAATGATGTGTGACCTAACGGATATTGAAATGTTCACTTTGTAAACTAAATAATGTGATTGAATGTATAAAGAATTTTTTTAAAATAAAATATAAAATAAACAGAGGCTTTGGCTATGAACCTGAAGCATTGGGGCAAAGACACACCTGTCTAGAAAGGGGAGGGGGAAATATGAATAAAGGTCTCTTGGGAGCTAGACACAAGCTATAGAGGAGAGAGAACTAACCATCACCTTGAAATCCTGGCTTAGATCACCGTCTGGAGAGGTGAGGAAATATCAGGGAGTCAGGATAAAGCATCTATTCCCTGGAATTGACGAGAGACATACAAATGGCCAGAAAATGAAAAAGCATCACCTGATTTGCAAGAAGCAAAAGAAAAATTATCTACCCCGGTATGGTGGGGCCTTCAAAGAACCTACCACTAGTTCTCAAAAAAAGGAATCATCTGTTATGGGGGAAAGAAGAAAGGTTAACTATGAGGTTCCAAACCGTTCCCATTACATGAATCAAGACATATGAATTGCTGATCTGAGACTTCCTAAAATGTCTAGTGGACTTTTATAATCTAAGGATGTGAACACAAGCTATAGGGCCTTCCCAATTATACCCAGGGGCCTGGGAAGAATTAGTAACACTGTGAGTGTGCATGTGCATACACACACGTGTACACAGCAGAAGGGTGGGAGACAGTGGGCAGAACCGCGTTGTGTTTTCAGTGTGCTCTGTGAGTCCCACTCATTTAGCATATCAATTACATGTAGTTTAAAACTTTCTAAATTTAGAGAAAATACATTTTATAGCTACATTCTTGAGCTCACTAGAATGATCCCTTTCTACCCTCTGGGAGGGGAGAATTTCAATTCTTGGGAAGTGTTTATTGATTTCCTCTTCTACGACATGGGTAAATTTTTCAACTTTGTGTAGAACTACTGTTGTCTCATATTTTTTGTGTGTGTTGTTTTGTTTTTCTTACAGCTGCTTTTGAAAAAACAAATTCTGTTGAATTGTCTAGTTTATATACCTCAGAGCTCTGAGTTTATTATCCGTCAAACACTGTGCATCTTGTTTTGAAATATTTTCTATAGCTTTTCCGTAGATTTTGCAATCCTGAGAGGGAAGCAGCATGAATTTCTGGAGTTTTCAATTCCCTCTTCTAATGCGTAGGTAACAGAGGCAGCCTCACTGTCAAAAAACATGATGACTCTTTTACATCATTATGAAACTGTTAAGTCGTTACTGAAATCCTCACACCAGGCCTTTTCTTCTCTTTAATAATATATCCAATAAAGCCATTAAAGATTGGGTCATTGGAAAAATCATGACACATTTTTGCATAGAAAAAATATGTCATGGTTTTTCCACTGGCCCAGTAAGTTTCCTCCTTGCAAACCAAGAGCCAAAAATACTGTGAGAGTAGATGGCGAGCTGATCCAGACTTCCCCAAGACAGTAGAATCTAACTGCTTCTGTTTTCCCCATAAGTCAGTCAATGGTGAGCTGGCTTCATCACTATTTTATCCCAGTGTATGATGCAATGCCTGGCACCCAGTAAGTACTCAATACCTAGTGAATGGTCATTACAATTGTAGAATCAGGTACCAGGATACCAACAAGAGCACCTCCTGCTGCCCTTTTAGGCAATGCTAAGAGAGCTAGCTGTGTTAACTGTGCTGAGCAGAACTGAAAGGTTACAATAACTGTTCTAAATCATCACAATATATCTCTCTAAAACCTTTATTTTTGATATGTCATTATATGAAAATATTTTGTTTTTAAATATGTACTTATTTATAAATATGTATATATGTGTGCATATGCATCCAGCTTAAAGGTTAGCACTCCCAGAAAGTACCTTCTTACCTGTTTCCCCCATCCTATAGGTACTGGATCTTCGATGCATACCTAACTTCTGTCTATGATTAAGCTCTAAAATGCAATCTACTTTTTAACCAATTTCATCTTCTTTAAGTCAAGTTCCCAGAAACAGATTCAGGTGCACCTGATTTATCCAAGGCATGGGATTGGTGGCGGGAGGACAGGATGGGAAGGATGTAAGAGGGGGAAGTAGGCCCCAGGCAGGGAAGCTGCTAAGCAGGA
>NW_006203646.1:6647385-6654628 GCF_000334495.1 Tupaia belangeri chinensis
TGAAGTCTAGCCTTGGGTTGGGGTAGAGTGTGAAGCTCTGAAGTATAAATCACACCCAAGCATAAATCACATCAGTCAGTCATTGGCTGCTCCTAGGAACAAGTGGGAGAATAAAAAATGTAACCCCTCAGAATGGTCTCAGTCAAGGTTAGGGCTTCAGGGATGGTCCCACAACATCAGCTACTGGGAGATATGTGCACTAGAAGGTAACCATGACAGTTCTGTCTACAGTACAGTCAATAGGACTCTAAGATCCCTGAGAGAAGGCATTGGTTCTGATTTTGTCTGACTTCTCACATGCCTTGATACAGGGCTGAAAAACTGAGGTCCATTCTTCCTCCTGATTTCAGGGTATTTGTGAGCCATCTCTGAGACAGACATGGAGATCTTCTCAGGGGAACACAGCCTCTCATAATTCTAGCTGCCTAGTGGAAATGGGTGTGTTACAGCAAGGGATGACTGTGGCCCTGACTTCTATCATCACCCACCCTATAGCAACAGAAAGTAAGTCAGAGTCCAGCAGTTTCAAGTGGAAAATCTCAGCCCCTCTTGGTGAGCAGCCAACACAGAAGCCACCACCCTCACTCACCAGCTGGAGAGGTATTTGTTCGCGGTAAAAGCCCAGATTTCCTGGAAACCTGTGCTCAGAAGCTGTCTGACTGGCTGCTTCCAACATTGCTCTCAGTAGTGTGAATGGAAGAATCATTATGGAAAGCAGTTCAGTCTTGCAAAATGCCATAGCCAACACTGGTAGAACACTTACTCTGTGCCAAAAACTATCATAAGCACTTTACACACTGACTCATTTCATTCTCATAACCACCCTATGAACTAGGTATTATCATCATCCTTGTTTTCACATAGAGTTTTTTAAATGTTCATCTTTTTTTTCTTTCTTTCTTTTTTTTTTTTGAGAGTTTTTTAGCTATAGGGTGTGCGTTCACCAGAAAGACAGAGAGAGAAAGAGAAAGAGAGAAATCACCTCCCAAGCGAGAAACCCCCCCCCCCCCCCCCGGAGAGATGGTCACACCGCAATCCCTTCTCCTCTCGGGATCTTGGGCATGCACGCACATACGCCCAGCATGAGTTTAAGCCACCGGGTCTGGGACAAGAATCGCGGTTGACTACATGGGAGTTCAGCAACATAGCCATTACACCAACTGCTGGTCCCTAAATGTTCATCTTCTTTTACCCAGTAATTCAAATTCTAATAATTCCTCTTTTAGGAAACAACATATAATGTGTTCATCAATGTGACAGTTAACATAACCAAAGCAAACCAAAAAAAAAGGATAACCATTAAATGTCCAATGAAGGAAAATGTTCAAAGTACATCTAAACAATGAAATTTTGTAGAACTATTAAAGTTATATTTATGAGGATTTGTAATAAAAATCAGAAATATGTTTTACGTTTTAGTGACATAAAACAAAATTTTCTGTTCAGAGTAGTCACAATAGTGTAAATTTAGTATCATACACAAGAGGCTTTTCTGGTTCAAGATGGAAGATGGAATATGCGATGTTATTTCTACTATAAGAAAAATTATTGATGATTATTAAAATTTCAGATTCAAAAAAAATAATAATAAGGTGGAGCAACATACAGTAAATCAGAACAACTCAATGGGAACTTAGAACCTTATAAATAAATACTCTTTTCAGCCATGTCAGCTAAAAGCAGATATAGGATCTTTGCTTACTGTTATTCAGGAGGACTCACAAAGCCCAGGTCACCAATGCTATCACCCACTTAAAAGAGCCAGGACTTCTAATGCTGCTCCTTTTAAAGAATAGTTTATTTATTTATTGTTTATTTATTTTGCCATAGGGTGTGTGTGCTCACCAGTGAGACAGAGAGAGGGAAAGTGAGAAATCACCCCTCCTTTCCAAGGGGATGGCCATGCTACAATCCCATCTCCATTCTCCCCTTAGACTTTTGGGCATGCATGAACACATGCCCAGCATGAGTTTCAACCCGCTGGATCTGAAACTCGAACTGAGGTCAGTCATGTGGGAGTCCAGCACCTTTATTACTATACCACCTGCTAGCCCTTAAAGGGCAGTTTCTTAATTCTGGAAATGTACAAAAGAGAAAAGAAAAATTGGAATTGGTCTGGATCACCAAGTTACTGCTACAAAGCAGACATAGAAAAAAAAATCTGCTTAATGGGAATCTCACTGCCCAATTTGAACACCAAGAAGGGAATAATAAGCACAGTTAATTGAAAAACTCCATAAGCTATAGCTGTGAAATGGTAGACCAAAGAGATTATAAAATGTGCAAATGGTAGTTACAAAAAAAAATAAATAGGACATAATTGTATTGATTTTAATAAGTAGCAGTATATTATTACATACATACCTGAGTATTTAAAAGCATAATATACATGCACTTATATATGTGTGTGTATAATATTATGCATAAGTATATTATCATATATATTAATATATATTACATATGCACACACATTTTTAGAAGTCTATAACCCCCTAAATTGTGAGGAAAATGGTCCCCCAAAGAAATAGAGACTATTTCAGGAAGGATGATCGATGCCAACAGTTACTCATAATAAGCAAGGGGAAGGAGATTCCCACTGATCGTTAGCACCAATACTAATACACACTAATTAAAAAGAAGGTCTAGCAGGGTGCTCCGAGATGATAAATTAGCTGTGTTCCAAAGAGCAAGAGAACTAACTGGACTTGACTCCTTATCTCCTAGAAGAGTAAACCTCAAATTGACCCTATTAATTATAATGAGGTCCTGATAAGACATACATAAATTTCTAATAATTTTAACCTAGCAGAACAATATATTGTGATGTCAGGACAATGGGGTAGATAATATCGGCCCAGCTAAACACACAGAACATACCATTTCTGGGAAAGATGCCTGATTCAAAAAAAATTAAAAATCCATAAGAAAGGCAGAGAATCATGACGTAACAAATAAATCTTTATGATAAGGGGGGCTTTGGCCTAATGGTGAGTGGCTTGATTTTAATCACTTTGGATCTTATAAGCAAAGCTCACATCCTAACCAACTGGGTACCAACTCAAAAGCCAAAACATCTTTGTTCTGAAATCACTTATCCCCCTCTGTTCTTATAAATATGACTCGAACTTAGGACAATGTAAAATAATATTTGTAAAACTACCACAAACTTAAGAAGGTGATTGTTAGAAGAAAAAAGTGTAAATTTAAAGTAAATGTATGATATTTACACTTTAGATTGGCTTTTTAATCACACTATAATGATCAGTTTAATAATCATTAAACATCTTTGTGTGCATTATTTGCCATGTCTTAGGTTCTTACCGCATTTACGAGATGCTAATATATCAAACTTGTAATAAACTCTTGGAGAGTTTATTAAATAAGTTTACAACTAATGTTTAAATATTTGGATTTTTATTAAATTATTAAGTATTAACTTATCAATTAACTCTTGGAGAGTTTATTAAATAAACTTGCAACTTATGTTTAAATATTTGGATTTTTTATTAAATTATTAAGTATTAACTTATCAATTATGTATTGTATAAATATTTAGAGGAGTAACTAGAAAAGCATTTATAATTAAGTTGATAAGATCTAATCTAAAAATCAGGCTTTGTACCAAATATAAATCAGGTGAATCTTTTCTTCAAGCTCAGAAGTCTTGGGTACTAACAAATCCATTAATAATTATCAAAGTCCTGGAACCAGCAATGGCATAATAACTACATTGATAGACTCCTATGTAGTCAACCGAGGTTCAAGTCCCAGACCCAGAGGTTTAAAACTCATGCCAGGCACATATGCCTATATACTCAAGATCCAAAGAGGGGAACAGAGGAGAAGGTATTGTGGTGTGGTCATCCCCCATGAGCAGTGTTTTCTCACTTTCTCTCTGTCTCTCCATGAGTGTATGTGCCCTACAGCAAAAATCTCTTTAAAAAGTAATAATAATTATCACTGTCCCATCCAGAGACACCATTAAAACAACAAATTTTAAGAGTTAACACACAGAATAATAAAAGAAAGAAGAAAAATAATCTTGAACACAAGGACAAGTGTTGGATGAAGAAAGAGCAGGAAGGAGGAAGCTGCAGCCCAGACAACACTGGGAGATGATGAAGCTGAAGGGGAGATAAGAGACCAAAAATGGGGAAGGGGGAGTGGACTGGAAATGGAGATTAACGGCCAGCCCTCCTCCCACACCCCTGCCCAAGACTTCTAAAAGCTCTCTAGGGGAACTAAAGAAAACATCTGAACAGAATGAGGTTAGTTGGTAAGAAAATCCAGGGATTTTATTTTTTTTTTAAAGCAGTACTATGGGTCAGCTGGTGAAGTGGTGGTTAAGGTAACTGGAATCCCACATGGCTGTGTGGTTTGAGTCCCAGAACCAGCAGCTCGAAACTCACGCCGGGCACGTATGCGTGCGTGCCCAAGATCCCGAGAGGAGAATGGAAGAGAAGGGGTTGCAGCATGGCCATCCTCCCTGGGGGGTGATTTCTCACTTTCTGTCTCTCTCTAGCATGTGTACGAGCCCTATACCAAAATTATTATTAAAAAAAAAAGAAAGAAAGAAATAGAAGCACGAAACAGACATGACATAATTTTAAAAATAATAATAAAAAAATAAATAAATGAAGTGCCGGGGTGAAATTTGTGAACGTAAGGGGAAGAACTGTATCAAACGGAAGCATTCCCACTGACTCTGAAATTTCTCCCAAACAGGCAACTGATTACTCCACCATAAGGCCTACTTCTCAAGTTCCTCGTATTCCTTTTTACCATTATTTTCAAGAATTATCAGTGAACATTAATAACTTTAAGTCAGAGGCCAGCCCATGGCAGGGTGAAGGTGGCTGAATCCCACATGGCCAACCATGTGGTTCCAGTCCTAAGCCCAGTAGCTTGAGAAATACACAGGGTACATGTGCATGCATGCCTAAAATCTTCTAAAGGAAAAAGAAATGGAAGAGAAGGGATTGTGTAATCATGCCCCATGAGGGTGCGTTCTTACTTGTCCTCTCTCTCTCTGCCTCATCTTTCCAGCAAGCACACACACTATGGAAAATTTTAAAATTCAAGTCAGAGGAGTTCTTAGCCCTCCCCCTATCTATCCTCCCCAGGGAGAGAAGATGAAGTGATGTGGAAAAGTCATCTCATCAGATAGCAGCAAAGGAGGGTTCTGTGACTTCCAATTCAGGGCTCAAGTGAGCAGGAAGCTAGGTGAGGGTTTCACTGGGAATCCAGAAGCATAACTATAATCTTGGGAAAAAAAAATTCTCATATATACAAAACTCCAAGGACACATAAATGAAAATTTAAGAAAAAAAATTGATGTTAAATTCAGTCCCTGCTACAAACTTTCAACAAATCCATGGATCACACCCAAATTATTTTTCTTTATTTGAAAAATAAAACAAGAGCTTTTATTAGGTCATCAGGAAAGTCACTGCACATTTTTTGCATAGAAAAACATGTCATGACTTTCCTGATGACCCATAATATGTTGCTCATAGCATGTCATCATTGCTTGAATTGATGAGATTTACAGAAAAGCAAAAAGGCTGGGAGTACTCTCTTTTTCTTCCTTTTTATAATGTATAATAGATCAAACATTTCTTAAAAAAATTATTCTTGGAACCAGCAGTTAGCGTAATTGCTATGTCGCTGGACTTCCATGTAGTTGACCGTGGTTGGAGTGCCGGACCTGGTGGCTTAAAATCACACCAGGCACATGTGCATGCATGCCCAAGATCCTGAAAGGAGAATGTAGGAGAAGAGATTGTAGCATGGCCATCCCCCCTGGGAAGTGAGATCTCTCTCTCTCTCTCCCTCTCTCTCTCTCTCTCTGGCAAGCGCACATGCTCTATAGCAAAAAAAATAATAATAATAACTTTCCCCAAAAAAATCATTCTTAATTACAATCTATACAGCATTAGTCTATTTTATTAGAAAGAATTGTGATTAATAAATCACCTGGTATTAATTGCAGCTTCTCCATAGACATCAGAAAAGTTCTATTTTCTCCTCTGGACCTTGGTTTTCCCATCTGAATACAGAAGGGAACCAATTATCCAAATGGTCCTTAATGTTTCATTACTAGATTTTTCTACTTCTAACATTCTGATTGTATATCATTTGTCCTCGTTTTAAAAATTTATTCCTGTAAGCATGATCACTAGTTTTTGCCAAAATACACTTGTACCCAAAATCTAAAATGGATGAAACTGAGATCTCTTAGCCAGTAAAGTTCAAACTGAATGTGAATCCTTCTCCATGGAAAAGAAAATGGATTAGGCTAGCCAGAGCAAGAACATACCATAATCCCAAAGTATAGGAAGGTTGACACCTTGAAGAGACTTTTAGAAGCTTATGGAAAACTTTGTGGAGAATCAGACCCCTAACAGTATTTCTTGCTGTATATGTAGTCAAGTTTGTGAGAGAATTATGCCCCAAATTTTGAAGAGGAACTGTATTGGGACCCAACTTGATTGAACAAATTTTATTGAGTTTATAGATTGTAAAAAAAACTCTGTGTTCATAGCTATGAAAGACACCAAAAGGGTACAACACAGTCCCCATCCCTGGGTTCACAGTACAGAGAGTTTAGCCATTAAGAACATATATTTTGAGCTAGCAAGGTAGTGCGGTATTTAAAGGCACTGGATACCTACATGGTCAACCACAGTTCAAGGTCCAGACCTGGTGGCTTGCTTTCTCACTTTCTCTCTCTCTCTGGCAAGCACATGTGTCCTATAGTGAATTTAAAAACAAACAAACAAACAACAACAACAAAAAAAAAACATAATTAGATACCACCCAATCCCAGTCAGAATGGCAAAGATTTCAAAAAACAAAAAATGGTAAGTGCTGGCAGGGCTGTGATGAAAAGAGAATTCTCCTACATTGCTGGTGGGAATGTAAATTGGTCCAGACATTGTGGAAAACAATATGAGATTCCTCAAAGATCTACAAATAGAGCTACCATATGATCCAGCAGTTTCTCTCCTGGATATCTACCCAAAGGATATAAGAACGCTCATCAGAAAAGTGTTATCACATCTATGTTTATTGCAGAATTCTTCACAATTGCTAAGACATGGAACCAACCCAAATGTCCAAGAACAGATGAATAATTTCAAAAGGTGTGGCACGTATACTCTATGGACTAGTACTTAGTCATAAATAAATAAATAAATAAATAAATAAATAAATAAATAGATTAAAAGATCCTGGCATTTGA
>NW_006203646.1:6659066-6697272 GCF_000334495.1 Tupaia belangeri chinensis
TGCATGCATGCCTAAAATCTTCCAAAGGAAAAAGAAATGGAAGAGAAGGGATTGTGTAATCTGCCCCATGAGGGTGCGTTCTTACTTGTCCTCTCTCTCTCTGCCTCATCTTTCCAGCAAGCACACACACTATGGAAAATTTTAAAATTCAAGTCAGAGGAGTTCTTAGCCCTCCCCCTATCTATCCTCCCCAGGGAGAGAAGATGAAGTGATGTGGAAAAGTCATCTCATCAGATAGCAGCAAAGGAGGGTTCTGTGACTTCCAATTCAGGGCTCAAGTGAGCAGGAAGCTAGGTGAGGGTTTCACTGGGAATCCAGAAGCATAACTATAATCTTGGGAAAAAAAAATTCTCATATATACAAAACTCCAAGGACACATAAATGAAAATTTAAGAAAAAAAATTGATGTTAAATTCAGTCCCTGCTACAAACTTTCAACAAATCCATGGATCACACCCAAATTATTTTTCTTTATTTGAAAAATAAAACAAGAGCTTTTATTAGGTCATCAGGAAAGTCACTGCACATTTTTTGCATAGAAAAACATGTCATGACTTTCCTGATGACCCATAATATGTTGCTCATAGCATGTCATCATTGCTTGAATTGATGAGATTTACAGAAAAGCAAAAAGGCTGGGAGTACTCTCTTTTTCTTCCTTTTTATAATGTATAATAGATCAAACATTTCTTAAAAAAATTATTCTTGGAACCAGCAGTTAGCGTAATTGCTATGTCGCTGGACTTCCATGTAGTTGACCGTGGTTGGAGTGCCGGACCTGGTGGCTTAAAATCACACCAGGCACATGTGCATGCATGCCCAAGATCCTGAAAGGAGAATGTAGGAGAAGAGATTGTAGCATGGCCATCCCCCCTGGGAAGTGAGATCTCTCTCTCTCTCTCCCTCTCTCTCTCTCTCTCTGGCAAGCGCACATGCTCTATAGCAAAAAAAATAATAATAATAACTTTCCCCAAAAAAATCATTCTTAATTACAATCTATACAGCATTAGTCTATTTTATTAGAAAGAATTGTGATTAATAAATCACCTGGTATTAATTGCAGCTTCTCCATAGACATCAGAAAAGTTCTATTTTCTCCTCTGGACCTTGGTTTTCCCATCTGAATACAGAAGGGAACCAATTATCCAAATGGTCCTTAATGTTTCATTACTAGATTTTTCTACTTCTAACATTCTGATTGTATATCATTTGTCCTCGTTTTAAAAATTTATTCCTGTAAGCATGATCACTAGTTTTTGCCAAAATACACTTGTACCCAAAATCTAAAATGGATGAAACTGAGATCTCTTAGCCAGTAAAGTTCAAACTGAATGTGAATCCTTCTCCATGGAAAAGAAAATGGATTAGGCTAGCCAGAGCAAGAACATACCATAATCCCAAAGTATAGGAAGGTTGACACCTTGAAGAGACTTTTAGAAGCTTATGGAAAACTTTGTGGAGAATCAGACCCCTAACAGTATTTCTTGCTGTATATGTAGTCAAGTTTGTGAGAGAATTATGCCCCAAATTTTGAAGAGGAACTGTATTGGGACCCAACTTGATTGAACAAATTTTATTGAGTTTATAGATTGTAAAAAAAACTCTGTGTTCATAGCTATGAAAGACACCAAAAGGGTACAACACAGTCCCCATCCCTGGGTTCACAGTACAGAGAGTTTAGCCATTAAGAACATATATTTTGAGCTAGCAAGGTAGTGCGGTATTTAAAGGCACTGGATACCTACATGGTCAACCACAGTTCAAGGTCCAGACCTGGTGGCTTGCTTTCTCACTTTCTCTCTCTCTCTGGCAAGCACATGTGTCCTATAGTGAATTTAAAAACAAACAAACAAACAACAACAACAAAAAAAAAACATAATTAGATACCACCCAATCCCAGTCAGAATGGCAAAGATTTCAAAAAACAAAAAATGGTAAGTGCTGGCAGGGCTGTGATGAAAAGAGAATTCTCCTACATTGCTGGTGGGAATGTAAATTGGTCCAGACATTGTGGAAAACAATATGAGATTCCTCAAAGATCTACAAATAGAGCTACCATATGATCCAGCAGTTTCTCTCCTGGATATCTACCCAAAGGATAGAAGAACGCTCGTCAGAAAAGTGTTATCACATCTATGTTTATTGCAGAATTCTTCACAATTGCTAAGACATGGAACCAACCCAAATGTCCAAGAACAGATGAATAATTTCAAAAGGTGTGGCACGTATACTCTATGGACTAGTACTTAGTCATAAATAAATAAATAAATAAATAAATAAATAAATAAATAAATT
Organism: Tupaia belangeri chinensis; assembly: GCF_000334495.1. Taxonomy (NCBI): domain Eukaryota; kingdom Metazoa; phylum Chordata; class Mammalia; order Scandentia; family Tupaiidae; genus Tupaia; species Tupaia belangeri. Next base: position 6,661,362 of record NW_006203646.1, read on the forward strand.
AAAAGATCCTAGCATTTGATAAAAAGTGGACAAAAATGGAAGCTATCTGTGTTTTAAAAACTTCTCCATATAACTGATATATACTAAAGTTGAAGAATTTTATATGTACTGTAATATGCAATAACTTATGCAGCAACATAATGTGTCTTTGTAAAGATGACTTGTTATGGAAAATGGTTATGGATAACAGATATGGTATGAGAAGAGGGTGTAAAAAAGGGGAAAGTGTGAGGAAAGAAATTAAGGAGAAAAATAGAGAGGCAACAGATTTATGGGACACAGAAATTGGTTATTATCTATTAATAATAATATGTATAGTATCCTCAACTAGACTGGTGCGAAGTGATTTCATGTTGGGTAGATTCACTTTACAAGCAAAGTGATGTATAGTGATTGAATGTATAAGATAAATTAAAATTTAAAAAATAAACAAAAATTTTTTAAAAATTTTAAAAGAATATAGAATTTACATTGTCTCCTCAATCTACCCCCTACTAGTTTTATGAATTTAATAATGGAATGTTTCTAAGCCTTCATTTCATCATCTATAAAATGGGGATGGAAATAATGGAATATTTCTAAAAGCATTTTGTACAGTGATCTAATTACAATGATTTCTCAAGAAACACTAATCTATTTTGTAAATGTTATAAAAAGTGAAACCAGATATACTAAACCGGGAACTATGTACAAAGGCAAAGTGGATTAAATGTTACAGTATAGATACAAGCCAATTTCAAGAAAGCACAGAGGCAGAGAAATAAAGCCAACAATTTATAGTAGGGATGCATAAGACAACTAGAACAGGGAGAGAAAGCAGAGGACAAAGTTCTGAATTGTCTTTTCCTGGGATCCAAGACCGAGTTTCAAGTTGCTTTCCTGGGACCCAAGGCTGAAACTCAAGTTGTTTGCACAATAAAACCTCCTTAGAATAAGAAAAGTTTTAAAAGTCATAGTTGGCAGAAGGGTCTGGGTGACACAATGACCTTGAGGCTCTTAATGGTCAGAAGACAACTATGCCAAGTAATTAATGATTTATGTTAGGTTGCAGTCAGAGAATAAGTTGTTCCATTGAAGCCTTAGAGTTAGGATGAAAAATACCCTGCATCCCTATAACCTAGTATGTGTCTGCTCCTATATTCAGCCAGAGTGATAGAAACTGATCCCTATCTTATCTTCCAGGTAATAGGTAAATACTAATAATACTTATCACCTTATAAAAGAGCTATTATTCACAGTCCCATTTCACAGATATGAAAAGTAAAATTCACAGAAGGCAAATAACATACCCCAGGTCATTTAGCCAACACATGGAAAAGGCGTTTTCTGATGGTTCACAGCTCTGGTGCTTAGATGAGTGATGCTTTAGTCCATTTGGACTGCTATCACAAGTTCCTTGGACTGGATAATTCATAAGCAGAAGAAGTTTATTAGTCACAGTTCTGGAGGTTGGGAAGTCCAAGATCAAAGCACCCTCAGGCTTGATGTCTATTTAAGTTTTATTTCAGCTTCATAAGCACTATCCTATTATTGTGTCTTCATGTAGCAATGGGAGGCTCAGAGGAGCTCATTCAAGCCCCTTCAATAAGGGCACTACTTCTATTCTCGAGAGTTCTACCCACATGGCTTAATTACTTTCCAAAAGCCCCCAATTCTTTTTTTTTTTTAAGAATTATTCATTTAATTTAATTTATAATAATTTTTTTTAATTTGCTTCAGGGTATGTATACTCAAGAGAGAAAGAAAGAGAGATAGGGACCAGCAGTTAGCATAATGGCTATGTCATTGAACTCCCATGTAGTCAACCACGGTTCAAGTCCTGGACCCAGTGGCTTAAACTCACACTGGGCGTGTGTGCGTGCATGCCCAAAAGCCCAATAGGAGAATAGAGGAAAAGGGATTGTTGTGTGGCCATCCCCTCTGAGGGGTGATTTCTTGCTTTCTGTCTTTCTGTCTCTGTCTTTCTGGTGAGCGCATGCGCCCGATAGCAAAAACCTCTCCAAAAAAAGAAAACAAGAAAAAAAAATAAAGAAAGAAATATAAAGAAAGTGAGAAAGCAAGGCACAAAATCCAGGACTCACACTGGGGTCAGCCATATCAGAGTCCAGCACCTTAACCACCATGCCACCTGCTGGACCTTCAAAGGCCCTAATTCTTAATACAGTAACACTGAGTGTTAGGTTTCAATATATGAATTAGGAATAGGAAGAGGCAGGGAACCAACATTCAGACTATAGCAAATAACCAGCACATGGTGGGCACTGGACAGATAAGCATTGATTGATATTTGAGAAAGGTGGGATTTGCACTCTGTATTCCTAGTTTACCTACAATACTCACTCCCCTTATTAGTAATGGGAAGTCACATGTTCTCAACAATTGCTTCCAAACTCCAGGTGGAAATCTAGGGGCCTACATTTTGGTCAGAGGTCAGCATTCATTTGTAATACCCAAAAAAGAAAAAAAAAAAAAGCTAATACTTAACATTTACTTTGCCCCAGAATCTGTGTAGAGCACTCTGCAAATTAATGTATTTAATGCTCATATCAAACTCTTGATTAGATTACTAACATTACAAAAGGATTTCAAAAAGTTCATAGAAAATGGAATTAAAGTATGAGTTTATTTGGGTGTGAAAAAAAAATTGAAATCCATGCATAATTTATTCATAATACATCTTTTTCATGAACTTTTTGAACCTCATATTTTCATTTTCAAGCCAGGAAACTGCGGCACAGAGGGATTAAGGAAGATGGCAGATCCAGCATTCAAACCCAAGCTGTCTGGCTCCAGAGTCCACACTCATAACTGTCTCAGCACACACTGTACTTCACAATTTCATCATAGGCATCAATCAACTTGACTTCCAGTCCTTGAATGAAGAAGTAACAAACAGTGTGTCTCTCTCCTCTTAGAATAAATCTTGATGGTGACTTCTCAGAGGGAGCTTTGCTGACCCTAACCATAAAACTAGATTCTAGTAGGAGGAAGGCAGTGTAGCAAGGGTGAGTGATAAATGGGTGGGATATTGAATGTGAACGGAGCAGCAGGTGAGTGACAGCAGCTGCCTTGTTAATCTTTTACCTGCCTCCTCTCCTTGTAAAGTACTCACCCTACTACATTTTAATGAAAAGGCTGATTTGGGCCATGATTTAGTGGGTTTCTAAAACACGTGTCTTTCAGAGACGTGCCTGCAAGACATTGCTTCTCCTGACCTTGGAAGTTCAAAGGCAGAGCCAGGCTCATCCCTGCAGCACTGTAGGCAGTTGCCTAGGAGATGGGATTTCAGTGGGTGGGAATGGCTCTTCCTTGGGAAAAAGGGAAGAGGGAAGCCAGCTTCATTCTGCTCTGTGAAGCTTGAAACTCCTCCAAGAGGAAAAAATAATTTTTGTTCCACAATGTCAGATGAGGTTTATATGCAAAAACTCATGAGAAAGGAAACAATTATTTCAATTCACCTTAAAGAGGAAAGAGCTAATATCAAAGCATTTTCTAAGATTCCACATAAACAGAAGACTAAACCAGAAGACAGGCTCTCATAGAAGGGAGAGTGGAGAAGACAGAGGCGATGATACCACCATGTCACAGATAAGGCTCCAAGCACCTTCCCTTTCTCCACCCTCAAGACTCCATATCTTGTCTCTGTGTCCTACAATAGTTCCCTTTGCTTAGGACCTTCCTCTCTCCCCTATCTTTACCAAGAAAACTCCTGCTCATTCTCCAATGCCCTGCTTGGATTTCCGTGTATCCTCTCACACCTTTCCATTGCACCTCCCATATCACTCTGTACATCATTTTAACATATGATTCATATTAAATAAAAGGAGGAGAGAAAGGGGTGAAGAGGGAAAGGAGAGAGAGGAGGGGGAGAAAGATACCACATGCTTTATTAAATGTCATCAATACTATTGTCCGGTATGCACTGTTACTTCCAAATTGCAAATAAAGAGACAGGCTTAGAGAAGGGATTTGCCCACTCACAGAGCAAACATGGAACAGAGTTAAGACTCTGCCCTACTGCCATCTAATCCAGCCTGACTCAAACACTCTTCCTCCTCATCAGAATTTATCATCCACTATTTTCATAGTGATCTTTCTGGGAATACTGCAAACTAAGTCCTTCAAAGCAGGAATTCTATTTTGTTGCTTTATTTTCCACTATGCCAGCTTGGCATGTAAAGGTTTGCTGAAATGAGTAGAGACAAAAGGGGGAGAGAAATAGAAGAAGAAAGCAAAAAGGAATAAAAGAGCAATTTGAACAAAGAGATCACAAGAGAGGATTTGTCTTAGTGCTACAATCCAGTGTGTAAGCAATGTTAACCCAGTGAATCTACACACAGGCCCTGGAGCTCCGTGCCCTGCCCTGCAGCGACTAAAAGGGGCAGACATGGGCTCCAGGCTGCAAACAGTGGCGGGATGGCATTAACCTGCAACAGCATCTGCTACAGATTATGCCATCTATCTGCCACGAACACAACTCTCTTAAGAATATTATCTGGTCGTGGGGACAATCTTGCATGTGAGAAATGCTATTTTTTAACAGTCACTGAGCCAGACCCATTCTGTGTGCTTAGGGCAGTGATTTCCAATTGCTTTGCAGTTATGACACCCTATCAGTGCTTAGCCTCGGGATAGCAGACCCCCATCTTCAACAGCACTGTATGGCAAGAGTTTTTATCGTTATTGCTTCTACTGATTACCAACATAAAGTCGGCTTGTTGCAAGATTTCAAATGATGCTGAAATGTATAACTTAGCAAATGGAACTTCTTCTGCATCTCTCACCCAGTTTCCATTCCACCCTGTCTCAGAGATAGCCGTGAAGCGCCGTTGGCACACGCAATAACAGGTGCATAATTCTTTACACAGATGAAAAAGCACACTGCGGACGCTCTGACCACCGGCTTTTCTTGTTTACCAATTTTGGACACCTTCCCATGCCAGTTTAAAATCTTCTTTTATTCTTTTTAGTATCAGTGTTATAGTCTTCTGTGGAGATATACCATCATTTATTTAACCAATCTCCTACTGATAGATATTATAGATGCTTTTATTTCTATTAAAAACAAGGTTGCCATGAAGATTTTTTTTGAGAGCTATAGATGATGAAAATGATGAAGCAGATGACATAGAGGCAGACATAGATAAAATTAAGGGTATAGATGATAAAAATATGTATCTTCAAATCTTAAGAAAATATTCTGTAATCCAAATTTATGGGAAGGGGGGATTTCTGCACTCACACTTATTTAATTTTAACAGATATGCCAGACTGCTCTTGAAAAGTTGTACTAATATACACTCCCTTCATGTACTAAACATGATGGAGAAGAACACTTGGGGGAGTGTGATCCAGGCAAAAAACTTCTTCCCTAAGAGTTTTGCTTCCCTCTGTTGTAAAGTTAGAAAATCTCTAAGACTCTAAGTCTATACAGAGAAGGTAAGGAGTGTTAGAAAACCAATTTGTACATCACTCCTTTGAGAACATAATCCTAGAGTTCTGGAAGAATTCAGGTAAACCCCAAAAGGTGTGTCACAGGGTCTTCATGTCTTCATGTTTAGAAGGATGACAAATTTTAAAAAAAAGAACTTAAAAGTTTTTTGCCAATAGGGCATATGAACTCACCAGAGAGAGAGACAGAGAGATACAAAGAGAAGAAAGCGAGAAATCACCTCTCTCCCCACCCCACCAGCCCCACTGGGAGAATGGACATGCTGCAATCCCCTTCTCCTCCAGTTTTCTCTCAGGATTTTAGGCACGTACGCACCTCTGCCCAGCATGTTTTTCAAAATGCCAGGTCCAGGACTCAAACTGCAGGGTCAGCCATGTGGGATCCAGCATGCCACCTGCTGGCCCCAGCTAATACTTTCTAGCCTCACTTCCCACCCTCCCCAGTCCTCCACACAGCATTACCAACAATGGGCTTACCAAACTCTAAGACTCCAGTCTCGGATGCCCACAGGGGCCAAAAGGTGAAGTCAGTAGCAGGGCAGACCACAGGGCCCCAGGTTGAGTGATGCTCGTATCACTGTCACCCAAATCCCAAGTGTTACACTGCATCATAGACTTTGGCATTTGGCTACTATATTTTTACATTCCTCCAAGGAGGAATGAAGCTGAGGGGAGCAGTACATCATTACAGGTCATAGGTTACACCTACCAGTCAGTTTCAGCTTGCCTGGCATCAGCACAAATCACCTGGCTCTACTCCTTCCACTGAAGCCTGAAGCTGCTGTGCCGACCATGCTTCTTACTCCTCCTTGGCACCTCTATCACTTTCCCAAGCTCATTTTTTACTCTGATGCTGAGGATAAGGGGAAGGCTCATTCATGTAGGTAATAAATGAACCTCTGACTTTGGAAGAGGGGTAATTAGTGTGCATTATCACTCGGGCTAATGAGATCAGAGTGGCGCTGTCTGTATCCAACATGCCTAATCAGGAATTTAAATTAATAAGTCCCACTCTCTGTGATTAAGGAGATAGTCACTGAAACACTGCACTCCTAATTCCTTTGTATTTCCATTCACCAGCTCAGTATCAAATGTTTTATGACACTAAAAATATGCTTAGTTTAAAAGGAACAGATGCCCAAATCTCCTTGTTGCTCATTTAGAGAGACAACCTGATTTTTCTTTATCTGGGGTGTTATCAGCCAGGATTGCACACAGACATGGGGACACTAGTGATTCTAACTGGATTTTGTTGAAATTATTTCTTTATGAGCTATATAAACAACTTTAACAAAAAAATCCCACTGCCATGGGGGAAAAGTAAGGGTTAGACGTGGGAGGATGCAGAAAGGGATGTGTCTAATTCTACTATCACAAAAGCTTCTTATTTTATTCAGACAATTCTAACAGTCATTGAGTAAAGTACCTTTGAAGTGTCTGAAAAAAAATGCAATCTAACCAAATTTCCCTGCACTCCTACTCTATGTCCAACCTCTTCCAGACACTGTTACATGAAGAATGTACAATCTGATACAAAGAGATGAAATTTCACGCTCACATCTGGATTCAAATCTCTCTCAGCCACCACCTACAAAAAGACTTTACCTAAAACACTGAGACTCTCAGCCTCAATTTTTTCATCTCTTGTAGACTAGATTGTATTAAATAAAAATGTCTTCTCATCAGTAGACTCCATCAAAAGAATGAAAAGGCAAGCCACACATGTCAAGAAATTATTTGCAACCAATTAGTGTGCAATCCAGCTGTAATGTGATGGTTGATGCTGCTACTCAGCACACTGAGACTAGAAAGGAGATCCAGGTTTAACTCCCAGCTCACCTTAAAAGCCAGCTGTGATGGTGGGCACCCGTAGTCCCAGCTACTCAGGAGACTAAAGCAATAGAAACACAACATAGTGTGATCCTGTCTAAAAATCAAAAACAAAAAACACTAGTATATATAGACTATATAAAGATCCCCCACAAATAAATAAAAAGACAAGCAAACAAATAGAAAGATGAGGGGTAACCTGAAAAGAAAGCTGAAAAAGAAAATAAAATGTAATGAGAATTATGAGTCTTAGAAAACTTCCATCTTCTTTATGAAAGTTGAAGAGCACAATGCTGGATTGTTAATATAGGTGCTAGGTTTTACATATTGGTAGAATTTAATGCAAGTAAAAATTTAACATGATAGATCTCATGTTAACGATGCACGTGTGTGTGTGTGTGTGTATGTGTACAAATAAATGGTATATAAAGAAGCTTTGGCTGGAAGGTGATAGATACATCTATTACCTTGATTGTGGTTATGATACACTGACTTTTATGTATGTCCAGACTCAGATTGTTCATATTAAATTTGTACACTTCTTTGTATATTAATTATACCTTGATAAACCTACTAGAAAGGAAAGAACACTCCCATCCTAAACTTGGCTGAGACCAGTAGTCATTAATCTCTCTATTTAGATCATGCTCACAATGCCATCCCCGACCAGGCTTTCTATCCCAAATCCCTCAAAGAAAATTCAAGCACCTCAGACTGCTCCCATCCCTTCGTCTTAGAAAAGTTAATAAATTAGCTATCAAAGACTTTTTCTGTCTCCCTGCTCACTCGATTAATGATAATCTACTGGGGATAAACACAGTGTTCAGGCCAATGTTAGAGGAACATTAAGGGAATTTCAATTAATTCCTCAGAAACCAACTCTTCTTTGATGGGTTCCTCTGCAGAAAGCCCCTGCATTTATCTCAGCCAAACAAAGCTGCCATGTGAGCCACAACCTTTAGGAAAAACTACCTTTCACTTGACTGGATACTGTGGGGAAGAGTCAGTCATGCCAACAAGGGTTCTGGATGAAATAGAGAGGGGGCGGGGGTCTTCCTGCCCTGATACTAAAGTCTCCTCAACACCTAACTCATTTTCATGACTGGTCAGTCTCTCCACAGCCTCTATCCTTAAATACTTCTCATTGTTATCACTGATGAAGAGTTCACTCTGTGGGGTACTGGGCAGAGTGGTCAGGAGCCCTGTCTCTGGAGCTAGACAGCTCTGATTAGAGAATTCACTCTGCCTTTTACTAGGTGTAGAACCTTGAACAAGTTACTGAACTCTTCTGAATCTGTTTCTTATCTAGGAAATGATTACAATAATGTTTCTATGCACAGGAAAGTTACAAAATTGAAGCCACTAGGGCAATACCTGGTGTGAAGAACATTCAACAGATATTAACCACTTTGATTATTATCACTCCAGTGACCTCATTTAGGACAGTAAGATGGATAGTATTAATTCCTCTCTATACCTGAAGAAAACTTTACCTTAAGTCTCAAGGAGGTAAAGTCCCTTACTTCCCAAGGACATGTAGCTCATCACTGGAACAGCTGGTTTTCAAATCTACATCAAAATGGTGTCAAGATTAGGACATCTCTTTCTCCAAACTTGTGTTTCTCTCAGATATATTTGCAAGTAATCTTCCTGAGACAGGGAAATGGAGCCTTCACTTTAAAATTCTTAACACCTACCAAAAGGAAATCTCTCTCCAAGAGGTTCAGAATTGGTTCAGAACCCAGTAGGATGTGCGTTCTCCATAAGACAGAAGATCAATGAACAATGGCATCATTCGGGATCTGGCCACTGCCTGGCGATAAACAGCTCTCATTTACCCCAACCACCAGCACCTCACTCGAGTACTGGCTTGGAGAATCACATAGCTCCACTCTGGAATGACTCCAGAAAACAGGCTCTCAGCACAGCCTGTGTGGAAAAGTGTGCCTTAATTTGAGACTATCCAGAGGTTGTGAAAATCTGATTTGGGGAAAATAGGCTTTTTGAGAAAAAGATAAATACCCTAATGGACAACTATTAATTCTTCAGATGATTTCAGTATGAACCTAGTTTTCCCAGAGGAATTTTTTTCTTTCTTTTTTTATGTTTATGCTATAGGCTCATGTGCTCACCAGAGAAAGACCAACAGTGATGGGAGTAACAGTGAGAAATCACTCCCCCGAGGAGGATGGCCACACCACAATCCCTTCCCCTCTTGGGATTTGGGATATACACACACATGCCTAACATTGATTTTCAAGCCACCAGGTCTAGGACTTAAACTGCACAATCAGCCATGTGGGATCCAGCACCTTAATCTCTACACCATCTGCTACCCCACCAGACAGGGATTTTTATTCATAGGACAAATTAAGTTCATAGAGATGCAGTCTGCTATTTCATAAATGGTCAACTGCAATGTTCATATATAGGCTGTCATCCTTTTAAGAAGTAGCTATGGCAACCCTGATTCTACAAGTCTGGAAGGAAATAATTATCTAGTTAACATCAACCTCAAAGGCTAGATAGAAATGGCCCTGGCCAGCTTCCTTTAGTAAGCTTTATGTTTGGAAATCACGAATTCATGCTAAATGTTCCAAATAGCCTTCTAGTCATCGGCATTTGTAAACTTCCTTCTCACACCCAGAAGAGTCCAGGCTCTTTCAAGACTCTCAAGTGACCTTTCTTAACACTAAGAGGCAATAGCACCATACCATAAAGCTAATATGGGAGAAAACTTAGTGAATCATGGCCTGTACAAGGGAAGAATTCTATCCTCAGCAACATAATCTCTTCAGTACAACTGTTAAGACCCGCTTTAAGTTCCATCTTCTCCAGAAAGCCTTCCTTAATGACCCTGAGCATAACACCAACCAGAGTCTGTGATAAAACTCTTAGGAACAGTCTCAGTTGGCCCCTTATCCTTTACTGCTCCATTCTGTGATGATAACAATAATTCAATGCTTTATTATATCATCATCGAATGCTAACAAATACATTTATCATCTTCAGAGTTTACTCTTTGACTTTGGCATGTATCTTTTCTCTTTAAATTGATTGGAAGCCCACAAGGGAAAAGGAATCATATCTTCTTGCTTTATTTGTACTCTCTGTTGCCAAGTGTGGCTTAGGATACAAAACTGAAGCTTAGTGAGTACTTACTGATGGGTCACTTGAAGGTGGCAGCATCTGAGTTTGCATTTTGCCAGATTTGCAGTAGTTTTACCTTTTATTAGTCCTCTCAGGAGTCAAGGAAGCGCAATGGAACCATCATAACTAGGGCTAGGATTTCTGACTAGGATGAGAACATTCACTGTCTTCCTCTAGCAAGTCAGGAGGCCTTTTCCCTAGGAATTAACTTTGACTTGAGTGGGAACAAGGAACCAGTAAATAAGGGAGGAGGGAACCAGCAGTTAACGTAATGGCTATGTCTCTGGACTCCCACATAGTCGACCGCGGTTTGTGTCCCGGACCTGGTGTCTTAAAACTCACACCGGGTGCATGTGTGTGCATGCCCAAGATCCCAAGAGGAGAATGGAGGAGAAGGATTGAGGCGTGACCATCCCCACGGGGGTTGATTTCTCGCTTTCTGTCTCTATGTCTCTATCTGTCTGGCGAGTGCACGTGCCCTGTATTGAAAACCTCTCCCCCCCCCAAAAAAATAAGGGAGGATTATGCCGGACAAGGGCTGGTATAGGCCTTACAAGAAAGGGTTTAAAGGATTGTTTGGGTTTCTACGTTGACTGATTATCAGCTGACCACAGTGTAGAATTTTATTAGTGGCGGTTGCTCCACAAATTTCTCTCTCCAGCTTTTGCTTCTGGCATAGATGTAGCTGCTTCTGCAAACCATCTTTCCAAGCAATAGGTCTAAGCACAGCTTGCTTTGATTAGCTCAGGAATTAGTACACAAACCAAGCAGAATCAATAAAAGTGCCCACCCCCACGGGGGTTGATTTCTCGCTTTCTGTCTCTATGTCTCTATCTGTCTGGCGAGTGCACGTGCCCTGTATTGAAAACCTCTCCCCCCCCCCAAAAAAATAAGGGAGGATTATGCCGGACAAGGGCTGGTATAGGCCTTACAAGAAAGGGTTTAAAGGATTGTTTGGGTTTCTACGTTGACTGATTATCAGCTGACCACAGTGTAGAATTTTATTAGTGGCGGTTGCTCCACAAATTTCTCTCTCCAGCTTTTGCTTCTGGCATAGATGTAGCTGCTTCTGCAAACCATCTTTCCAAGCAATAGGTCTAAGCACAGCTTGCTTTGATTAGCTCAGGAATTAGTACACAAACCAAGCAGAATCAATAAAAGTCCTCTCCATTTAAAATACTGGTATCAAAAAGGAAAAGTTTGAACATAGAAAATGGTTATAGATACCAGATACAGTGTGGAAGAGGGTGGGAGAAGGAGGAGAGGGTGAGGCAAGACATTAAGGAGAAAAATAGAGAGGCAAGACTTTTATGGGACACAGAAATGGGTTATTATCTGTTGATGATAATGTGTATAGGATCCCCAACTGGACTGCTATGAAATGTATTCATGTTAGAAAATTTACTCACTTTACAAGCTAAGTGATATACAGTGATTGAATGTATAAAATATTTAAAATAAAATATATTTTTAAAAAAGGTTAAGTTTGCCTTCCTCCATGAGAGTGTTCAATTAGGACAATTTAAGACTGGATCCCTTTGCAAACATCTTCCCTAGTAATATGGAGGAATCTTGTCTGCATTGTGACAGAATGAACTCAAAAAAAGAGGAAAGCAAAGCCATGGATGGAGGAAGAAAGAAAAGCTTTCTAACATTATTTAAGCCACAGAATCCAGGTATCCCTAAGCCCATCTCTACCCTTGGACTTCTCATTTTCTAAAGCCATTGATTCTCTTTATGCAAGTCAACGTAACTAGAATTTCTGTGACTTACATAGAAAGAACCCTGACAAATGCAAGACAGAAAGTCAAAGTGTACTTCCTGATGGTATGGGCCAGTTCTGCCTTGTCATTGCTATATATCCTTGTATCTAGTATTTGGTAAGTGAATGACGAAATCTCTTAGGAATCCTAAATACAAAAAAAGCAGGAATCAATCCAGCAGAAAAGCTGTGAGATACCCAGCAGGTACCTGAATCCTCATGAACTCTTTGAGAAAGAGTACGTGCTCCTCTTCATTCTAGTCTAGTCTATGGGATTTTCCAGAAGCCACCTGACAATTACTGGTTGAATCCTCCAGTTTCTAACCTAACTCTTGGTGACTTCCTCCAGTTTTCACTATGTATTGTGATCAGAATGTTTTTTTATGTTGCTGCGGAAGTTTTTCTCCAAGTCCTCTTGCATTCTTTCTTCATCTATCCACGTTCTTCAGCACCCTGTAGATCCCTACCAAACCACAAAGAAGTTTCCAGGTAGGATGTTCTTTAGATGTGTTCAAATCACTTGCATTCCTCAAAGTAGAATCCTTAAGCTTGGTAACTTAGCAACATGACAAAAAAAAACCTCCATGGGCAAAAGGAAACAGCAAAGAACTGGTCTTTTGTTACACTTATTTACCTGCAACAAGTGTGTTACCTACTGATAAGCAAAATAAACAGAATTGTCACTATACATATGTTTTCTCTGTTGGTGTTGACAGAGATATTTGTGCACAAACAGGACGCCAACAAAGCCCAGGCACACAGGGGAACCAGGGAAACATACAATACATCCAGATTCCTCCTTTGACCTTGTAAGGGGACTCCATCCAGACAGAATTTACTGGACACTTACAATGAGATAAAAAACATTTGGAACACATTTTTAAATATGTTCTTTTTCAAATGTCTTTGCTAAGAAGTGTAGAATACCAAAGCAAAACTGTTCACATGTATGAGGGGACTTCAAAAAGTTTCTGGAAAGATGGAGTAAAAGTATGAGTTCATCTAGATGCAAAAACGGCTGAAATCCATGCACAGGTTATAATAATTATGTTTTATTTTAATTAAAATTATTTAGAATAAATTAATTTTTCATGAACTTTTTGAAGACCCCTCCTATTCTGGGCAACAAGGTATCTAATGAATCCCAGTTCAGTAGTTATATTTAAGAAAAGCATGCTGAGGATGTTCTCTGTTTCTTAGGTCTGCATCCAGGATTATTAAAGTGACCTCCTCTCGTGAGGAAGAGGCCAGGTTGATTAGTGGCAGTGGTGAGGAAGTGTGGCAGAAAGTCAGGGCTAACGGTGGGAGGCAGGTACTCCTGAGGAGGAGGATGTGTGAGCCAATCATACTTGTGCCTTCTGAGTTCACAGACTGCTTTCATTGTGTCTATGATTATCAGCCCACAAGAGCACAAATGCCATTCTCAGCATTTGCTCAAAATTAGGTAACACTAAAGCAACTCCAAAATGTTTTCGAAGTGATCTAACTTAAAAGCAGACTGATCCATATCATTGCGCAGCTTTAAAATATTTAAGGAACCCCACCTCCAAAAGAATAGAGGCTGGGTTTCTTCATGGAGCAAAGGACGGACCCATGGTGATCTCGGGCCTCTCCACTCAGCCTCACGTTGCACCCGCAGCCTAATGCTTTTCTCTCTGAAAGCGCAGGCTTTCTCGGCATCTCCACTCATCTCCCACTGATTCTGCTCCAATGCCTTTGCTCTTTCTGTCCCCTCAGTGGACCTTCCTGGACTACCCTCAGCCATCACAATAATATCCATCTCTTCCAAGATTCTTCCCTCCTACCTCTTCATCCCACAAGTGGATCAGCTCCTCTCGGTGTTCTCAGGAAGCCCTACTGCTCTCAAAGCATTAACCATGTGTCACTGTAACTGTCTAGTCTCTAAGACTTCTTTCTGGGCCAGAACTATGTCTCAGAAAATTCTGAATTACCATTGCTGACACAGCAACTGACACAGGAGACACTCCAAAAACACCTGGATAATAAGTAAATTGACATCTGATTTTTCCCAAACTATATAATACCTCTCCTTTAAGCACTCCCACGAAGTACACCCATATGCTTGCGTACAATGTACATGCATGAAAACACACACACACACATTACTACTTCACACCTTATTCACACTGTATTACACCTTTTTTTTTTGTAGTTTGGTTTTTTGTTGTTGTTGTTGTTGCTGTTTGTTTCTTTGTTTGTTTTCCCATAGGGTATCTGTGCTCCCCAGAGAAGGAATAGTGAGAAATTACCCCCCAGGGGAAATGTCACACTACAATCCCTTCTCCATTCTCTTCTCAGGATTTTGGGCATGCACACACAGACACACACACATTCCCAGTGTGATTTTCAAGCTGCCGGGCTCAGGATTCAAACTGCGATCAGCCATGAGGGAGTGCAGTGCTTTAACTGCTGCACCATCTGCTGGCCCCATTACAACCTTTAAAAAGAGTGGTAAAGAATTATAAAACAAAGCATCAGCATTAAAAAGTACCTTCTTGGGACCAGCAGTTAGCATAATGGCTATGTCGCTGGACCCCCACCTAGTCGACCGCGGTTCATGTCCCGGACCCAGTGGCTTAAACTCATGCCAGGTGTGTGTGCGTGCGTGCCTAAGATCCCGAGAGGAGAATGGAGGAGAAGGGATTGTGGTGTGGCCATCCCCCCTGGAGGGTGATTTCTCACTTTCTATCTCTCTGTCTCTGTCTGGCGAATGCACGCGCCCTGTAACAAAAAACCTCTAAAAAAAAAAAAAAAAAAAAAGAAAGTAACTTTTTTTTTCTTTTAACATTATTTATTTATTCATTCATTTATTTTAATTTGACCAGAAAGAGACACACAGAGAGATAGAGAGAAAATGAGAAAGCAAACCACCAGATCCAGGACTCACACCGTGGTTGGCCATTTGGGAGTGTCCAGCACCTTAACCACCATGCCATCTGCAGGTCCCAGAAAGTACCTTCTTAAAGGATAATCTTTTTCTATACATGGATACCTTTGGTGTCCAAGGCAATAAGTCATGACTGACTGACACCTCTCCAACAGCTGATGTAGAATTTATCATTTCCAGAAACAATCTTTCCTATTCTTAGATTACCTTTATTGTTGATGGGTTCTTGCTTACAAGGGGCAGGAATTTGTTTGAGTGTAATAGCCACTGACTTGCTAGTACTAGTCTGTTCTCACATGCCACTGGGACCTGCTGGTCTTCAAATATTTGAAGAACCCAAGTCTTCTCTTCTACAGGGTAAACGCTACAAATTCCTTAAACTGACACCAAGCAGTTGAGTTCTAATTCCCTATCACAGCTCTGGTCATTCCTCCTGGACATGCTCCAGAACCATCCCTTGGTATCACCTGTTAAAGGTTGGGCAGGTATATTTTGGTATGAGATCTAAAATAAAATTCTTAAACTATATTAAATATTAAAACCACCTAGAGAACTTCATAAAAATGCACCTTAGGGAGTCCTATCCACAGAGGTTCAATTCCATGGATACATAGAAGGGTCCAGGAATCTGCCTTTTAAATCTGTTCAATCAATTCCATTATGGGAGATCACTCTTCAAGAAATACACATCTAAGGTAGCCCCAATCTCAGCCTTACCATTTGCAAATGAGAGTTAAATGTGTCTTCCCCTCAGATCACAAGGTGAATTGAGACCGAACTCCTAAATCGACTCTGAAATACCGCCTGAATATGGAATGTATATTAATAATGATGGAATAGGAAGCAGGCAGCCACTAGCCCTCACAAATAAGCAAAAGAAGAGCTGGCAGATGGTTTCCCTTCGACGGAAATTGAGTTAGGAAAGTTGGTCAAAGGGGTAAGAGAGTAAAATTTCTTTGGCTTTCCAAATGGCAATCTTTTAAGCAGCATAACGATAAAGAATCTGTGCTCTGTTTTTTTGAATGTGCCATGGGAAGCCTTTTTCATTCCATAAATACTTATATTAGCAAATCAAATAAGCTAGAGAAGCACTTAGGCATAAAGCCAAGAGAAAACTCATGCCAGAGTTGTTTCACTTCGTTAATGTTATTAGTAAATTATTAATTGCTTCTATTGATGAATTCTCCTTAAAGAGTATTTTTCTATTTAAGCTATAGCAATTGAGCCATAGAGAGTAAGGCAAAATAGAGACATTTCCAGAGGACCAGGTGGGACTGAAAGGATGCTAAAAGCTCAGATACCAGGATCTGCTGGTTAGTGAGTTTGAATCCTGGCCCTTCCATTTACCAATTTACAGGGTTGTTGGAAAAGTCAAGACATGTTTTTCTTTTTCTTTTTTTCCCTAAGGGAGATTTTTGCTATAGGTTGGATGCACTCACCAGAGAGATAGAGAGACAAAGAGACAGAAAGCAAAAAATTACCCGCCCAGGGCATGGTCCCCACGCAATCTCTTCTCCTCCATTCTCCTCTCAGAATCTTGGGCACGCATGCACATACACCCAGCCTGAGTTTCAGGCTGCTGGTCCAGGAAGCAAATTGCAGTCAACCATGTGGGAAACCAGCGATGTAACCATTACACCATCTGCAGGTCCCTGTGACGTGTTTTTCTATACAAAGATGCATCATGACTTTTCCAACAAACCAATAATACTTCAGTCAAGTTATTTAACCATTCAGAGCTACCATTTTCTCATCTGTATAATGGAACTTGTAATGGTACTAATGTTGTGAGGTTGTTATAAAAATTAAGTAACACAGCAACTGGTACAGTGGGAAGGTCCCAACTTACTGGGTATTGCTTATTTCCATTCCTATGCATGTGCATGTTTATTCATTCATTCCTTTCTTTCTTTCATCTCCATACAATGCTAAGTGAATTTGGTAGTCAATCTACTACTGCCACTTCACACAAGGCTGCACTAAGGCAGAGGATTGCTAAATCACCAGGGAAATAAAATCAGAGTTGCTCAGCCACCAGCCTAAAGCTCCATCTCTCATCAGCCTCATCTCAGAATGTCACTCTGGTATCAGTAAAGCAAGAGGAGCTTCTCAGAGCAAGCTGGCCTGATCCCCACCCACCCTGGGGGAACTAGAACACAAAAAGAAAAGCTACACATCTAGACTCCATTCTCTCCTATGCATTCATTCATTCCTTCATTTGTTCATCTCAGAAGTATTTATTGAACCTCTTCTCTAGGCACTGGGCTAGAAACTGAGAACACTAGTGAGCAAAGCAGAGCAGATGGTCTCTGTTCTTACTTCATTTAGGTCTTCGGTCAAAAACCACCTTATCAGAGACAACTCTATCCAATAGGCAGCCCCTATCCCTGTCACACTGCATCCCCTTACCTGTCTTATTTTTCTCCATTCCCTCATGCATTGTTTTTATTTATTTTCTCATCCCCCACTATAATATGCACTCGCTGAGTGCAGGGACCTACTCCAGCTTGCTCACTGTTATATCCCCAGATATGAAAGATGGTACCTGGCCCTAAGTACAAGTTCAACAAAGTGTTTTTGACTGAAAAAATGAGTGGAAATCTTGAAATAGAGGGAAGCCAGGGCGATGAAGAGTAAGCAAACAAATAAAGTACCAGGAAAGAAATCCATTGGGAATGCTCCACTGGCTAGGAAATGACAGGTAGGGAGCCTCCTGGTAAACAGACCATTATGGAGATCCTTCTGGAGAAGGCAGATATTAATCCAAGAGCTGATGAGCCTCCATGCACACACAGGGAGGGAACTCTGCCCTTTGACCTCCATGTAACCTTACACCTGTCACTGTTTTTTTTCCAAGGTGCAGTTGAATCAGGATTAGATCATCAGAAGCCATCCTCACCTGACCTATCCCTCCTAGGAGATAACATTCTGAAGATGCTGAGGGCTGGAATCACATGAAAGAACAAGCTGGGATGTGATAAAATATCTTCATAAAATCCACTGCACACACCACTGAAATTACAACAGAAAGAAGATTTAAGCCTGGGCTTGCAGCTTGGGGAGCCACATGGCTCTGCAATAGTTTGGTTATGCTCTAATTAGTTGTTAGCATACGGTGCAGGTGTCAGGTAATCTGCACTTTGTAGATAGAAATCTGTAAGTAGCAATAGCGTAAGGGAATACCAAGAAGCCATGGCATCCCTTGAAAGAAATCCACCATTCCTGTGTTGATGGAGATGGTGCACTGATATAGAACCAAAGGGGCGGTGGTGTGCTAGGGACTGCCACAGGGAATGGGGAGCTCATGGTAAGCTGTATAGTGAGGTTTGCTCCCAAAGCCATAGGTGGAGCAGAGCCTCTGGAACAGTTGCCTTTATGCTCCCCATGGGCATTCTGGGAAGGGAAGACTTCCCACACCTCCTACTTTACTGAAAAACTAGACAGCATGAAGGCATTACCATTATTATACTAGAAAAGCAAACCTAGCTGAGGAGAACAATCTATTCAAATAGGGTAAGAGCTAACCATAGACATACTCTGATACCCTCCACCACCACCACCTTTCCTCCCTACCTTCCTGAAGAAACTGTGTGTACTCTTAACTACAATAGCCCAGACTGACAGTAGTCACAGCTGTGGACTTAAACCACCACACTCTAAATTGGAGTATGAAGGCTGTGTCCCAATTCTGACATACGGCAGCCAAGTATTCCAAATTTGTCCTTTCATTTCTGGACTTCCATCTCTTCAACCATATCATCTCTGATAAAGAGCATTGTAAAAGCCAAAGGACAGAACATTCAGAAGAGAATAGTTTTATACGAGATAATTCATATTAAGCCATCAACACTCTACCTGAAACTCATTTATTAGCTTTAAAAAAGACCTGCGGCTGAATGAATGGACCAAGAATGGATATGTTTTAATAAAAAGCGAGGAAAGGGCTAAAATATGGTTTACTTCCAGGGAGAGCTGGCCTGGGGACATGGGAGTCTTATTAGCCCATCCTGAGCAGTTGCGGGTGACAGAACACAACTGAGAACCTGGAGAAGAGCTCAGTGAGGGAGACACAAGCCAGGAAAGTATCACCTTCTTTAGAGTTTTGCCAAAAGCGTGCCCTGCCCTCCACACTCTCTTTGGGTCTCAGTCTTTCCGCCTATATAACAGGCATACCGTCACCACTCGGTTCAGAGTAGGCCTTCAGTAAATAGAAGCAGTCTTCTCCCTCCTTTCCATAAGAGTGGCTAATTCAAAACACCAATAGTAAGGGTACTAGGGTGAGGACAGAGTAAGTATGCAGAAGGAGTGAGTCCTAAATAATGAAGGCTGACTTCATATATGCAGCCCAAGAGTCACAGGACAACTGTTTTAAAATCATGTCTCTGGAGAAGGCAAGCAGCTTCGAGATGGGGAGATGGGGCCTCCCCCCTAGTCAAGATATCTGTGGGCCTAAAGCATTTCAGATTTGCCTGAGGTAGACAAATGTCCTCACCTTATCAGTGGACTTCTTTTCTAATTAAAATACATGAAATCCTGTAAGCTACCGGTACCCACAGGAGAGGAGGTACAGGATAGAAGTAAAGAAAGCAGTGAACTCCAAAGACTCTTCTCCCCTGTTTAAAATCCAACAGCAGGAAAAAGGTTAGTGCTTCAATATGTAAGCAAAGATCGTGACTGACCTGGCATGAGTCGTCTCTATGGAGACACAGAGACACCTGTGAAGGAGAGATGAAAAATGAAAGACCAAAATAGACGGCCTGGAGGCACTTCCCCAGAGAAGGAGCAGGGAGCCCACTGCTTGGGGATGGCGATGCCTCATTTGTTCAGACCAACCTTTCTGTCTCGAATTCACTTTGCAAAGTGACAGCGTAGTGGGGCACCACGAACTAGTTTCCACAGAAGAATTACGGATTATAACAGTACTGGTTGATCTTTACTGTGTAAATCCTTGGTGCCTGCATTCTGCATCATTCCCTTTCTTCTTCAGACAATTCTTGTGATTTGATGTTATTCTTATCCCCATGTTCCAGATGAGGAACATACCACCAAAAAAACAAAACCTTCTTTGTCTTCATAGCTAACAGATGGTGAAGACAGGATTCAAACCATAGAAACTTAATAGCTAACACTGATTAGACATTTGCTAAATGCCAGACAACACACATGCCTTCACTCTGTCATTTCATTCAATCCTCAAATTAGTTATAAGCACTAATTTTAATAATACTCTGTATTTCATCCAAAATAACAAATATTTCAATATATAAAAATTAATTTTAAGATGAAATCAATAAAATTGAGTTGGTTGCTTTTTTAATGGCTTCTGTTGGTTTTGTTTTTGTTGTGGTTTTTGGTTTTTGGGTTTTTTTTGGTATGCAGTCTTGTAAGTCAGGCATGTGCTTTGCACTTCTGACAAATCTCAGTTCAGACTAGTCCACCTTCAGGTGCTCAGTAGACACAGGTAGCTAGTGACTACCTATTGGACAGCACAACTTTGAACTGTATCATTTCCAATATTCCCTTGGGCCTTGGCTTTTACAGATTTTACAACAAAGAAGAATCCTCATAGTTCATTCATCCCTCTCACCTCCCAGTAAACTCCTTCATGTAGTTTCTAGAACATTTAAACCTAAATCCAGTGTCCATTGGTATTAGATTCTGCTCACCTTGGCTACTTTTAGAATTCACATCCTTGCTAGGCTTTGAGGAGGAACAACCAGTGAAAAAGGGACCCTGCAGCCAGGGCGTGCTAGAGCAGGATGAGAACAGAGACCTGGAACAATAGGAGCCATGTGGGGCAACGACCCTAGACTTCCTGTTTGCAGAGCTGCAGGCTCATGAGTAGCCAAACACCAGCTCGTAAACAGCTCTTTCTACTGTTCAGCTTTGCAGAGACACACTTGATCCTTCACGCTCAGCCTTCACAAGTCAGCTGATTCCATTTCTATCTCTTTGCCAAAATAAGCAGACTGTGGAATTGCAAAAAGACTAGCGTCTGGAGAGTCATTAGAAGAGGAGGCAACAGCTATCAAGTGACTTGAGAGCTGTCCATTATATGATCAGATAAACATCACGCATAAATATGCTGTAACCACAGTTAATAACAGCCCTTCCACGCAGCACTCCGAAGCTCAGATGGCCATTACCTTAGGCATCCTCACCACTCTGTAAGGAGAGGAGAGTCCCTGCACAGACACAGGCAGAGTGAGTGCTTCAGTGTAGCAGCAGCCAGGGCTGAGAAGCCAGGAGCAGACAACTGCTTACTTCCTGCTTCCTGTATTTCCTGGACTTCACTGTCTGTCTACTGAGGCAAGTGTGTCAATCAGCCCAATGATTTGGTCTTCAACGAGATCAGATAATTCTTGCATGGAATGGGGGAGAGGACTCACTGTGGGGAAAACAAAGCAGGGCTGAAAGGAAACCATCAGATGCTTTTGACTGGAAGGAGTGGTATCATTCCTTCCGACTGAAAATGAAACTGTAAGTCTGTTTGTTCATGGCAGTGGGAGGCATCAATAGCTCTACCATCATCCACTGGCTTCCCATTTACTGAGCATCTACTATGTGCCAGGCACCTCAGCTGGGTCCCAAGCACTTAGAGACACACTGCTTGCTCTCTTTGCAACCATGAACTTGCATAGCAGCCAACAAGATGAAATAGAGAGAGTACATTATAAAGACTATGAGAGAGGTATAAACCAAACCCAGTGGGGGCTGGAAGAAGGGACAACTAATGTGCCTGGAGAGGGACAGAGATGGGCAACTGACACACACAGGATCCTAAAGCTCTTAAAAGAGCAACAACTTAAAAGAGCATTCTATTCATGAGCATCTTATTCAAGTCTCATAATATCCATAAGGTCCTGTAGTATGCAGATTTCATCACTGAGAACATTGAGGCCCAAGCATCAAATTACTCATTTATAAAATGGGGATAAAGTTCCTACCTCATGAGACACCATGAGATGCCTGGCATGTCTGCTCTTCCCTCTGCATCCTTGTTAGAGAAGCTGCCCCAGCATCATAGGGTCTGTCTCACCACAGCCTCTGCCCAGGAGAATAACTGTCAAATGACTGCACCTATCAGTCTCATCCCTCGGAACTGAGAACTGAGACTAGTTTTTTGGGTTTTTTTCGTTTTTTTTACTCTCTGGAATAAACCTGGACTGAGAGATTATGTAGAGCCACCTAGACAGCTATGTTTCCCACATTTGTGGATAAATAAAATTCAATAGTCTATTCCTAATAGCCAAAGCATGAAAAAAAACACAGATATCCATCGACTGGTGAATGGATAAACCAAATGTGGTATATCCATACAATGGAATATTAGCCAGCCATGAAAAGGAATAAAATATTAATATGTGCTACCACATAGATGAAATTTAAAAACATGCTAAGTGAAAGAAGCCAGACACAAAATTCACATGTCATATCATTTCATTGACAGGAAATGCCCAGAGGTGGCAAATCCAGAGAGAGAAAGCAAATCAATGATTTCCAGGAGATGAGGGGAGCAGGAAAGGTGGTGTCTGTTTAACAGATGGGGACTTCTCTTTGGAGCAATGAAAAAGTTCTAGAACCAGAAAGTGACTGTTACCCAAAACTGCAAATATACTGGAAACTACTGAATTGTATACTTTATGATGGTTAAAATAGAGAATTATATGAATTCTATCTCAAAAAAAGAAAAAGAAGAAAAAGCTGGTTTCAGAAGGTTTGTGTCCCTCTAACTAAAAATTACCAGCTAAATATGAAAGAACATGTTAAACGTCTCGTCTAGGATGTACGACTCTATAATCCAGACCTAACTCTTCCTGTGTCCCGCCAATATCCAATCTAGCTCCTGCTTTTCTACACCATGCCTTTGCTTAGCCCAGAAGAGAAAATAAATTTGCACCTCTTGGACAGAGAGCTGCCAGTAGGTGGTGAGTCCCCACCCAAGTGCATTTATTTGGAGGCCTGTCAGCAGAAACCAGACTATGTATTAAGACGATGTCCGTGGACCTCTTTGCTTCCTTGCTCTTGCGAGAATTCTTAATGGTTCCAAGGTGCATATGTCATTTTTCAACAAAATCTAATATTTATGTCATTTCCAGGGAAAGAACATTTGAGGCTCTTGTAATGCATCACTTCTCTTCTTGCTCCATAGCACAGGCTGGACAAATCACTCAGATATTTGTCACCACATCTTCCCTCACCCACTTCCAAGGTGCAGGGTTAGGTACGTCCTTCACAGAGCTGGAAAAGGGAGAGAGGAGCCAGGGCAAAATTGAGCCAATGTGGCAGAAATATCCCATTCTGAGGTTTCATAAAATTTTTGATTTAGGCAAGATCTTGACACTAAAAAGTAGTACAACTTTTATATTAAAAAGAAAAATCAAATCATTCATTTGTCTATAAGTCTGAAAGCTCTAACACCTATTTAGAGCCAATGATTCTTATTGTTACAACTTAAATTATAATATAAATAGCCAATGTGTAGGAAAGCAAAGTTTGGGATAAAGATAGCGGAGTGGGTATGAATTCTCTACCTCCCAATTACTTACAAGAAGATGTGAGTGTGTGCTGAGTATTAGGTGTGCATTTTACATGCATTACTTCATGTAGTGAGTAGTATCATCCACCTTTTCAGATAAAGAAAGTGAGGTTCAGAAGGTTCCATAGTCTGGCCTGTGAGGTTAAGAAGGTTCCATAATCTGACCTAAGTTCTAACAGGAAGTTAGTAAAGGAGACAGGTCTGATCTCAGAGCCCCATATTCTAAACCATAATACATAACTTTACAGGGCCAGCAGGTGTGTAGTGGCTAAGGTGCTGAACTCCCATATGGTTGACCATGCTTCAAGTCCTGGACCAGGAGGCTAACTTTCTCACTTTCCCTTTCTCTCTCTCTCACTCTGTCCCTCTCTGGGGGAATATAAAAATAATTCTTTAAAATTTATTTTAAAATACATAACAGGAACCAGCAGTTGGCATAAGGGCTATGTAACTGGACTCCTATGTAGTCATCTGTGGTTTGAGCCCCGGACTCCAGTGGCTTAAACTCACGCCAGGCATGTGTGCGTGCGTGCCCAAGATCCCAGGAGGAGAATGGAGGAGAAGGGATAGCAGCGAGGCCATCCTCCCAGAAGGGTGATTTCTCACTTTCTGTCTCTCTCTGTCTCTCTGATGAGTGCACACACCCTATAGCAAAAACCTCTCCAAAAAAAAAAAGTACATAACAACATTACATTTTTACATAACAAATATATTAGTGTTTCATATAGCACAGAAAACTTTGTTTTCCAGGTTTTGGGGTTTTTGTCTTAGTTTTTTGCCATAGGGTGAATGTGCTCAACAAAGAGATAGAGAGAGACAGTAAGAGGGAAAATAAGAAATCTCCCCCCAGGAAGGATGGCTATGCTACAATTCCTTCTCCTCCACTCTCCACCTGGGATTTTGGACACACACACACACACACATACACACACACACACACACGCCCTGCATGACCTCCAAGCTGCCAGATCCAGGAATCGAACCATAGTTAGCCATGTGAGAGTCCAGCACTCCAACCACCATACCACCTGCTGGCCCCCTGATTTCCATCATCTTATAATTTTCAAAGAGATTTCACATGCAGAATGCTTTACAGGACAGACACTGAGAGCTGTAGCACTTCTGAGATGAGAGGTGATGGTAAGGAGCTGGAGAGGATGGATAAATTCTATAGATGAGGTGGACTTTGAAGGATTGGGTTTTATAATAATTAGCAAGAAAGTGAGGGAGGCAACATGGGACTGCAAAAATAACAAAGGAAAAAGCATGGGGTAGGTGGAGGTGATAAATAGTGGACTGGGCTGAGATATAAATTCTGGTCTCAACTCCCAGGATACAATATAATCACAAAGACACTAGCTTCGGTGGCCCTTGATCATGAGCAGCCAATGGCAATGACAGCACCAGGTACCCTTCACTGGGCAATTTATAGATGAGCCAGACACTATGCTAAACATTCATGGTGAACATCGTTTTTGGTTACCTCCTCTGGCAACCAACCCCTATTCTCCTCTGGGTAACCACAAGGAAACATTTTCAGGCCACCAGGTTGTCTGAAAGTTGAACCCAACCTTAGTGCTTTAAGGCAAATCATGTGACCTTGGTGAGCCGTATAACCCAGATCTGCTTCCAGTTGGAACTTCCTATATAACCAACACTGGCCTCAGCATTGACTGAGAAATGGAGGTAGTGATCAATCTGAATCAATGATACGACTGAAAAGATAGAGGGATTAGAGTTAATGCTGCCATCTTGTTAGAAGTACATACACTGAAAACATCACTTGAGCCCTGGATCCAGCCCTACCCCTAGACTTAAATGTTTTGGTAATAAGTTGCCTTTTCATTTATGCTGTTTGGGTCGGATTTCTGGTCATTTTCAACTGAGGAAGTCTTAATCGATAGAAGTACTTTCAAAGCACCTCAGTTAATCCTCCCAATACCATGAGGTATGTGACATGAGGATTACTGACAAGTTTTGTCCACACACACACAGTAACTTTTATTAAATGAAAGATTAAGGCACAGAGAGGTGAAGTTACCAGTTCACCTTCTCGTAGAGGCGAGATTTGAACCCAGACAGGGTAACTCTAGAACCTGCACTCCCAATTGCTAAACCAGCTGGTGGGAGTCTAGCTTTACTCTTATGAAACAGGACTCTCCAAAGCCCAAAATAAGTCTTTTCGCTCAAAATAGTTCTGAAGGCTTAAAATACCTTAAAGGGTGTAAATTTTCTCAAGCTCCTTTAGGTTTGCAATGATCCCTTTTTGGCTTCAGTTGTCTCCCTGAAAAGAATCATTTAAGCAATAAAAATGTCTCTCCCCAAGTCATCCTTCAACTGCTGATACTTCACTTTCCCAAAAATTACAGATAAAAATAACAATGCACAGAAGCAGAGACTACATGGCTGCTAAAATGGATAGAAGGGAAGGAAAGAGGGGATCCTGACCAACTGTTTTCTGCATTGGCATACAAGGAACGCTATCAACAACACTTCATGATTATTTTAGAAGTTGGTTTCTTAATTAAAGTGCTTTTGTCTATCAAACCAAATCTTGGACTGGTGGCATGGTGAGTCACAGCTGCTATCTCCTAAGTGCTTTGAAAATTAAAAAATAAAATAAATGCTAGGAGGACAATTTGACATGCATACTTTTTTCTGGGCAATTTTCTCTTTTTGTTCAGTTTCCTAGCAATTCTCCAGAGATTTGGGAACTCCTTAATGAAGGAATAAGAAATAGCAATCTCAAAATGGAGTGAAAGCAAAAAGAGACTGTGCCAGGCTGGAATGCTGGCCTCAAAGAATGAAAAGACTTGCTGGTGTTCCCCAGGAGCACTGAAGGCATGTTCCAGTCATGAATATTACTCAGCTCAGTCAGTTTAAGGAGGCAATGAGGTCTTGGCTAGGAGCAGGAGTCCTAGTTCAGACTGCTACTTACTTTGAGCCTCAGGTTGCCAAGCATAAAATGATATAAGACTATACTTTATTTTTTATTGGATTCAGTTAAATAATAAACAGGTTATAGGGGTCAGCAGGTTGCATAGTGGTGGTGCTGGACTCCCACATGGCCGACCATGGTTCAAGACCCAGACCTGGTGGCTTGACTTCCTTCCCTTCCTCCCTCCCTCCCTCTCTCTCTCTCTCTCTCTCTCTGTCCCTCTCTGGTCAAATTAAAATAATAACTAAATACATTTTTTAAAAGAGGTTATATAGCATAAGAATAAATAAAAGCATGGCCTTTGGAATCAGAGTTTGAGCAACACCTCAACTCCATGATTCATCAATTTACTTAAGCTCACAAGCCTTAGTTTTTCACCCATAAAACAAAAAAATACTGCCAGTTTCTTAAGGGCTTTTCAAAGATGAAATGAGAAAAATTACACTTAGTCCAGCTTTTTGCCAAGCATAAAGAGGAAATAAAAATATTAATCATGACTATTTTTACTAGTATTATTACAAAATAAAAGTTTCAAGTTTTAAACTTCCATAAAATTACAAGAGCAATAATGTCATCAAAAAAGTCATATCAGAAAGCTTCCTGGCAAATATTTGGCCATGATCAGGAATTCATCCTTTCTTCCTTCATTATTATCTCTGTTCTTACCAAAATGCAGGAAAGTGAGAATGTCTGAGTAGCCCCTAGCACATGTTGATGCTGTGAAGACTTGGCCTCAATTTGACTAAGGTGAAACTTCAGGTGCCAACAGATGGGCCAGGGAGACTGAAAATCCACCAGTGCTGCAGGGCCTGGCCACCTTACAGCATAATCCTTCATCACTCACTGCCTTGATGATGACCTGGCAAGAAACTTACACTTTCGTTACATAGTAAGTCATGGCTGTGATCCTGCAAAACCATCCACTGACATTTGGATTCTGGCCAAATGATTAGGAGAAAGCATGTTTTGTCATTCATAGGTCTCCACCTAAGAGTAACTCAAGCAAACCTCAGGCCTTAACAACATCAACTTGGCCAAAATCCCTTGTTCCTGACCAAACAGTATAAGATTCCCAAGAGACGGAGCATGGCATGGGATGTGGCACTATCGGAGAAATCAGACCAATTAAATAGCTGAAGCCATAGGTACAGTGGCTCCTTTGAGTTTTAATTTGTTGGCTTCTATGTGGCAACTCCTCCGACAGAGACTGGTATCTGGTCGAGTAATCCACACAGATTTCTCAAAGCTCTGGAACTCAGCAGCTCTCTGGGTCCACATCATTAAATGTAATGCTTAATTATACACCATCTGGTGGCAGTTTCTGATTGTCTCATGAGTTTTGAGTGGAAAGAACACTAGATCAGGAATCAGGACACTGGGTTCTGGCCTCAGCTCAGAGCTCTCTCCCTCCCTCAGACCCCACATTCTGATGCTTACACAGTCATGGGTCTGGCCCTCAAGGGATGCCACATGGACGCTCCCTCCCTTGAAAAAGAACTTGCCGGTTCAGTTATGAGGGATGCACTTGCTGAACAGCCTGCGATTATAGCAATCTAGGGTTTTAAAGCGAAGACCATGCATTTCCCAGTGGCCCCAGCCAATGACTGAACATGGCACAGATATCAGGGTCCAGCCATTTCTGTTCAACATAGAACTCCTCTAGCTGGAAATCTTTGTTCTGGAACTCCCTCTCTCTATCAGATATGTACTGTGGTCTCAGACTGTCACTTCCCCCAATCCCTGCTCCCTCCCTCTTTTCCTACCACAGACTTCAGACAGGAACCCTGATTTGACAGCTTTTCCTCATCAGTCTGTTTTTTGTTTGTTTGTTTCTTCAATCTTCCACATAGGTGTCACTAACCCCTCATGATGTTAACTCAGTCTCAACATCTCTTTTCTGAAGCACTCAAGTGGCATGATACTGGCTTTTCTACACTTGCATACTTCCTTTTAAAGGGGACTTTTCCTCCTCATCATAATCTCGTAATGTCAAGAAGGAGGAGGAGGAGGAAAAGAAGACAACAGTTGTTGCTGTTGTTTGAAAGGTTTTTGCTACGGGGCACATGCGCTCGCCAGAGAGAGAGAGATAGAGACAGAAAGCGAGAAATCACCCCCCGGGGGGAATGACCATGCCACGAATCCCTTCTCCTCCATTCTCCTCTCAAGATCTTGGGCATGCACACACACATGCCCAGTGTGAGTTTAAGCCACTGGGTCCAGGACTCGAACCACAGTCAACTACATGGGAGTCCGGCGACAAAGCCATTACGCTAACTGCTGGTCCCAAGAAGACAACAGTTTTAAAGGATACTATTCCTTCTTGCCCTCTGAACATCTCACCACCACTGTGCACTCTGAGGTCTTCTTTGCATTAGGGGATGACTGACACTAATATGGCAGAAAGGCAGAGAAACTATTGGAGTTTCCATGGCATGCCTTTTGAGTATTAAGAGCCTGGCTTATTGATTCAAGTATCTCAGCCCTGAATCACAGGGTTCAAAGTTTGTGCCCTCAAAGAAACAACAGATTTGAAAGAGCAGTTGCTGTACCTGGTACTCCTCTAAATAAGAATGGGACAGACTGAGAAAAGAGGAAAGGGGAGGAGGATGTGGTAAGGAGAGGTCATGGGGCTTGGCATTTTCAGAGGTCTGTACCTAGAGGACCCCACTAAAAGTGATTGGTGGTGTCATCACCAAGCTTCCCTCAAGAAGGCACTGACCTTGTCCAACCCAGTCTCCATCTGAAAGAGCCCCAACACAGCCAAGGGCAGAGGACTAACTAAGTGATCCTTGCTGTGGGGACCTCTGACTGACTAGCCAGCAGTCTACACCTCTCTAGGCCCTAACATTTGCTCTATCCCCACCCAATTTACTACACACAAACAGCCTTTCTCAAAAACTTAGGGTATTTATCATCAGCCTACAACCTCCAGAGAGAAAGGGGGAACCCTAAGGACCTAAAAGAATTGATCTGGGGACCAGTAGATGGCATAATGATTACGATGCTGGATTCCCACATAGTCGACCACAGTTCAAGTTCCGGACCTGGTGCCTTAAAACTCATGCTGGGCGTGTGTGCAAGTGTACCCAAGATCCTGAGAGGAGAATGGAGGAGAACAAATTGAGACGTAGCTCCCTTCTCCCCCACCTTAGGGTGATTTCTCGCTTTCTGTCTCTGTCTCTCTGCACCCTATAACAAAAATCTCTCTTTAAAAAATTTTTAAAAAAAGATCTGGATGGTGGCTGAATAGAAAGAAAAGCAACCTCACCCCAACTTAAGACAGTGGTGAAACAGAAATAGTAACAACAATTTTACATAGTTCTATGTGTGTCTGAATGTATGTCAAGGGCTGTGAGCTATCATTTCCAGACATAAGCCATGACTCCTTAAACCAACCTCCTGAGGTAGACTAACAATGTCCTCCTCATTTTACAGACAAACTGAGGCCGGGAAAGGCTTAGCGAATTGCCCAGACTCACTTAGCTGTAAATGGAGTAACAACAACATGATGCTTAATTTAAGCTTCTTTCAGGTCTTGACATTAACGTCCTGGAGCACAAAAAATGTCTTCCTCTTTTCTGCATCCTCCCATCCATTCAGCCTAGCAGTTGCTAGATAACTAGAAGATTCTCAGTTAAATATTCTGTGCTTTGACCAACCGATTTAGATATTTATATTTTCCCCTTGCAGAAAACGGGAGGAAAAAAAAAAAACCTGCTTGAAATGTGTGTCTCCATTTTCTCAGCACCAGGAAAATTCTGGGTACAGCTGCCTTGAAGGAGGTGGGAGGCACTGAGTGTACATCCACAGGAGAGATCATATTTCAGTCTTTTCATTTCATTTGACAGGAGAAATACTGATTAAAATCAGCCGAACATGTCACGAAAGGGTAACTGGGTTCTTCATTTTTTTCTGCACAGAGGCAGCTGCAACTGTACTTCAGGAGATAACTCCTCATGCATAAAATTACTAATAGACACCATCTATCTGATGAATGTCTTCTCCTTAATAATTTATATCACTTGATCTATTTTCAAAGGTTAGTCTTACATTAAAATTACAATTCTGAATAGGTCAGCCTGTTATTTAAGGATAAATTATTTCACCCCTTCGTGTTAGTGTTGTATTTGGATAATGATGAGGTTTTTATTTCTAGCCCCCAATGAAACCATGAAAGAAATTGCTTACTTGACCTAACCTCTATCACCCTGATTCTTATTCCGATTCATGCTGACTCACTGTCAGTTACCAGCCCGCGTGTTTCAAGACACTTTATTCCCACCTCGTCGTCTTGTTACTCTTCCACATTTCTCTCACTTCTTTGGCTATCTTTCGGCATTTCCCTTCCTCATCTCACCACCTCATCTTTTCCGTCAAAGTCTTGCTCCCCCTCACTAGACACACAGCCCTATATTCGTGTCATCATTGGTCTAGTTTATTCCACTTCTGAAGAGGTAATGTCTTTTAAAACAGCCCACGATATCTCCCCTCGATTTTTCCCAGGGTTATTTCTCATCACTAATTTAACAAATATGAGAGGACTTCCAAAAGTTCATAGAAAATTTGAATTCAAGTATGATTTTTACTTGTGTTAAAAAATGTTTTTAATTCATCCATAGTTTTTTCATAATATGATTTTCTACAAACTTTTTAAAAACCCATCATAAAAATAAGGAAGCCCCATAGCTAATGGAAAGAAAACACAGAGAAGCTAGGGTAAGTCCCATGCAATCTAGTCTAGTCAATGAACCTTGTCTTGATCGATCAGGTTCTTTCATGTGATAGGAAGAGCCAGATAGCCCTGGATTTGAATCCAACATTCTTCATTATTTAGTGATCTGAGGCAAGGCAATCTCTCTGACAGTCAGTTTCTTCTTCTATAAAATGAGAATGATAATACGTTACTTAGAAATTAAGGATTTTTAAATAGGACAAATATCTCACATAATATAGACATGATAAAAGGCAGTTATTAAAAATTAATAAATCATGGATGGGTAGATGCTTGTTAAGTGGCAGACTAGTGTTATTAAGAAAACTGTTGTTGGGGCCAGCAGGTGGTATACTGGTTATGACACTCCCACATAGTCAACCGTGGTTCAAATCTTGGACTTGTTGGCTTCAAACTCACATCAGGCATGTGTACATGTGTGCCCAAAATCCTGAGAAGAGAATGGAGAAGAAGGGATTGTGGCATGGCCATCCCTTCTGGGGGTGGGGGGGGGTGATTTCTTGCTTTCTGTCTCTCTGTCTCTCCCTCTCTCTGTGTCTCTGGTGAGTATGCTCACCCTATAACAAAAAATCTCACCCAAAAAAAAAAAAAAAAAGGTTCATGGAAATCCTCATGCATAAAATTACTAATAGACACCATCTATCTGATGAATGTCTTCTCCTTAATAATTTATATCACTTGATCTATTTTCAAAGGTTAGTCTTACATTAAAATTACAATTCTGAATAGGTCAGCCTGTTATTTAAGGATAAATTATTTCACCCCTTCGTGTTAGTGTTGTATTTGGATAATGATGAGGTTTTTATTTCTAGCCCCCAATGAAACCATGAAAGAAATTGCTTACTTGACCTAACCTCTATCACCCTGA
This sequence comes from Tupaia belangeri chinensis, assembly GCF_000334495.1. Taxonomy (NCBI): domain Eukaryota; kingdom Metazoa; phylum Chordata; class Mammalia; order Scandentia; family Tupaiidae; genus Tupaia; species Tupaia belangeri. The sequence continues at coordinate 6,693,540 of NW_006203646.1, forward strand.
TTCTTATTCCGATTCATGCTGACTCACTGTCAGTTACCAGCCCGCGTGTTTCAAGACACTTTATTCCCACCTCGTCGTCTTGTTACTCTTCCACATTTCTCTCACTTCTTTGGCTATCTTTCGGCATTTCCCTTCCTCATCTCACCACCTCATCTTTTCCGTCAAAGTCTTGCTCCCCCTCACTAGACACACAGCCCTATATTCGTGTCATCATTGGTCTAGTTTATTCCACTTCTGAAGAGGTAATGTCTTTTAAAACAGCCCACGATATCTCCCCTCGATTTTTCCCAGGGTTATTTCTCATCACTAATTTAACAAATATGAGAGGACTTCCAAAAGTTCATAGAAAATTTGAATTCAAGTATGATTTTTACTTGTGTTAAAAAATGTTTTTAATTCATCCATAGTTTTTTCATAATATGATTTTCTACAAACTTTTTAAAAACCCATCATAAAAATAAGGAAGCCCCATAGCTAATGGAAAGAAAACACAGAGAAGCTAGGGTAAGTCCCATGCAATCTAGTCTAGTCAATGAACCTTGTCTTGATCGATCAGGTTCTTTCATGTGATAGGAAGAGCCAGATAGCCCTGGATTTGAATCCAACATTCTTCATTATTTAGTGATCTGAGGCAAGGCAATCTCTCTGACAGTCAGTTTCTTCTTCTATAAAATGAGAATGATAATACGTTACTTAGAAATTAAGGATTTTTAAATAGGACAAATATCTCACATAATATAGACATGATAAAAGGCAGTTATTAAAAATTAATAAATCATGGATGGGTAGATGCTTGTTAAGTGGCAGACTAGTGTTATTAAGAAAACTGTTGTTGGGGCCAGCAGGTGGTATACTGGTTATGACACTCCCACATAGTCAACCGTGGTTCAAATCTTGGACTTGTTGGCTTCAAACTCACATCAGGCATGTGTACATGTGTGCCCAAAATCCTGAGAAGAGAATGGAGAAGAAGGGATTGTGGCATGGCCATCCCTTCTGGGGGTGGGGGGGGGTGATTTCTTGCTTTCTGTCTCTCTGTCTCTCCCTCTCTCTGTGTCTCTGGTGAGTATGCTCACCCTATAACAAAAAATCTCACCCAAAAAAAAAAAAAAAAAGGAAGGAAGGAAAGAAAAGAAAAAACCATCATTAATAAAAAGGTGCTTGGTCAAGACTAAAGATTGCAGGCTGAATAAAAGTACGAAGTTGTCCCTCTTAAATAGTGGTTAAGAGAGTAGGTCCTTCAGGCCAGGCTGCAAGCCTTGACCGTACCAGTAACCAGCTCTGCAATCTCTGGAAAACTGCTTACCCTGGTTTTCTAATCTGTAAACGTGACAAATAATACCTACTTCACAGGGCTCGGGAAAGCTTAAATGAAGACATGCCTGGAAAAGATTTTGCCCAGTGTTCAGCACAGTGTAAGGCCTTTCTAAATGGAGGGTGTCATTGCCGAGATGAATAAATGTAAAGCAGAGTGAATGGGCTCAGTTGTCTCTACCTCACTGCACAATTGTAAAGGTCAACTGAAAAAAATCCTTTGTAACCATAAAGTATATAAACACATGAGACTATTTTTACTATTATCATTATTAGGAATAAAGATGGACTGAATAAATTATTTTTCAAACAAGTGTCAGTCCCATGAGGCTTTTCTCCAATTGACACACATATATGTGCATGAATGCTTGAGAAAGGTATGAGGTTGCTTTGTTTAATTAAAGGATAATTTTTGTTGTTGCTCTGAGTGTACAAAGTCATAAAGTGTGGATGTTTAAAAGAGAGGCTAAAGTAATGTTGAGAATTTAATTGATACTCTAAAGCTTTTGATTGTAAATATGCTCAGGAGGTAGATAAGTTCACACTGTTTTATGGCAGGAAGACATTTTGTTGGTAGTTTCATATAATTGGGAAGTTGGAAAAATCACTGGACTGGAAGTTTTCTATGTTTCTGGCAGGGAGCATTTCCTGCTTCCTGACCTTAAGGAGTCTCTCTGGGAGCCACTAGCCATGACCTTCCATTTTCCTGGGTAAAGGGTTTTCTCTAAAATAGCCAAGAGAACAAGACAAAAACTCTTTCAAAGGAAACTGGGATCACTGGTGGTTTTCCCAGGTTCATTCCCATACTCTCGAAGGTGTCTATTATCCATAAGCCTGTGTTTCTTAAGTTTCTTCCAATTACTAGTACCAGAGAACCCCTCTAACAAGTCATGGGAAAAGAGTTGACCTCACTGTGGTCAGACGTAACAACAAAAACCAAAACATGGAAAGTCTTCACAAATCAAAGCATTGGCTTCTCTGTTTTGTGCATGCTTCACACTTGTGATCCTTCACTGTCTATTGGTTTTCTAGCATCTTTTCTATCTTATCTCCTTGTACACCTGCCCCATTCTCTCAGTAAACTTACTCCTCTGTACACCCACAAACATGTTAGAGTAGGATGGTAACCCAGCTCCTAAGTGTTTAGCTCAAACAGCTAAAAGAGAATTGGCTTCCCAAGTAGGAAAATCGTTGGCTCAGATGTTCATTTCTGTTGGGCCATGTAGTAACAACATGGCTGCCATGGCATTCTGAAGCAGTTTTCAGAGAAGGGTCACAAGCTGAGCACTTATCCTAACAGGTCTCAACTGAACTGAGGTATGAAAGATATGAGGGTACATTTTTAATCCCTAGAGAGAATGCCCAGTCACTGACTAAAACTAAAACAAACGCAGATCTCTTACCCATGCATACTTCCTCCTTGGTCTTTTTGGGTTTTTTTTAAAGAATTATTTTATTTAATTTTATTCATTGTCAATATTTTATTTTTTTGAAGTTTACCAGAGAGAGACAGAGAGAAGGAAAGTGAGAAAGCAAGCTGCCAGGTCTGAGGCTTGAACCACGGTCATCCATGTGGGAACCCAGCTGCCTCAACCACCACGCCACCTGCCAGTCCCCTCCTCAGTCTCGATGAAACCAAGAGGTGTATGTTGCTTCCATTCCAAAAACTATCTCTCATGTGTACTTGGAGGACATGAGGTGGCATCGAGTGGAATTAACTCAATTTCTTCTCTATTTTTTTTATATTTCAATTTATTTATTTGCATTCATTCACTGTACATCATTACAGCATACAAAATGAGATTTTCCATCCAGAGTACACTGTATATTGCCTCAATCAAGCACATCAACAAACATGTTATTGTCAGCAAATAATCTTCCATTTCTTGTTGTATGTTTTGCTTTTCTTTTCCCCCATCCTTGATTCCCTATCTCTTACACTCTGCCATCTCCCACTCTCCTCCCACACTGTCTCTGGTATCTGTGTTTGCTTTCTATACTGTTTTCCCCCATATTTTATTGAATCACCAAAGACCCTAATCAATCCAAATACCCTCATAGCAAACACATGTGACACACACATTTCCATGAACAGAAGTCTAACTTTACGCATCCTATAAGTAGCACCTAGCTGGGGCTACATATCCTACTGCAGTCATTGAATAGATAGGTTTTTTTTTCCTGAAACCTTTCTTTTTGTAACTCAATTTACATTCCTTCCCTAAGCATCATCACAGCACACAATATGCAATCTCTCATCCAGTACACACTGCATAGTGACTCTCATCCACATTATAAAAAATTTTCCATTTCTAGTTCCTAGAATTATTTCCATCCCTCTTTCTGACCCTCTGTCCCTTCCCACCCTCCTCTCACACCACTTCCGGTGTCCACAATTGTCCTCCATTCCCTTCCCACC
>NW_006203646.1:6698311-6711044 GCF_000334495.1 Tupaia belangeri chinensis
AGAGGTTTTTTCTTGTTTTCCCATATTTCTTGTGATTCAGCGGTGATTTCTTGTCATCTGATGGATGGTGTGTTTCTTTCAAATTCTTGAAGTTCAGCCTGAATGTTCAGGAGCAAGCAGACAGAGGTAATCTAGAATCTCTTTGTCGTTCTGTTGTGATCGCTGGTGCAGCAGATTCAGTAGATATTGGGGAATATTTTAACCCTCTTAGTAGTTGGATGTTTAGCTACAGTGCTCTTAGATCCATCTAAAAACACATTAAATGGATTTAAACACATTGTAATTACTGTTATTTTTGAAAAAAAAATCACAAAATAGAAAACCGCGCAGCACGCAAGCATGCCACATGAAATATCTAGTTCGCTGCAGCCATGTGGAACCTTCTTCTGAAGGCCTGGCCTCTTCTGCCTGGTGGTGCGGACCGGAGGGATAATTAACAAGATAAAAGGTGGACCTAAGAGCAAGAGAGAAACTTTGCCTTTTAAAAAAAATGTAAAAAGGAAAAATTACAAAAAAAAAAGGGGGGGGGAAAAAAGGGGGGGGGGAAGACAGAAGCAGGGAGAGACAGAAAACAGAGACACAGAAACAGAGATAGAAGGCTGGGGGTGCAGGATGGGGGAGGGTCCCTACCACTAGCTCGTTTGCTGGAGGCTGAATTATCAGTAGAAAATCTTCATTCCCTGAAATATCTAGTTCACTGGAGCCATGTGGAACCTTCTTCTGAAGGCCTGGCCTCTTCTGCCACTAGCTCGTTTGCTGGAGGCTGAATTATCAGTAGAAAATCTTCATTCCCTGAAATATCCCAATTTCTTCTCTATTAATGGCTCACTTTGGCATACTTCCTTTCCATAGAGAACAAGTAAATGAGCACCTGAGGAGCATGTCCTAGACCAGAGATGGAATTGTTATTTCTGCTGTGTCCCAAGGCCGCAGATACAATGTGAGGATCTCACCATTATTTAACTTACAGCCACACAACACAAAATAAGTTGCATTAACTGTATTGCTGATGGATTCTCATAATGACCCTTTCCTTGGCCTGACAAGCCAAGGGCTATTTCTTCCCATGTTACAGTTGACAGAAAGATGATATGGTTTCCCAAAGTCAGCTGACTAATAAGCTACAATAGTCAAAGCTAAAATTTATGCCTTCTCATTTATAATCCAATTAGCTGTCTGCTGTATTGTTTTACTTACCTATAGACAAATTACCCAATATTTTTCTCATTGCCCCTCCAGAGGTACCATCTTCCTTTTCAGATTTGTTCTTCCCCAGAAAGATGATTTTATCAACTGAATTAACAGAATCCTGTGGCTTCAAACTTCTAGTGATTTAAGTCAATGAGAGATACCAGCAGGAAATCTGAGAATGGGATGTGAGTACTTTTCTGGATTTCTCCCTATAGGATCTGTCTCTTTTAGACAGCCCCTACTTTGTCCAGGCTCCAGTAACTTTTTCCTCCCCTTGACCTTTCAGGTGTAAATACAGTAATATCTCCCAACCATTGCTAACCCTAAAGTGCAATTACTAACTGTTGTTGGTTCCCTTATCCTTTCCCTCTATTAAACTTACCTGAATTATCCTATTTGAGTGTCCCATTCTCTCTCTGCTAGAACTATGTTTAATCGACAAACTAATGGTATACTTTAAACCCCTGATTATTATGTGATTAAAGAATATGTAGATTATTTTCCATAGTGTAATATTCTTTGAGAAGGGCAGACTACAATATTCTTGCAACTCGCTACCCACAGATCCTCTTCAAATTTGAGTCAGAGGGTAGAAGTGTTTTTCTCTAACTGTGTTCTAGCTTTTCTCTATCTATGACCAAGGAAACATTTTGCTGGTCTAAGTTTTACATAGACAGTCTGTGTGGCTGAAACTCATTGCCATGATTGATAATTCACATTTCTTCACATAAGAATGGAAAATACCAAAAGCACTTGCCTTCTCAGGTAACATGGGGAAAGGGCTGGGATTGAAAGGGCTGGGATTGAAAGACAGAAAATGGTAATAAAGAAACAGAAAAAGACAGAGAACTCAATAAATCATATATAAAATTATAAACTGTACAACCCCAAAAGATAGCACAGTCTATACTACCTGTGTGCAGGTGGAAATTATACCTGAATTTCAGCTGGCTGTTTATTTTCTAACATACTTTATTCTGCACAAGACTAAATACAAAGAATGATTTATTTAAAAGTTGAGTCTTTTAAAAACATGAGTAGAGAACAACTTTTAAGTGGGTCACCATATTCCTCTCTCTTCGCCCAGATATACATACATAATAAGTCAACATTTCCCATGCAAATTACTCTGTATTGCTATTTTAGTGTTTACTGATCCCTGTCAGCCAACTGTGCTCAAAATACTAGCAACAATCATGCCCCAAATGACAAATTTACTCAATAAGCACAGCTTTCCTGTGTCTCCTGGCTGCCCCAGGATCCAACACAGTACCTGACTCTAGGCAGGCATCTGAGAAATGTTTCTATGTAAAAGTGAAATGCCTGCAAGATTTTAGAAAGTGCTAGAACAGTAGCATTACCTTGGATAGAGAAGAGAAAAAGGTGGAGTGGCTCTAAGAGAAAGAGATGACACAGGATGGTGTCACCAGACTGTTTTCTATGCTCATCCTTCCTTCTTGCCAGACAGTCTAGGAAGATGCCCTAGAGCCTGGCAAACATGGCTGCTTTCCTCACTGTACTTCTAGGTGAGCATTCAAAAACTCACGTTCTGTATGCCCTTACCAAGAAATGCTTAACAATGGAAGAAAATAAGTGCCAAATTATGCTCAGAGGAGGGCGCAGTACAGAACCAGCTGAGAGGGTGGCTCCTGCTGCATTCTAGTCCTTCACACCTACAGTCACAAACTGAAGGGCTGTAATAAGAGACACCTCCAGCCCTTCTTCCCATCAGCACCTTAGTTTTTCCTGGGTGACTAAAAAGCTCAAAAATAGTTCTCCAGTTGCTGTCTTGAGTCTCCACAAAGAACTCAGAATGTCACTGAAGGTAAAATATTCAGCTCTCCAGAAAGCAGAACGACAAAGTGAATTCTTTTCTGCTGCAGAAAAATGTCTTATTTTATCCTCTGTGATACAGAAAACAACAGACACCACTCTACTACCCTCTGCCAAGCCCTTTAGAAATTTGGGGCATAATTACATCGCAGAACACCACATTATGCCTGACACTTCTTAATCCTCAAAATCTGGAGGTTCCATGGACAGTTAAATCCAACATTCCTTTTCTGAGTTCTAGAGTTAAGATCTACTAAAAATGTTAAGATACACAAAGTTGGTACTTATTCCTAAGGGCTTTGTCAGCTAACATTTTGTTTTATTTACATGTATTCATTCATTTATTTTCTGATCTAAAAAGGACTGAGGTGGCTTACAAAAATGCAAATGCAGCAAATGGGGTAAAATGAAACAGAATTTCTTAGTGAAGAAATTAGACAAAAAAAAAATTAAATGAGGACAAGAAGCATAAGGTGAAGCTAGGAATAAAGTTAGCACCCAAGATGCAGACTGTAATATACTGTACACTTGCTGGCTATGATCCTTGATTGGACCCAAGGCATCCTAGAACAAGAAACAGTCTAGTGGAGAAGACAAGCCAAGTCTCCAAATAACTACAAAGATGAACGGTGTAAGGTCTGGAGCCAGATTGCCTGGGATCTAAATACCAGCTCCCAGTTATGTGAGCTAAGAAAAATCCCTCAAGTTCTCTAAATGTCCCTTTCCTTGTGTACAAAATGGGAATAATAGTACCTACTCTACAGGATCATCTGAGCAATAAAAGAATTTGTGCCTGTAGAAATAAAATCACCCAGAATACAGTAAGTGCTCCATAAGCATTGGCTGGTACCAGACAGAAAATGACAAAACAGAAGTTCAAGTTCATTACCAAAGAGAGGAAGAAGGACTGATTTGGCTGGGGACAGAGATTAGGGAGCACTTTGTGGAGGAGGTGGTAACCACATAAACACTGAAGTAGAAGATTTTGGTCACTAAATGGAAGGAAAAAGATATTTTCAGCAGAAGGAGGAGTATAAGCGTTAAAACAAAAGTGTTACATATGCTCAAGGAACATATATGTGTTCTTTTTTTTTTCTTTTCCTTTTATTTATTTTTCATTTCATTTTCTTCCATACATTCAATCACATTATTATTTGTCTTACAAAGTGGATATTTCAACAGGTGAACATTACTCCCTAGTACAGTTGATAAAACTACAAAATATCTTCAACAGATAATACCACACCTCTTTGTGCCATTAAGGATTTGCCTCCCTGTCCCGACCCCAAATGTCCTTCCTCAGAGCCTTCTCTTTCACACACACTATATCTGGTATTTACATCTAAATACTGTGTTTCTCTATCCTTTGGTCAATTAGGTTCAGTCATAGAGTGCAGACACTCAGTATATATTAAGTGGGGACATACAATACCTCTCCTTCATAGCCTGGCTTGCTTCAGTAAGACTTCCATATTCATCCACTTCCTGTCAAAAGCCAGGATTTTGTTGTTTTTTATGACTGAATAGTATTCCATTGAGTATATGTGCCACAGTTTTTCTATCCATTCATCTGTTCATGGGCATTTGGGTTGTTTCCATGACTTAGCAATTGTGAATAGTGCTGCAATAAACATCGATGTGCGAGCACTTTTCCAATTAAGAATTGTTCTGTCCTTTGGGTAGATATCAAGGAGTGGGATTACTGGATCATATGGTAGTTCTATTTGTAGATTTTTGAGGAATCTCCAAATTGTTCTCCACAGTGGTTAGAACAATTTACATTGGTAAAAGAGTTCCCCTTTCACCACATCCCTGCCAGCACTTATTGTTTTTTTGTTTTTTTTAATCTTAGACATTCTGACTGGGGTTAGGTGGTATCTCATTGTTGTTTTGATCTGCATTTCTCTTACAATGAGGGATGTTGAGCATTTTTTCATATGCCTTTTAGCTATTCTTATGTCATCTTTAGAGAGTGGTTTTTCCAACTCATTCTCCCATCTTTTAATAGGATTGATTGTCTTTTTCTGGAACAGCTGCTTGAGTTCCCTGTGAATTCTGGCTATCAGTCCCTTATCTGATGCATAGTTTACAAAAATATTTTCCCATTCTGAGGGCTGTCTATTCACACTAATTACTGTGTCTTTTGCCATGCAGAAACTTCTTAGTCTGATGTAATCACACTTCTCTATTTTGGGCATTATTGACTCTGCGTCTCTAGTCAAGAGACATGGATTGATTGAATGTATTAAAAATAAATAAATAAATAAACACCAGAAACCCTCTACCTGTTGCCTACAAGAAACGCACCCCAGAGGACCAGCAGATGGCATAATGATACATCACTCGACTCCCACATAGTCAACCGTGGTTCAAGTCCCAGACCCAGCAGCTTAAAACTCATGCCAGGCCCATGTGCCTGTATGCCCAAGATCCAGGAAGAAAAAGGAATTGTGGTGTGGCCATCTCTCCTTGGGGGTAATTTCTCGCTGTCTCTGTTTCTCTCTGGTGACCGTACATGCACTATAGCAAAAATCTCTCTTAAAAAAAAAAAATAAGAAGAAAGAAAGAAGAAAAAGTACACTGCATGAATAAAGATATACATAGTCTAAAAGTAAAATGGCAAAATGTATTCTATGCAAATGGAAATCAAAACAGAGTTGGAGTTGTGATACTAATTTCAGACAAAATAGGCTTTAAAACAAAAACTGTAAGAAGAGACAAAGAAGGGCATTACACAGTAATAAAAGGACTACTCAACAAGAAAATATAACACTTATAAATATCTATGTGTCCAACTCAGGAGCACCCAAATATGTGAAGGAAAGACTGCTAGATCTAAAAGGAGAGATAGACTACAATACACTAATTGTTAGGGATCCTCAACACTTCCCTATCTCCTTTGGACCAATCATCTAGACCAAAAATAAGTAAAGAGATACGGTATCTAAATGATACCAAGAATCAAGTGGACTTGACAGACATCTAAAGAAACTTCAACTGAAAAACCATGAAATATACATTCTTCTCGCCCCAGTAAGGAACCTTTTCAAAGACAGACCACACAACAGGGCACAAAACAAACCTTTATAGATTCAAAGGCATAAAAACTAAATCCAGCATCTTTTCCAACCATGATAGAATTAAATTTGATATTAACTTTAGGAAGAACCCATGAATATACCCAATCATATGGAAACTAAATAACCTACTCCTGAATGACTTCACAACCACTGAAGAAATTAGAACTAAAATCAAAAAATTCATGGAAACCAATGACAATGAAAATATGAGTATCTATAATCTACAGAACATAGCAAAAGCAGTTTAAGAGGGAAGTGCATAGCAATTAGTGTGCACAAGAAAAAGATGGAAAGATCCCAAATGGACAACCAAACATGGTGCATCAAGGAACTGGAAACAAAATAGCAAAACAATTTTTAGAATTTTTTTAAAGCCAAGGAGAAAAGAAATAAAGATGTGAGGGGAAAAAAATAAATGAAAGCAAAAGCTGGTTCTTTGAAAAGATAAACAAGTTAGACACACCATTAGCTAGACTAATTAAGAGGAAGAAAGGAACCAGATGAATTGAATTTGCAGTGAAACAGAATTACAACAGACACAATAAAAATATAAAACATCATCATGCCAAGCACATGTGCATGTATGCTATGAAGATACTATGGATGACTATACGCCAACAACAAGAAAACCTGGATGAGACAGAAAAATTCCTAGACACATATATTCTACTAAGATTGAATCAGAAGGACATAGAAAGCCTAAATAGACTTATAACAAGTAATAATAATGAATCAGTAATAACTAACCTCCCAAAAAACAAAAGCCCAGGTCTTGATGGCTTCACTTCTGAATTCTATAAAACTCTTAAAGAATAGTTAACTCTCATTCTATTCAAGTTCTTTTTAAAGATCCAAAGGAAGGAATCCTTCCCATTTCATTTTATGACATCTCCATCACCCTCACCCCCAAAACATACAAGGACATGACAAGGAAGAAAAACTACAGACTAATATCTCTAATTAATATAGATGCAAAAATTCTCAACAAGATACTAGCAAATAGTATACAACATGACCAGGTAGGCTTTATTCCAGAGATGCAAAGATGCTTCAACATATGCAAAACCATAAACGTAATGCACTATATTATTAACAGAAAGAAAGATAAGATCCATACGATCATATCAATTGCTGTAGAAAAAGAATTCAGTAAAATACAACATTCTTTCATGATTAAGACTCCAAGCAAAAACAACATAAAAGGTACACACTCAACACAATAAAAACCATCTATGAAAAATCCATAGCTAACATTATACCGAATGGGGGAAAACTGAAAGCTTTTTCACTAAAAACTGATGCAAGACAAGGATGCCCACTTTCTCCACTCCTTTTTAATATGGTGCTGGAAGTCCTAGCCAATGCAATAAGAAAAGAGAATAAAATGAAGGCATTCAAATAAGTGAAATTATCTCTATTTGCAGATGACATGATTGTATACATAGAAGACCCACAGGTATCCATGAAAACACTCCAGGAAGTAATAAATGAATATAACAAAGTGTCAGCATACAAAGTCAATATCCAAAAATCCATAGCATTTCAATGTACTAACAACAACCAGGTTAAGGGAGAACTGAAGAAGGTAATCCCATTTACCAAAGCCACAAAAAGTATAAGATACCTAGGAATAAACGTAACCAAAGACCTCTACAAGGAAAACTATGAAAAGAAAGAAAGAAAGAAAGAAAGAAAGAAAGAAAGAAAGAAAGAAAGAAAGAAAGAAAGAAAGAAAGAAAGAAAGAAAGAAAGAAAGAAAGAAATTTTAAAATGACACAACAACTGGAAGAAGAGCTTATGTTCCTGGATTGGTATAATTAATATAATCAAAATGGCAATTCTACTCAAATTAATCTATGTATTTAATCCAATCCCAATCAAATTACCAAAGACATTCTTCACAGATCTAGAAAAGACAACCATAGAATTTGTATAAAATCATAAAATACCCTATATTGCCAAAGCAATGCCGTACAAGAAGAGTAGGAAATGAGGCATCTCACTCCCTGACCTCAAAATATATCACAAAGCTGTAGTCATCAAAACAGCATGGTATTGGCACAAAAACAGACATGTGTACAATGGAATAGAGTAAATAACCAACAAATAAACCCCAAAACATACAGCCAACTGATTTTCAACAAAGGGTACTAGTCAATCCAGCAGGAAAAAGAAAACCTCTTTAGCAAGTGGTACTGGAAAAACTGGGTATCCACCTGCAGAAAGATAAACCTGGGCCCCTATCTCTCACCATTAACAAAAAAATCAACTCAAACTGGATCAAAGATCTAAACCTAAGACTTCAAACTTTAAAACTACTGGTAGAAAATATTGGGGAAACCCTGGGAGACATTGGGTAGGCAAAGACATCTTAAATAAGACCCCCAAAGCACAGGAAATAATTCTGAAAATAAATAAATGGGATTACATCAGATTAAGAAGTTTCTGTACAGCAAAGACATTTAGTGTGAATTGACCATCCTCAGAATGGGAGAATATTTTGTGAACTGTGTCTCAGATAAAGAACTGATTATAAAAATACACAGGAAACTCAAGTGGCTATGGGGGGGGGGGAATCGATTGGATTAAAAGATGAGAGAATGAGTTGAACAAACAACTCTCTAAGGAAGATAATCAAAGTCAAAAAGCAAATGAGGAAATGCTCAACATCCCTCATAATAGGGAAGATGCAGCTCAAAACCACAATGAGATACCTCTTAACCCCAGTCAGAATGGCGAAGATTAAAACAAACAAACAAACAAAAAATGGTAAGTACTGGTGGAGCTGTGATGAAAGGGGAACTCTCCTTCATTGTGGGTGGGAATGTAAATTGGTCCACCCACTGTGGAGAACAATATGGAGGTTCCTCAAAGATCTGCAAATAGTACTACCACGTGATCCAGGAATTCTACTCCTGATTATCTACTCAAAGGATAAGAGAATGCTCAGTTGGAAAAGTGCTTGCACATCTATGTTTATTGCTAAGACATGGAACCAACCCAAATGTCCATGAACAGATAAATGGATTGAAAAAGTGTGGCACATATACTCTATGTAATACTACTCAGCCATTGAAAAAAAAAAACCCTGGCATTTGATAGAATTTGGACAAACATGGAAGATTTACTGCTGAGTGAAGCAAGCCAAGTTGTGAAAGAGAGACATTGTATACCTCCACTGTCCATACTCTGTAACGGAAACTGAAAGCTTAGAGGTTATAGAAGTATGGAAAATTGTTATAGATACTGGAAACAGTGTGGGAAGAGGGTGAGGGAAGGGGAGTGTCTCACTTTCTCTTTCTCTCTCTTTTCTCTCTTTCCAGCGAGCATTTCCCCTTTAGCAAATTATATAATTTATGGGACACAGAAACAAATTGTTGTCTGTTGATAATAACAGACTGGATTGGTGTGAGGTATACTCTTGTTAGGTAAATTCACTTTACAAGCTAAGTAATCTATTGTGATTAAATGTATAATTTTTTTAAAATGCCAGAAACCAAATGCAAACTGACTTAAGAAAACAAAAAAGGTGGGTGGTATCATTTTACATAACTCAGCAGCTCAGGGGTAGCTTCAAGCACAAATGGATCCAGCATCTCAAACAATATATTACAAGAATTCATTTTCTGTCCTTCTCTCAGCTTTCCTTTCCCGGGTGTTTGATTCCTTCTCAGACAAGTTGTCCCTTGGAATACTATCCAGCAGTTCTGGGTTTTCATCATCCCAATCCCAGATCAGTGGAAATGTTCATATAGCAATCACTTAAGAAATAACTGAAATAATTCTGAAGAATTTCAGAGAGTATTTCTACTCTATTCTGGTCACAAAATAGAATTGTACTATAGCTATATGAGTGGCTTCAGTCAAGAAAAATATAAAACTTGAGTATAAGTGACTTTTCCACATCCAGGTGAGAATTTCAAGAGGCTATTAGTATATTTCCTTCCTTTGCCATGATAAATAATTATTGTCCTTCCAAATCCTGACAAGACTCTGTTGACCCAGGTCACTGATGAGCAGAACTCCCAAGCTTCATCTCTTCTTGCTCAGGTTATCCTCATGGTTTTCGCTAACCTAGAGAAAGAGCTTGTCGATCTCACTTTCAGCATTGCCCACTTTGCACCAAGGAATCAGTTTCTCTTCGTCCCAAGCTGGTCTTACTACAGTCTTTGTGAGGTCTCTCAAGCTATGTCTTCTAGAAAAATCTCTAGTGTCCTTTTTTTTTTATTATTTTTTGACAGGTTTTTGCTATAGGGCGCAGAAAGACAGAAAGATAGAGAGATAGAAATCGAGAAATCACCCCCCATGGGGTATGGCCACGCCATAATCCCTTCTCCATTCTCTTGGGATGTTGGACATGCATGCACACACACCCAGCTTGAGTTTAAGCCACTGGGTCCAGGACTCGAACTGCGGTCAACTACAGGGGAGTGAGTCCAGCGACATAGCCATTACACTAACTGCTGGTCCCTCTAGTCTCCTTTAACACTTTCTCTTCCATAGACCAGATACTTCTCACATTCCAACACTACATGATTTATAACAAAATACTAGATAAATTGGTGGCTTAAACCTCATGGCCAGATGTATTTGAGCAAATTGCCTAGAACTGGTTACCCTGATCCTCACTTGACAAAATTTCCTCTACCTGTGAACCACTAGAAGATTTGGTTCTTTTATTGTTACTCATGAACAGATGAATCATCTTTGGTTATTCCTTTCCATTGTCCAAAGGAGGCAAGTTTTCAGCACTTCAGTGGCTTTACCCAGGAAACATCCACAAGGTGCTTGTAATAGTGATCAGGTATTGGGCTAGGTCCGACATATACCTGCAGAAGATGTAGGTAGTCCAGTACAGTTGTCAGTACTCCCTGCCTATAATGGAGGGTTCTAACCAAGTTATAAAGTAGGCAACATAGCCTTTGCTTACCCAACATCTGAATTTCCTCAATTCCTCCCTTTCTCACCAGCACAACTTCTCACTTCTGCTGCTCTCTCCTGACTATTCAAAACCGCACATATGTAACCCTCCTGTCTCCCAATCCACTCCATCAGTTCAGGAGTATTCTCCCCAATGGTTGAGCAGAAAGGACTAGTTTAATAAATTCATTCACACCATGGCTTTAATTTCTGATAAGAACTTCATTGTAAACTTTCTCAAAGATATTGGAAAGTTAAAAGAGGCTTCTTTGAGGTAGTAGTCCACATCAAACTATGCCCATGAAATTTTGACGTGCTTTGTTTCCCTCTGGTTCCTCTCTTTATTAACAAAGCCTTGGATACTCTGTGGTTTACCAGGCTGAAACTTATTCATCTAACACAGCCACAGGGACATGGTGTTGTGCTTTAAAACTATAAACAGGTGAGAAAATCTAACCTTCCCAACACACACACTCTTCCATTCATTCAGCCTGTGCATCCTACTAAACCACAAAGGGACATCCTCCTGTTTTATTATCCACTCCACCCTTGTCTGAGGAGTCTAGTGAGGAAGACAGGGCCACAAGCAGGGACGC
The DNA here is from genome assembly GCF_000334495.1 of Tupaia belangeri chinensis. NCBI lineage: Eukaryota > Metazoa > Chordata > Mammalia > Scandentia > Tupaiidae > Tupaia > Tupaia belangeri. The sequence continues at coordinate 6,709,932 of NW_006203646.1, forward strand.
TGCAACACCACATGCTAAACACAACAAAGGTGGTGGCAAGAGAGAACCAGGGAGCAGAGGAGTGAGCATTCTCTTAACCTGAATGGCACTGTCCCCTCAGGACTCTTACACTTACCTAAATGCAGAATGTCCAAAGAGGATGCCTAGTGAAGGAAGAAATAGTTCAACAGGAAGCCGAGCTGCCGTACTACACAAGTCAGGGGATATTATCCATCTGAGTGAGTGGCATCCTAGGGTTGAGCAACAACACAACAGTCAGGAGGGATATGGCTGCTGACAACAGGCTCTTCAAAACCCAGCTGCCTAAGTTTTTGTGTCATTTTTAAAAGAAGGATACTGCAAAAACAAAGGAGGTCTGGATTGGCTTTGGTGGTTTTGGCCTAGGGGTAGGAGAGGGAGGTAAGAACCTTTTATATCTGATGTAGCCTAGTCATTAAAAAAAGTCGGATCCACGTGGCCAACTGCCCTTTGAATCCTGGCTTCTCAGAGCATATATGCATGAGACAAGAGGGCAAAATGAAGAAGAGATTGTGGAATGACCATGTCCATTGTGGGTGCTTTCTATCTCGAACTCTGTCTGACAAGTGAATGCTCCTCTGGCCAAAAAAAAAAAAAAAAAAAAAATTCTGAGAAGTTGGTGGAGATTCTTTGGAACTTCAGAAAATTTTCTGATCTTTGCGTGGAAAACAGACCAGGAAAGTACCAAGAGGTCTTAAAGTTTCCTTGTATGACTTACTCAGAAAAGAAAGGATGCCCTTTGACCTACCTTAACTTTTTTTTGTTTTTTAGAGAGATGTTTTTGCTATAGGGCCTGTATTCTCGCCAAAAAGACAGAGACAGAAAGTAGGAAATCACCCCCTAGGGAGGATGGCCAAGCTGCCATCCATTCCTCTCTAGGGATCTTGGGCACGCACACACACGTACCCAGTTTGAGTTTAAACCACTGGGTCCGGGATTTGAACCACAGTCAACTACATGGGAATCCAGCAACATAGCCATTATGCCAACTGCTGGTCCCAACCTACCTAGACTTCTGACACCCTTAATACATAATAGGAATCACTATCATTATAGCACAGGGACTATTTGGCTCTACATCTGTCCCTTATGGTT
>NW_006203646.1:6711066-6743369 GCF_000334495.1 Tupaia belangeri chinensis
TTTCCCTTGTGATTCACTACATACAAGTGGGGGTTTCAAAAATTTCATGGAAAATAGAATCAAAATTCAAATTTATTTCAATGCAAAAAAATATTTGTAACCCATGTACAGGTTTTTCATAGTACACATTTTCCTTGAACTTTTTGGAGACCCTTTACATTGCCTCTAAGTTTCTAAAATTTTGGAATTCAAAAATCTCTCAAGAATTGTTTTATGGGGAACCAGCAGTTAGCGTAATGGCTATGTCGCTGGACTCCCACATAGTCGACCACGGTTCACGTCCCGGACCCGGTGGCTTAAAACTCACGCCAGGCGCGTGTGCTTGTGTGCCCAAGATCCCGAGAGGAGAATGGAGGAGAAGGGATTGCGGCGTGACCATCCTCCCTGGGGGGTGATTTCTCACTTTCTGTCTCTATGTCTCTCTCTGTCTGTCTGGCGAGCACATGTGCCCTATAGTGAAAAACCTCTCCAAAAAAAAAAAGAATTGTTTTATGAAAGAATTCCTTGTTTGGGCCAGCAGGTAGTGTAATGGTTAAGGTGCTAGACTCCCACATGGCTGACCACTGTTCAAGTTCCGGACCTAGAGACTTGAAAATCATGCCAGACATGTATGTGTGCATGTTCAAATTCCTGAGAGAAGACTGAAGGAGAAGGCATTGTGGCATGGCCATCCTCCCGGGGTGGTTCGGGGGGAGGGATGTGATTTCTCACTCTCCCTCTCACTGTCTCTCTCTAGCAAGCACACACACCCTATAACAAAAACAACAGATAGATAGAATTCATTGTTTTCCCTAGCACAAGAGTTTGTCTGCCTAACTAGCCAATTAGTGTGCATAGCATCATTATGCTAAGTACTCAGACATCTGAGCCAAGTCTTCTGCTTCCTCTTTCCCAAGGTTTCAGTCCACTGGATTTGACAAGTCTGTTGATTCTGTCTGCAGTGGTGCTGTCACCTTCCATTTGAACTTCAAGAGGGTACCACTGCTCTATTATCTGGTTAATTCCAGTCTCTCCCTCCTCCAATCCTTCTAAAACCCTGTTTCTTCCTTAAAATGAAACCTCAAAAAACCCTACTATTTTGTTCAAAATACCTTAAGTGGCATTTAAGAGCAACTTTCTGTTTAGTGTGAAAGAGTCTACAATATGACCTCAAGTTGTTTTATCTTCTATCATCCTCCTAAATGACTGTCAAAGGATGGTTCATGGCCTACTGATAAATTCCAAGGATCTCCCAATGAACTATGAACTAACCCAAAAATGCCAGTCTTTTTCTCAAATATCAAGAGCTAATTATGAACAATTCCACAGACAATTATTTATACCTTTGACTGAATATTTTTATTGGGAACTTACTGAGTAGGTAAGGGGACCCAAATTAGGTAGGCATAAGCTGTAATTAGCACCATTAGAGAGTTTCTTAAGAACTTTGTCTTCCACTAAACAATTTGACTGCCATATAAAATTGAATAGCTACTACAGGCCTGGCCACACAGCCTACTGGTTAAAAATCCATATCCCACACAACCAAGTGTGGTTCAAATGCTGGCCCTGGTGGCTTGAAAAACACTCTGGGCACACATGTGTGAATGTCTAAGATCATGAAAGAAGGGAAAAATGGAGAAGGGATTGTAACATGACCACACCCCATTGAAGGGTGCCTTCCCTATCTGCCTCTCTCTTTCTCTGGTGACTACATATGCCTTCTGGCAAGGTTTTTTGTTTTTTTGTTTTTTGGTTTTTTTTTAAGCTACTACATATAGGTACATTCAGGTAAAGGAATTCCTACAAATAGATATGAGTGGGAAGGGTGGACTGTGAGGTATTTTGCCTAAATAGTACCTAGCCAAAAAAAAAAAAAGTTTACGTAACACTACTCTAGAGATAGTCTAAATTCTAGTCAAAATAAGACACTTTGTTCTCTAAATAAGTCTGTATGCTTTCCTACCTCTCTACCTTTGATAACTAAGTCCTCCCTGCCTAGGATACCCTTCCTCTAACTGTATACATTTACTTCCTTCTGGGTGTACTTCAAAAACTCCTTACCCCATCAGACATGGTAACGTCTGAACCCTAGGTGGTCCTTACAAATCTTAGCTCATCATTTCATGTATTACCATCATTTATCTTCTTATAGTAATCTCTCTACCAGACTATAATTTTCTTAAAGGTAAGTATTGTGCCTACCTTATATCTGCATCCTTTCAAGCACATAGCTCAAAGCCTTACTCTATACATAATGACCACTCACAAATTTCATTTAAAATAGAAAAGCTCTAGCCACAAAGATATAACTACAATACATTTTCCTGGAGATAATGGCATAGTTTTATATAACTGAGGCATTTGGCTAATGTAAGTAGAACTGTTCAACCCACAAAGATATTTATCACATACATAATTACATTTTCCAAAGAACAACAGACAAGATGAAACATTTTAGAAAGGAAATAGTAAAGATATCCAAGCCCAGGGCCTATTTAGAATAGCACCAAAGAAACTTTTACCACATTTTCCTGAGTCTGAAACCTTTTCAAAACCAATCTTCTCCACCTTCCCAGAAGCTGGACTTCCTTCTGGCAAGTGTGCTTATGCATCTATATACACTCACATATGCACACACAACTCGCATCTTGGCCCATTTAGGGAGCTCCTTAAATATTGCTTTTCTCGTGTCTTTATGCCTTGAAAATATCTTACCTTACACTATAAAAATTGGGCCAACCAGCAGTATGATGATTAAGGTGACAATATCTCACATGGCCCACTGTGTAGTTTGAGTCCTAGACTTGGAGTCTTGAAAAGATCCCAGACACATGTGTTTGTGTGCCCAAAATCATGAGATCCAGAGAATGGAGGAGAAGAGATTGTGGTGTGGCCATTTTCCATGGGGATGCTTTCTTACTTTCCCTGTCTCTCTCTGTCTCTCCAATGAGCACACATGCCCTGTGGCATATACAAAAAAAAAAAATTTTTTTAAGCTACAAAAATTACTTTCTTAATGGGCCAATATCTAAAACTTTATATTCCAGTTTGAGTTCTGGAAGGCAGCTAGGATACTAGACAAAAATACTGGCCATAGAATCTCATTAGCAGGGTTTCGGTTCCAGCCTACTTCTTTCTAGTTGCCTATTTCTGGAAAATCTCATCCTCTCTGAATCTTGGTGTCCTCATCCTGACTATGGGGATAAAAATCACTATATACACTTCAGAGTTTTTCTAAGAATTTGATGCAATAATGAATATGGAACAGCTATGGAAGCTGTAAAGTACTCAGGAATTACTATTGCTCTAAAAAAGTTACTTACGAGAAGTTAAACTAAATCCAGGGATTTCATCTGATTTTCACACCACTGCAGAATATGTCAAGTTTTAGTTTGCAGTGTGATTTCAGACCTTCTGTAAAGCAGAATGGTTGAGAGTCTGGACTACCAACTTAATCAGTTATAAAAGGAAAAGGGGCAGAAAAATTTTTTTTATTTTTTGATGTTTCTCAGAAACTGACGAAATGACAGCCTCCATGTCTGCCAGACACATTTCAGGTTCCCTCAGAGTCTGTATGGCTGCCCCATCACTTGGTTTACCCATCACGTGCGCAGGAGTGGCAAGGCTCCAGCTAAAGGCAGAGTTCCCCCTGAATTCACAGACACCTTCTAGAAGTCTCTGCTCTCAGAGCACGCAGCCTGTCTCCTAAGGCATTTCCACCAGCATGGCCATTCCTCCCCATGAAGAAGCAGAGGAGGAGTGAAACAGCAAACACTTCCCAGTTCCCAACTCAAGAGTCATTGAAGCTCAAGCAGCTACAAAACAGGGATGGCCAGTTCCCCAGGATATTAATATTTCAGGCCTGCTGGCCTGGCTTTGCAGTGCAAAATGTGACACCAATGTAGATACAGTTCATACTGAGCCTATTTCTCCCCAAAGAGGAAGACGACTGGTGTAAGATGACAGACACTAGCTGCCTAATGCCCTCCAGGCATCTGGCAAACAGAATCAGGAAAAAAAAAAAAAAAAAACATTCATTAATTCGCTTAACACATACTATTGAGCCCCCAACTACATGCTAGGTATTGTTTCGGGTTGTGGAAATAAAGCCAACAGGAACTGTGGTTTCAGTTTTCTAGAGTGTGAGTGTATGTATGTGTCCAGGAAGGAGAGAGGAAAAGCACTGAGTGGTGGATAAATTTAAAACAGAATTTCAAACATTCAGGTTCATTCAAATAACACAGTGTGATATGATAGAGACTGCAGGTTGGCTGAGAGAATGGTACTCATCTGCAGGTCCAAGGAAAGCTTCACAGCAGTAACATTTATTTTTTTTTTTTAATTTTTCTTTTCATTTTTTTTTCATTTCATTTTCTTCCATACATTCAATCACATTATTATTTGTCTTACAAAATGGGTATTTCAACAGGTGAACATTTCTCCCTAGTACTGTTGATAAAACTACGAAATATCTTCAACAGATAATACCACAGCTCTTTGTGCCATTAATGCAAAGCAGTAACATTTAAAGTAAGACCTCTTAAGAAGGACTCAGTTCTGGGGAAAGAGACAAAATGGGGGCGTGCCTTCATGAGAAACCCCACCACTTCTATTTGAAATGTATGTTTTACTCAGGGTTCCTATGGAGTTGTCATACATAGCCTATTCATACTTCAGGAATTCTAGAAACAAAACTGCTTCCTCCTCTAATCCTGTGGAGCTCCAGAATACCCTTGAGGTAGATCAACAAATGATCAGGAGCCTCACTTTGCCTCTTTTACCTGGGGTGTTTCTTCGTCTGTTTCAAAATCTTTTTTCACAGAGGATCCCTCAAATTCATCTTACAAGAGTGATAGAATGTACATATGTGTCTATACAAGTATGAGAAGGCAGTTATATAACTGTATGTATGTAACGACTGGGGTCATCAGGAAAGTCGTGATGCATTTTTCTATGAAAACGCATGACTTTTTCTATCATGACTTTCCCAGTGACCTAATATATATGCATGTACAGATATATATCACTTACACACAACTTCTAGGCATGTCTGAACAAAAGCCTTTGAAATGGACCTTAAAAATTATGTGTGAGACCAGCAAATGGTGTAATGGTTACGTAGCTGGACTCACATAGTCAACCATGGTTCAAGTCTCAGACCCAGCAACTTAAAACTCATGCTAGGCACATGAATATGCATGCCCAAAATCCCAAGAGGAGAATGATGTAGAAGGGAATGCAGCATGGCCATCCCTCCTGGGGGTAGAAGTGATTTTTTGCTTTCTGTCTCTGTCTCTCCAAAGAGCACATGCATACTTTAACAAAAATTTCTTTAAAAAAAAAAAAAAAAAAGACAAAGTAAAGAAATTATTTTGTGTGAGGGTACCTAGAGAAAAAGACTCATACAAGTAGGGGAACCTGGTGTCTGCCAGTGAGCTCAGCGATCTTGACCTCCATCTATGTCACCACCTCTCCCAGGCTTGGACACAAATTTGTGTCTGAGCAACCTGGAGAAGGCAGTTAGACAAGTAGTTTTAAGAGATCCATGGAGCTGATTCAGATTAGACAACTGAGGGTAAACTCCATGCACTCAACTCTCTTCCCCCCCTCCATCTATTCCTCTGAGATTCAGCTGCTAGCCTACTTGGACCTTGCAAGCCCCTCGTGACCATTCCTTTGTCTCATGGAACTGGCCTGTGACTAAAGCTTTGTTCTTGGCATGTAAAACCTGAGCCTGTATTCACTGACAGCATGGGCCATTCACTACCTGGCCATTAGTGGAGTCTCCCTAGTAAATAAACTCATGTCTTTCTCTGCTGGACCTCTGAGTATGTTCTTTGGAATCAGTAAACATCACGGGCAGTCCCCTCTCCCAAGTCTGTGGACTCCCTCCCCAAAACCACCACTGTATGCAGCTCATCAGGAAAGCAGGACATTTGTGGCAGAAAACAAAGGTGAGGTTGCATAGCTTTTGGCACCTCCAAAGCTAATCTTATTTGAGGATTCGTTTAATGTGTGCCTCCCCTTGCTATAATGCCCCTAGGCTAGAAACCCTGGGTGTTGGTGCATTGCCTAAAATGTAATGGATTGGCAATATACATTTGTCAAATTTGCTTGATTCTTACGAAGGTCACTGAAAATATCACAAAAGATGGACCTCACTGAGGAGTGTGAAGAGAAGAGCAAAAGACATATGGGGATTATTTACAAATATATAAGGCACTTCTCTGTACACCTATAAACTTGTACACGGGGACAGATTATGCAAGTTAGGAGGGGGATAAGAGGCAGTAACTGAAAAGCAGGTTATGACTGCTAACTAGCTTCCCTTCTGCTATGTATACCTGTGCTAGTCTTGCAGCATTTCCTCCTCTGGCCCTGCCCAGGGCTCAGAGAAAACACATTTCCACTTCCCCATGTACCTCATGATAAAGCAACCTGTAGATGCAAACACGATCCAAGTTAATGGCCTTCTAAGTCCTTGGGAAGACCAGCTCTGTTTCCACAGTCAAATTAGAAGATCATTTACAACTATAAGGAAGTAGTTCATTATTAGTATGTACTCTGAACACAAGCCATGAAGATGCTATTTTCAAGGCCAAATCAGGGCTTAAAACTGGGCTCCACTTAGCCATCCTCATTTCTTAAATAGCTACTACTTGGCATACCACTTTTTTAGGAAATTCAGGTGATGTTGACAACCATTTCTTTCCTCTGATGTCTTGAGCTGCAGCTCTGTGATCCCTGTTGAGAAATCTACCCATACTACTAGGTCAAAGAAAATTCACTATAGTGCATATCTGAGCACTGGCAGCTTATCGGAGTGCAGTTAGGAGCCCTTTCCTGGGTAACTTGACTGTGGTCACTCTGTGTCTTACCAGGTGTCCAGTTGAGGAGCCAACACATCTCCTTTCATCCACTGAATTTTCCTCTAAATGTGATTTCAGTTCTCTGAGTGCTCTCCTTACAAGGCCAAGCAATTGGAGGCCAGTGTACCAACTCCGATAACTCAACCCAATTGTGCGCCAACTTCAACTGGAAGTGTTCACACAAGACTTCAAACTTACTTTCAAATGCAATTATATTAATAATGCCAGTTTAAGGCATAGAAAACAAAGGGGTAGATGTTTTCACTGAGAAAGACTCAATAATTCCATTGGTGATAGGATTAAGATTCCTTACTAAAGGGCATGAGTGATCTTTCTCCTCCTCTCTCTCACACCCACACATCATTATAACAAAATGGTGCTAGGAGAATAATCTTTGGTTCACATTCAAATTTCACTGCATTGCTGACTATTTTGCTGAGTTCTCTTATTTTACCAAGCCTCAGTTTTTTCACCAGCAAAATTGGCATAACAAATCCTACCTCCCAGCATAGGTGAAAGATAAAATGAGAGAATGTATGTAAAATCTTTATCAAAGCATATAGCACTTTGCAAGTATTTCATAAATATTAGCAAATATTGGGCCATCAGAAAAGTTATGATGTATTTTCTGTGCTTTTCTATGCAAAAATGCATCATGACTTTTCTGACAACTCGATGAAAAAGAATCTAACAAAATCCAAGATAACCAAATAAATCCCTTTCTACCCTCTGGGTAAAGATGATTTGGAGATTCCAAGAAATAGTTGAGTGGGTTTCATGGGCAAAAACAGGAGCCAGTGGTGATCTGGGGTCTTTTTTGGGGGGGGCGGGGGTTGCTATAGGGCACATGTACTCGCCAGAGACACACAGAAAGACAGAGAAACAAAGCGAGAAATCATGCCGGGGGGAGGGGGCGATGACCATGCCACCATCCTTTCTCTTCCATTCTCCTCTTGGGATTTTAGGCACTCACACACATGCACCCGGCATGAGTTTTAAGCCACCAGGTCTGAGACTTGAACTGTGGTCAACTACGTGGGAGTCCAGCAACGCAATCATTATACTATCTGCTGATCCCAATGACATGATTTTAATTAACCAGCTGACCTCATGAGAGCCACAACACTGAGAACTGGCAGACACAAGCCCAGTGATAAAAGCCACACATACATGTGCTAGTTCTGTAGCAGTTTCCTCCTCTGGCCCTGCCCAGGACTCAAAGAAAACATATCTCCATTTCTCCATTTACCAAGAAAATACTAGGCTTGTCTCCTAGGCCTTCTCCTTGAAGTCTTTTCATTGCCCTTTTCACCAAGATACTGCCACCTCCTCCTACTGGTGCTGGTTCCTTGTATTGTCAGTTCACACTCAATACGTTGTGCAGAACTAGAGCTACGACCACCAGCTTTGGAGGGATGAGACCCTGCTCATGTCCCCAGCTCTGCCACCTTGTAGCCAAGGGACCCTGGGCAAATCACCTGATTTTTCTGTACCTTGGCTCCCCATCTATCTGGATCATAGAGCAGTTAGTACTCATTTCCCAAAGGGTGGACAAGAAAATTAAAGAAGATGAAGAATAGAAAGCCCTTTGCACAGTGTCTGGCTGACAGCAAGTGCTCAGTGAATAACAGTCACCTTAGTCACCTTTTATTCCATGGGTACAGGACCAGAGGGCAGAGGAAGGGTCCAGGACTCAACAATCTTCAGTGTCAAAGTGGTCAGTGTGGGCAGGCAAGGGGCAACCCCCCAAAAGCACTATTCTCACAGTCTTCAGCAAGACAAACAGGGAAAGGCCCTTGTGCCTGGCAAAACTTTGCCTGGTAAATAATTGATGTCCTGCCGTGTGTTCTTTTATTCAGAAATGCCTTTGAAGTTCCCCCTCGCCCTTGCCGCAGGGATTTAGGGGGCGGGGAGGATGTGAGGGAAGGAACTACAGAAGAGGAACAGCAGTGTGTGATCAGGAAGATGGAAAAACTAAAGCCATTTCTGGTATCTGTTCAGGTCTGAAGTCAATAATTGTAACTTTTAATCAAGCAAGGATTCCTAGCAGCCAAGAGCCAAAAAAGGAGAAGATGGGGAAGAATTCGAAAGCGGTTCTTAGTAACAGCTGTGGGTGCTAGACCGACAGCTCCCTCCTGGGGAGGTGACAGTTGGTGAAAACAGTCTGCAGCAGGCAGGAGTTTACCTGGGCAAGAGCAGCCAGCCGGGCCTCACAGGGACTAATTATGAAAATATGATTACAATGGATTAGTAATCTTGTCAATCAAAGCCACATGCCAGGTAGCACCTGGCAGTGGGTGAAAATGCCACAGGACAGAAGAATGTGATGTTGAGGTTTTTCTTGTACAAAACATTCCTCCCCAGGAGAGGTCTTCCAGGTCCAGAGGATGAGAATGTACAGTAGAGACACTAACAGGTCCTTTGGGGAGGTGCATAGGGGGTGGAGGTTCTCAGTAGGACAGCCCTAATGTGTCTGAATTTGAAATTCTGGCTGGCATCCTCTTATTGCCACCCATGAGAATTGTCCCAAAGCTTCCTGTTTTACATAAGTCTGCAAAGAAATCATTATTGTCTTCCCATGGCAAAGTAAATGAGTTTAAGAAATGATGATAATGGTAGTAAGACTAACCGCACTACCTTTTCCTGAGCACACAGAATGTGCCTGGCCCTGTATCCAGCACTTTGTCATTTTTATCACATTTAATGCTTACAAAACCCTAGGAGACAAGCATTATCTCTCTACTGAATAATCAAAAGCTCACAGATGGTGTGAACATCACACCACAGAGAGCAGTAGATGAACTATACTCCAGAGCTCATTCGCATTAGCACTGGGTTCTACTGCATGTTGCAAATGGCAACCCCAAACCCAAGCTCCTCCCTCTGCCTTGGCTACAGCCATAAAAGCATCCTTACTCACAGTGTCAACTCTGTAAAAAGAAAGGGAGGCAGCAGGGTCCAGAGGGCAAGACACTGAACTGGGAATCAGAAGAATGGCAAAGAATGACTGTTAATTGAGTATTTACTGTGCCCTGCCCTGGTATAAAATGCTTTGGCTATGTTTTAATATTAATTCTTTAAATACATGCACAAGAAGGTATTGTGATACTACTGCATTAGAGAGAAAATAGAATTTCAAAAAGTTAGAGAAATTGCCCAAATGCTATAAAACTTGCAAGTCAGAAGAGAAATTCTAAACCAGGTTGTTCTACTCTCTGAGAATCATGTGAGAGTTTTAACAAATACTCATCAACCCTTGGCCTGACCCTGTAGGCATAGCACACAGCTAAAGAATAATTCTTCTGCACGTCCCCTCTCGGTCCATAAACAGTGATAACATTTGTCAAGTCACAGATACTGAGCCGTCATGAGGAAAGTGACTTGGGGGTGGGGACAGATCAATTCATTGAACTATTGCTTGTAAGAAATTGTAGAATGACTTTCCATTTTCATTCATTACTTCTCAGTGTTAAAGAATCTGAGCAAGGCACACAGATTTATTTTCTAGCTTTGGTTTTTAGAACACGAGACATGGAGATGTGATTAATTTAAAAAAAAAAAATAATGTTTTTGTAACCCTGTTACAGCAAAAAAATAATAATACATCAGTGAAATATTAATTGAGCTGCCACCTCGGCTATACTCAACCTCTGTTCAAGCACTTACTGTCTACTCCTAGGATTATTTATTTAGTTGGTTTACAAATCTCCACCACACCCCTGTGAATAAGAGCTCAATTTATAAATCATGTCTTGTGCACATCTATGTCCCCAGCCCTGAGCTCAGAGCTGGGAGCCGTGCTGAGCAGATACTCAGCCCAGCAATGTTTTATGGGTTCGCTCTAGCTAATCTGATGTGGAGGTAGAGAGATAAACTAAAGGATCTCTTCACTTCCTTTTAAGGCTTAACATTCCATAGTCCTGGGGAAAAAGGGATATCAGTGATATATAGGAGGTATTCACTCCTCAGACTTATACTCTCTCTTAGTGACCTGAAACAAAACAAACCTTTAATAAAAAAGTGTGTGCACACTGGCCTTTTGCAGTGACGGATGGCGCTGTCAGAAACTTGATGGGTAGCAGGAGCTACCATGAAAAAGGCTCTATACATGAAGTACACAAAGGAATAAGGTAAGTCTATTCCAGCCACGGTGATAGATTCTCCCATTTCAGAGATACCACCCCCTCGTGTACAGCAAGCAAAAGAGACTGAAGGAGAATTCTTATAAAGAGGGCTGATGAATGCATTTCAATGCTTTGAGCGATATGCATGTGAATCCTGGGAACTAGAGACTGAGTCTATTGACAAACTCGGCAAATGCAGGAATATGCCAAAGTTCACAAACAGCCTTGAGCATCAGTGTCTTCTCAGTGACTAGTGTCCAGTTGGCCTTGAATATACGATTCGCACTGTGAGCCCATTCCTGTACCTCCATCTAAGACTGCAGAGTGAAACCAGTGTTTCAGGGAAGAAGAAAAAGAAATAGAAAAGAAAAAGAAATCTTTAAAATAGCTGAATCAGGGACCAGCGGTTAGCATAATGGCTATGTCTCTTGACTCCCATGTAGTCGACTGCAGTTTGAGTCCCGCACCTGGTGGCTTAAACTCAAGCCAGGCGCTTGTGCATGTGTGCCCAGAATTCCAAGAGGATAATGGAGGAGAAGGGACAGCTGTGTGGCCATCCCCCCCAGGGGGATGATTTCTTGCTTTCTATCTCTCTGTCTCTCTCTGTCTTTCTGGCAAGCGCACGCGCCCTCCTATAGCAAAAACCTCTAAAAAAGAAAAAGTTGAATCATCCCTTTGAAATATGCCAGTCACTCCTTATCCAAATAACAACTTCAAAATCAAGGACATTTTAAGAAAAGAGAATCCACTTTGAGTTCCGAAGAAATAAAATTCATGTTGTACTTTTAGGTCAAAGGAAATGACTCATGAGTTTTCCTAGCAGTGCTTAAAGCAGCTCAATAGCTTTTCATTTCTTCCAGGAGCAAGTCTCAATGCTTACACCCAATGAATGGTCTTTAAGTCTCTACCTAACAGCATCCCAACCCACTCCTCCTCCCTTATGTTCTGTGTGATGAATGAGTCACCTTTGTCTATGCCTCCCAAACATGGCAGTGTAGTCTTGCCATCATGCCTCTACATAGGCTATTCATATCTTCTAGATGCCTCTCTACTCTAGAAAATCCTCAACTATTTCTTAAAACAGCTCCAAGTGCTTCTTTCTCCAGGAATCCTTTCCCGCCGTCTCAGTTCATACAATCTCTTTCCTTTCTGGCTTATGCCTTAGACCCAGAATCTTATAGTGGGCTTTCCTATGATTTAATAGTTCCCTTTAGACATGTATTTAATGAATCCAATGAGAGAAGGAAATCAATAGCTTATATTTACTTAGTATTTAATACACTTGAGTCATTAATTCCTTTTAAACATTAATCCTCCCAACCAATCTGTGTGGTAGCTCCAACATTGTCCCCACATTACAGATGAGATTAATTGAGGCACAGAGAGGATAAGTATCTAACTCAAGACCAGGTATGAGTCCAGATCCACCAGAGTCCAGATCTGAGACCTTGACCATTGTAAGGACCATTGCTTGTAATTGTCCTGGATCTCTCACAGAACTGTATGTTGCTATGAATTTCGTTCATTTCTAATGGAAGAAATTTTAGAATGCCATCAATTTTTCTCATGAATTTTTTATGCTTTTTGCTTACTCAACATTTATTGAGAATTTGCCAGGAACTATGCCAGGAACTGTGCTAGGTCCTAGGGATAAGACAATGAACAAGACATGCCCTGGCCTTCAAGGAGTTCATCGTCTCAGAATAGGAGTGCAATCACTACTGGAACTGAATTACTGTAAACACAAGCCAATTACTGGTCACCTCAACCAGGGATGTGTGCAGTGGCCACTTAGCTCAAAGAAACACTAAGCTGAGGGGAAACCACTGGACTGATGTGTTCAAGTGCTGGAGAACACTAGACAGCATTTCAGAGTTCCCTGAACTCCCTGTAACATGCTGGATGACATCTAGCAAGACATATTATATCTATTCAATTGAAAAGTTGGACAACAATAGTGAATTCACAATTTGGTCTACATCAGAATTTCCTGTTCAACAACTTTTTTATTATTACATTACTAAGTAAATATTTGACAAACTGGGAATGAATTAGGGAGTGAATGAATGTCTAAGCTGATCTACCATGAAACTTGGAACAACCAAAACAGAGGGAGCTTTCAGCTATCACCATGTAATGACATGATTGACGCTCATTATTGTGGATTCATTATTATAGATTCATTATTGTGTGAATCTGTCTACTCACTAAAATTTATTTATAAGCCCCCAATCCATACCCATGGCACTTTCACAGTCATTAAAAGACATGCTCAAGGTGGCAAAAGAGAGTTTCAGTGAGTTGCCTAAAGTATATCATTTTAGCTGAGGTCAGACAAGGAAATTCTCTGCTTTCTTGTTTCACTTTCTATACTAGAGACAAGTGAATATTTTGCAATCTGTCTAGTACAACTTTTTTTGCATTTTTTTTATTTTTGTAATTTTGCTATTCAAATAGCACCACTGAAATGCTGCCTAGTGTTCCCAAGTGCAAGAAGACTATTATGTGTCATATAGAGACAATATGTACATTAGACAGGCATAAGTTGTAGCGTTCAATGTTAATGAATCAACAGTATATATAAGTTCACAAGTTCAATGTTAATGAATCAACAGTATATGTATGTTCACGAGTTCAATGTTAATGAATCAACAGTATACATAATGTACCTTTAAACAAAACACACACCTAAGACAAGGTTGGCATTCATCAACTCACAAAAACATTGTGTGTGATCAAAAGCTCATAGGAATCTAACCCTATATTTCCTGCAGGAGCATTGATTCAATATTTACTACTTCTGTGATCATGTCAACTTTTCAATCATGAACTATTATAATAATGAGAATCAACTATATTTCTTGTGACTATCCAAGAAAAGAAGTTTCTACAAAAACCTCCAGGCCAGTTCTCAGTGAGTTAGCTATGACACTACAAGTATAATCTCTAGGAAAAAAAGTGAGAGAAAGAAGAAAGTATTGATAATGCCTTGCACGTCTTTGATAAGCATGACAGTGTGACAAAGCCACTCCTCAAGACAGAGTAAAGTGTGGAGATAACAGTATTGCTTTTCAATATAAACCATTAAGCACTATTGGATTTTTTAACCACAGTTTGTTTAAACTGTGGCTACTAGTTTATGATGAGAAAAATAAAAGGAAAAATTCAATTCATTAATTCCCCCTTGACCTTCCAGAAATATACTCACAAATAGTATATTTCTTCCCAATAGACATATTTTCTTTTTCCCTCAGTTTCTTGATCTGTAAAGTGGGTAAAATAACTACTTTTCTCATATGGTCCTCATACAAACCACATGAAGTGATATATATAAAAGACTTCCCAACATGACACTGGAACATAAGCAATAGTTGTGAGGAAGGCACACAGAAGCTGATGGGGCTGGAAGATCATTCTTTCTTGAGGGTCCTTCTTGGAAAGAAGCTTTCAGGTCATAGATGACCTCACTTATCTCCTTCCCATTGCAGTCATTTGGTCTAGGTGACCATCTTTACTTTCATGCAGCTCTTGTCTGGACCAATCAGTTGTTATCTAAAGGTAGTGTTAAGAATATGAGCTTTGGAGTCATGGAGATCTGTGTTTGAATTGTGATTCAAACACTTATTAGTTAATTGGGTGCAAGTTAATATCTCAGAACCTCAGTTTCCTCATCTGGAATATAGGGATAATACCTCCCTTGAATGACTGGTAAGAAGATTTAATAAGATTACATTAGTCAGGCTCCCCTGAGAAGTAGATGCCAAGTCATAATTAAAGTGTAAGATATTTATTAGGATGGGGAGTATTGCTTAATGGGTAAAGAGTTTCTGTCTAAGGTGATGAAAAAACATTCAGAAATAGCAGTGGTGGTTGCACAACATTGCAAATATCATTAGTGTGTTAATTAAACACTTAAAAATAGTTTAAGTGGCAAATCATAACATATTTTACCATAATTTGTATGAAATGAATTTACCAAAGGAAATACCTATGAGATAAAATGGGAAAGGTTAGCTTTGGAGAGCCATCAGACTACAATGCAGGTTTGACCCCAAGTAAAGGAGAGAGGGAGAAAAGGCAGGCAGGCAGGCAGACAGGCAAAGTTTTAGAATGCAATGCAGTTCTAAGGAATGTTTAGTAAGGCCACCACAGGTCCCACTGTCTCCCAGGAATGAGTCTCCTTAGTGTCTCTGCCATGCTCAACCATTGGCTGAGAACGGACCATAGAAATAGAAAACATATCAATGGCAAAAGGCATTCATGGAGAGAGGGCACAGGAGCTGGGGGCATTAGTCAATTATGTTCTCTGACGTCAGAGATGTAAAAGGTACATCCTCCTAACTGCTACAGTGATGACACACATTAAGGTACTTAATACCCTGAAAAGACGTTACAGAGTAAAGTAGTGGTAAGTTCTATAGCAACTATTAAAATCTTCATTATCGTCTTCAATTGTGAACACCATGATCTTTATCTCAGTAAAATTTGTTCAAAGAAACAGGCAACCAACTCTAAATCATTTCCCCTTTGTGCTAGTTGTAATAAGCTTGATTGATTGTAATCTCGTCTAGACGGCTTACATGATATTGTAAACATTAGAGTTGTTAACCCTCCATGTCTCTTACAGGTACTGGAGGACTGTAAAGTATGAGTCAAAAGCAACATATAAGCCAAGACTGGAAAATTAACCTAGATGCAGGACATTCCGATCCTGCAGCCTTCAGTGACTTGAGAGAGATGGCATTGGCCTCCACAGACTTGGAGACTGCCACATCATCCATCTCTCATCTCCACGCCACTTCCTTCCCTGCAGCACCAGTAACCAGGAAAGAGAAGTCAGTGTGGACTTTCTTTCATCAAAAGTGGACCAAGAAGCAGTTTCAAAGCAGGTAATACCATCTTGCTATTCATTGCAGCAAGATTTATAACCCTGTAATGTTCCATTTAGACACCTAGGGTGATGCCTTTGCCCTAAAGACAATATATGTTTCATTCTATATTCCCTCAAGAAATAAGAGTATGACTCTCAACGATAATGGGGGAAAAATGACTTCTCTGTCTCCTCAAAAAGAGAAGTTAGTCATTTTTGTTAAAAGTAAAGTGAATGACTGGGAGAAAAAGGTAGGAAAAGATAGATTTAGACAGTTTTTTTTAAAGTTTTGAAAGTGTTGTCATTTTCCAGTCATTTAATTAGGTGAATTCTTTGTCTTTTATCCATTCCTTAGGACCAAAATAAATCTACAAGGAAGTAATAAAATCTTAAATAATAGAGCTCATTTCTATTGCTATTCTTTCTACCAAGTAATAACTGTTAATTGCTTTCCCATGATGATTCCCATTGCTCCTACCCCTGCTTATGAAGTATCTCTCTCTGGCCAAAGGGCTAGACATGTGGTCCATAACTGGCCTAAGGCATAATCAGATCACTCAAACTGACCAATCAGAGTCCTTCCCTGATATGTTTATATGCTAAAGGCAGAGAAGGAGAGGCAGTGGGTAAGAGACAAAGGAGTTTTTTCTCCAAAGTAACCTTGAATTATTGAAGTCCATACTTCCCTATACCACATTAAAATATATATACACACACACACACATATATAAATGAATGAAATGATACAAAGCAATAGAAACAAAAATATATGTACATATACATATACACATACATATATATGTGTATATGTATATATACACCTGTGTGTATATATATATAGACATATATGTATACACATTTATATGTTTATATATACCTAAAAACAGGAAGAATCAATCAATACTGATGATACTCAAACTCTCAGTCTAGTCATTCCTAAGCCAGCTCTACTCCCTTTCCCAACACTAATGGATGGGCAGTGCTACTTAAGATGTCAAGAGTTCACAAGAAAGAAAGTGGCTCTCAGATAATATCCCTGGGGACAAATACCTCCGATTAGGAGAAAGGATTACATGTATAGAATGTATTCTCTGTGTCTTCCGATAATTGCCCTCTGATTACAATAGAATCTGTATTAATATTGTAGAAGGATGGAACCAAGGTGCCTCACATTAGTGAGAACATTGCATTTTGGAGACTGCACACAAGCTAAAGAAAATTTAGTGTTTATTCCTTTGAGATTAACTAGAGATCTAAATGTCACCCAGTCTCAGCACCAGTGGGCAAAGAGGATAATTAAATTTCTTAATATTCTACAAACCAGACTGACCCTGAGGGAGATCAGTTATTAAGAGAGCCCAAGTAAAATGATCATTTGGGATCATAAGTTCTTAATTCTAGAATCCTTAGAACCAAGATCCAAGATAACAAGCCAAAACAGGGATTAAAGAAGAGGTTCAATGTCAGGAAACTATTGCTCAACCCTGCTTTCATTTGAAGATAACACTACTTGTTCCTTTGGATGATTTGATCTATACTGCGGATGCAGATCGATTAAGAAGGCTTTTAGCTTTCCAGGTGGGAAGGGAAATAGAAACCTAGCAGTCTTCCTTCCCTGTCTTCCTTCTCACATCCAAGCAGGGTATGATACACAAGACCAATCCACTGTCCAGAAGTACAGATAGAAGGAAAAGCAGGGTTGTGCCACACTGAACTCTCAGGTGTAACTAATCTGCTGATCTTGGGTACAGGTACAGCTAAGAGGGACATACTCACAAGTCTCTCAAGGAAGATGGTCATAGCCACCTTCCAACCATCTCTCTACCAAGTCCACAGTGCTTGCCTCCCCTAGAACTGGCAGGGTCCTTAGAATGGAAAAAGATCTTGCCCTTTGGCTGGATACATTAATAATTCCTTCTGCTAAAAAGGCAACTCCAAATATAGACCCCAGTCTTCATCTGGAAGATGTAGGTTAGACAGGACACTATCAAATAATGTTATTATAGGAATTATTTCATCCAATTGTTGGAAAAACAAATTCCATCTTGCGCCCAGTTCCAACACTACCTCTGACATTTATCATTTGAAAGCTATTATCTCAATTGCCATACAGGTATCTTATTGGACATAAGATCCAGTTTTCATAGATATCTATGTATAAAAATATCTTTCATGAACAAATCATTTCATATGACTGTACAATCATATGAAGCTCATGAAGAAATTATTTGCTCCTTTCCTTTGAACCTTTACTGCTTTTCCTGCTCTGGCTCCAAGAATATTGCAAGAAAGAGACAAAATCTACCTGACTGGATTTACCACCAGTACCTGCTAGGTCAGCTCAACTAGGTCCTCACTGTTCTTGACAGTCTCTCTTCACATCAGATACATGTTTGTCTTTACTTTGACTCTAAATTGCAGTTCCAATCACAAGTCTTCTAAACTATTCACAGTTTCAAGCCTTCAGAACAAATGTATCTTTTTACTCCACACACAAGATCCTTAAAACATAGAGCATCTGGGACCAGCAGAAGGAGTAATGATTATGTCTCTGGACTCCCATGTAGTCGAACATAGTTTGAGTCCCAGACAAGGCTTGAAACTCACGCCACTCACGTATGTATGCGTGTCCAACATCCTGAGAGGAGAATGAAGAAGAGATTGCAGCATAGCCATCCCTACTGGGGAGCAATTTCTCGCTTTCTGTCCCCCTCCCTCCCTCCCTCTCTCTCTCTCTCTCTCTCTCCAGTAAGCACATGCATCTTATAGCAAAAAAAACTCTGAAAATCTAGAGCATCCACTATGACCTACTTTATCTCACATCTGTCCCCGTTTCTCCCTTCTCTTTGTCACCATTCTCTCCCCTCCTACTTGCCTCTATATGACAGTCAACACTCTAGCCTCTTAACTATAGTTTTTCTCTTCAGCCTTCTCCCTTTCAATCCATTCTTAATATTACCTGCCAGGTTAATATTATTACAGTACCTCTTTGATCATTTCACACACATTCTGATTTTTCCTTAGCTAAAGAAAGAACTTCTTAGTTCATCTCTCAAGGCCTCACCCTCAGCCTGCATAGAATTGCACCCTATTTTTTCCCTATAGATTGGCATTTCCTTACCTCTGTGCCCTTGCTCAAGCCATTTCTGCAACCTACAATGTGCTTTCTTCATTACCAGCTATCCAAATTCTCCTTACAACCTCAGACCCAGATGATGTGCCACTGACTACAGGAAGCCATCCTGATATAGTTCTCTCTTATCTCTTAATATTGTAATATTGCCAATTCATACATAAGCAGGTATCCACATGCTAGACACCACATTACATATGAGGGGGGGTCTTCAAAAAGCTCATGGAAAACACATATTATGAAAAAACTATGCAAAGATTTTAAAATTTTGCCACCAAAATAAACTGTGCTTTAATTATATTTTTCCATGAGCTTTGGGAAGGCCCTTCCTATATATGTCAAAAACTGAGTCCTTTAGGAGAAGTGAGAGTTACCCAAAAGAAGAATGGAGAAATGAAACACTGGTTTAGGCACAGAGAGAATGATGTATTCAAAGAACCACATATGGAATGTAAATTAGTACAACCACTGTGGAAAACAGTGTGAGGATTCCTCAGAAATCTAAAAAGAGAATTACCATATGGATCCAGCAATCACGCTATTGGGTGTCTACCCAAAGGACAGGATATCACTCAGTCAGACACACATTTGCACATCCATGTTTATCGCAGCATTATTCACAACAGCTAAGTCATGGAATCAACTTGAGTGTCCAACGACCAAAGAATGGATTGGGACAATATGGAACATATACATGGTGGAATACTACTCAGCCATAAACAACAACAAATGCCTGCCATTTGACACAAAATGGATGAGCCTAAAAGATACAATGCTTAGAGAAATAGGCCAGACTGGAAAACAAATACCATGTGTTTCTGCTAACATAGACCAAATGGTCACACTCTATGGCTGAAACTGAAGGTCTCAAAGGCATAGGGACAGTAATAGCAGGTACTAGGAACTGCCTGAAAAAAAAAGAGTGGCTAGGGGTTCATGAGAAAACTTACAATGGAAACAAGAATGCACATAACTAAGAATGCACATAACTATAGCTATGGTATAGTGTACCACAACAGAGCAAAAAAACATGGGCAATATATAATTCAAAATATAGAACAATTAACAAATGTGCAAAACATAGGTAATGTTCAATGTTGAAGAAGATGAATATCCTTGATGATAACATCTACTATATGCATGCTTTAAAAAAATATACTATATCCCACGAAGCTATACATTATTTATATGTAAACCAGAAATTTTTAAAAAAAGCAAGCACATATGATTCAGTATAGTTGAAGCAGAAAATCCTGAGATTCTGGAGTATAAGAGAAAAGACTGGAAGGGGAAACATATCAACTCATACTGTAGCTTATAGACTATGAAAAATCTAGGACTTGATCCTGACTACACAGGAGAACCACGAAGGATGACAGAAGAGTATATGATCCTTTTTGCATGTTGTAAAACCTTTCTGCCAAGAGCATGAATTAAAAGATCAAGCTACTACAATAATATACACAAAAGATGAAGGTTACATGATGATAGAAAGGACTGGTTTAAGAGCTATTAAGAAGGTAGAACCAATGTGATTAGCCAGTGATTACATGAAAGAGCGGGTAAAAGCCAACGATAATGCTCAGGTCTCTGGCTTAGAACCAAATGGTCACACTCTATGGCTGAAAATGAAGGTCTCAAAGGCATAGAGACAGTAACGGTCTCTATTGGAGGGAGCTGAATAAGATGTCTGTGGGGGGGGATTTCAAGCCATAACATTCAACTAGTCAACAGTTAGGTACATGGAGCTGGGGTATAATTGGCAATAGGTAAATAGTAATTGAGGCACTGCAAATAAGTTAAATGAACACAGAAAAAGTGCATAGCAGGAAGATAGACGAGGGCTATGGTAAACACAAATATTTAAAGGATAAGCAGGAAGAAGTTTTCAGGAAGAAGACAAGAAAAGGGGAGCCCAAGATGTAGAGGGAATAACCAGAGAGTGTGACATCATACAGGTCAAAGAAAATTTCAAAGAGAGACGACACAAAGGCAGGCAAGTATCCTTTGGATATGGGCACAAAGAGATCACAAATGCCATGGAGAAAGTGTTTCCCAAGGAATGGCAGGACCAGGTGTCAGTCATGCTGTTCTGATACTTATTATATACAGCTTGACATGGTGCATCTGTGTGCCTTCTGGCACGCCTTTAAGACCATCAAGGTATAACTGGGGGAGCCAAGGGACCACCACCTATGTACCTTACACAGGTCCTCACATGTGAGACAGTTGAAAAAAAAAAACTATAAAAAATAAATGCAAATTGGGATGCCTGCATAGCGCAGAGGTTAAGTACATCAGGAGTCAGATCCTACATAGTGGACCATAGTGGTTTGAATCCCAATCCCAGAGGCTTGAGAAATACACTGGGTGCATATTGCACGCATGTCTAAAATCCTGACGAGATGAAGTAATAGAGGAAAGGGGATTGTGGCATAACCCCAGCCTACTGGGGGGCTCTCTTTCTCTCTCTGTTGATTATATGTGTCCTCTAGCAATTAATTTTTAAAAAATAAACGCAAATTGACGTTCCCACTTTGGATAACTTTGTCTGGAAGCATCATTAAAGTTCCTGGTGAAGGCAGAGAGAGAAGATGCTTACAACTGCACACTGACCTTGTGTGGCTTTTGTGTCTCTCTCCCCATTTCCAAGCATTAAATTAGTCATGCCCTTTCTTCCCACCTCTCCTCCTGGGTCAATAGATACAGTCTTTCTGGTCTAATTAGACTCCTAAATGAGCTCTAGAGGCCTAAGGTAGAGCCTGGGCCATGGGATCCAAATCACCCTTCCTTCTTCTGTCTAGTTCTATTTAGTTGATGCTGCAAAAAAAAAAAAAAAAAAATGGGGTTGGCTTTGCTTCTGATTATTTCTGCTGGGGCCCTTGTGTGACCTCTCTCAGAGAGGGTGACCACTCATCATTCACATGCCACAGAAGAGATCTATATCAGCTACAGTCAAATAACTATCATTTATTAAGCACTTACTATGTGCCAAGTTTCACACTGACCTTCCCACAGAGGTTCAATCACATCACAGTGCTGCTAGAAATCTTCACTGGGGTCTACGCTGCCCAAAGAATAAATTTAATTTGTTTCCCTTTCTTCTTTTTCAAGAAATATTTTATTTAATTTTATTTACTTACTTATTTTAATTTGACCAGAAAAGGACAGAGCAAGGGGGAGAGGGAAAGTGAGAAAGCAAGCCACCAGGTCTGGGACTCCAACCGTGGTTGGCCATATGGGAGTCCAGTGGCCTTAACCACCAGACCACCTGCTAGCCCTGTCTCTATTTCTTCTTTAATATATTTTTTCAAAATAAAGCAGAACAAAAACAAAGACATATATTAGGCTAAAAAGGCTATTATCACATTGCAAAAACATATTTGGACTTAATGCATTCTATTGTTTATACCTCTAACAAGGTTTATCCTAAAAGAATGTCCCCACTGAACAAAACAGAAAAAGGAAAGTTCTGTTTTTCCCTGACTTTAGTATGACACCAACCACATTTTATCAGTGTCAGGGTTCATTCTAATGAGGTAATTACACAAACATTCCCCAGTACAAACTATCTTTAAAAAAGGAAAGAAAATTCTCAAAACTGAAACACTAAGGGGACAAGAAAACAGTAAGGGATGATGAATATTAATTACTACTGTAAATTATCCAAAGAGGTCTCAGACCAGGGAAGTAGAAAATATGGTAATAGATGGGACCAGCAATTGGCGTAATGGCTATGTCACTGGACTCCCATGTACTCACCATGGTTTGAGTCCCAGACCCAGCGCCGGATGCATGTGTATGTGTGCCCAAGATCCCGAAAGGAGAATGGAGGAGAAGGGTTGCAGCATGGCCGTTCCCCCGGAGGGTGATTTCTCACTTTCTGTCTGTCTCTCTCTTTCTGTCGAGCACATGCACCCTATAGCAAAAACTTCTCAAAAAAAAAAAAAAAAAGAAAATATGGAAATAGATACTTAAAATTAAGAATTTGTTTCTTCACCATTCATGCCAGTTATCATGTATCACCTCTTGGCTCCAAAATCACCCTTCACCACCTGCTCTGTGAAAATTAAATTGATCCTTTCAATAACTTTCCTTTGCCAGTGGCATGATGTTATATCTGTGGAAGGCACTGAAGAGACACTTCACCAAAAGGAGTTTTTCTTCCTGGTTCCAGTGTGCTCACTGGGCAGGTTTCTGCAGCACAGGTAGCTTCCCAGGCCCAGTTCCTGCTCTGCAGGCAGCTTCTCTGGAGTCTGGCTTCCACTGCACACATAGCTTATCAACCATCGGTTCCTTTGGTGCAGGCAGATTTCTGAGCACCAAGCTTCTGAGGTGTACAGGAGTCAGCAGTACTTAGGAAGTTTATAGCCAAGAGGCTCCAGGGAAACGCTTCTCTGTGACCGCTTTCTCCCACCATAGAGGGTGGGTACATTGCCTCCAAGTTCCAGAGAGTAGATTTCTAGCAAGTTCTACCAGTGCAGCAACACAAGAGACTTCTCTGTTTAATGGGTCATGGTCATGTCCTCTCCAAAGGTTCAGGTTTCAGTCTAGGGCATAGAAGGAATCTCTGACCAGGACATACTCTCTGAGCCCTAGGGTAAAGGCTACTCCTTAAAGCTGATATTTTTATCTCCTTTAGAGCCCTCTTTACCTCTTACTAGCCTCTCTCTCATTATTTCAACCCTCTGTAATAATTATTTATACCAAACTTTCCTTATTCAAATTACTATGGCTGCTGTGCCCTGGCTGATCCCTGATACACCATATATATACCCACTCACTCCCCTCCTCCCCACACACACACGCAAACACAGTCTCTAAGTTGTAAAATTAGTATAACCTGTTTTAAGGCCCTACTGTGCCCCCATTGTCAAAGAAAAAGTGAATTTTCACTACACTGAAGATTATATTAATTTTCCCCCTCACAATTGCTCTGTAAGTGAAGCATCTCATCTCTATTTTATAAATGGGGAACTGACATGTTGAGGGGGTAACTTACCAAGCTCATAAAGCCATATGGGATGTTCTACATAGTAGCCCCCAAACTGACAACCATATCTTTCCAAAACTGCCAAAATAATTTTCCTAAGATTAAGAATTATTTTGACTATTTTTTTTCCTTCTTTTAGAAATCAAAATTCAAACCCAGGCTAACTGATTCAGAAACCCATGCTCTTAACTGCTGTAATAACCTACTTCCCAATATTTTGTCTGCCATTTGGTAGCGCATGTGGGATAAAAAATAACTTCTAGTAGAGATTTCAGGACTTCCCTGGACTTTGGGGAAATAAACTCTTTATAAAATTCTGCCCATGTCAAATTTTGCAGGCTGCAGCAGTGAAGGGGCATGGCCAGAGACTGAGGAAGGAGAGCTGATATCAATCAAGTCCCTTTTCCATGTTTCTCTTGATAACTGATGTCCCTATCAGGAGTCGGCATTTTTAATAAAGGAGACAATTACTAGTCTCAAGACTGGCAGCTGTGTCTCTCCAAAACTGGAGAAGATGTTTACCTAAGATTAAGGATCATTCTTTTTTTCCTAGCCTCCCACTTTAAAAACAAACAAGCAAAAATCCACCTGCAAAGCATTTGTTGGGGAATTGTTAATGACTTATTAAATCCCAAATCATTATTAAAAAGAAAAAAAAAAACTTGCATCTGCAAAGGCTTAAATATTGTGATCCAGTCTCCTCTCTAGAATTCACATTAACCTCCAAAGGAGTGGTGCCAATAGATAAACAGAGGAAATGCCAAACAAACAAGAGTACTTTAAAGCAAAATCCTTCCTTGGAAAAATAGCTACATCTTTTTTTTATTTTAGTTAAGTCCTGGCATAGAACTTTGTTTTGCCTGAATCAGAGACCAAGGTGGGCTGCCAGTAAGAACTCCCTGGTGCCCACTGGAGAAAGTCCAACCTTACAGGCCAGAACGCAAGGCCTTTTAAAGACTCGCTTTGCCTTATCGGCATAGCTGCATCTTCTCCACACCCAGGGCTAAAATTTAGCCAGGACTCACTGGAATAGTTCCTCCGTTCATTAAAATATTGCAGTACTTTGTACTAAGTAAACAGCCTTTTCCCCAAGATCTCACTACTCCCCCTACCCCCACAATCCAGCTACTAATGAGTTAAATGTTTGGCATAATCGGGAGACCTCAGGGACCTGTTTCAGGTCTCTGCCAGTATAAATTCTCAGTCATCCATGTTTCTGCCAATCTTGTGTGGCTTTTGCCAGAGTAGTAGAGGACCTCAACAAGGCAAAGGGCATCCCTGACTTTGAAACCTATGGCTGACACCCTGGAAGACTAGTGTTTAGTACCTATATAGACTCCCACGGCTGTGACCACTTACCACTGGCCTGCATTTCCCTGGGATCAGTCTTATGTAACTAGAGCTTCTGGGGCCATTAGTTCTAAGATATTCTGGGTTTAACAAGGAAAGATAGGCATTCTAATAAACTACATTTGTGAAATGTTTGCTAATAAATATTGAATATTTGAAAACTTCAGATATAAGGAAGAAATGAGAAATCTCGAGTGTGATTGGTGTGAGTTCAGTGGATGCCAAGATGGCTCGACACCATGAACCTTAAAGGAAAATGATTGGAAGGGCCTGGTGCAATTTACCCAAGTCATATCACAACTCATACTAGGATATGATTCAGCTAGTTACAGAACAAATCAAAGATTCTAATCATCGGTAAAATGTAAATTGAGTGTGGAAGTTATTAGAATAATACCATGATTGATTTTAACTACAAACTATATCATCTGGCAAGCAATTTTATAACAAATATAATTTAGCTATATGTGAGAATAAAGAAGATAAAAGTTACTAATTTATATTTATGTTATAGTACCACATCAATAAGTGTGTATGTATTTTAAGAGAGATTTTTGCTATAGGGCACATGCACACACCAGAGAGACAGAGAAACAGAAACTGGGAAATCACTGCCCAGGGGAGATGGCCACACTGCAATCCCTTTTCCTCTCTGGATTTTGGGCACACACGCACATGTGTCTGGCATGAGTTTCAAACCACTGGGCCTGGGACTTGAACTGCGATCAGCCATGTAGGAATCCAGTGACACAATCATTACATCATCTGCTGCTCCCAACAAGTGTGTTCTAATTCCAATTGTTCATGACCCAATATGTTACCCTCCTATCAAATCAGCTTATGCTTGTTGAGTAGTCTTTGCTTCTACTTTGACCTGACCAGTCCCAAAAATATCCACTTTTTTCATCCACTCAGATCAGTTCCTCAAAGACATTTCTAAATCTCTTTCCTAGAGTTTAGTCCCACCTCTCTTTATTTTAACTGCCAGTAATGGGGTGAATGGTGTCTCCTAAATGTCATGTCTACTTGGAACCACACAATGGGACCTTATTTGAAAATGGGATTTTGTATTTATAGATGCAATGAGTTAATACGAAATCATACTGGATTGGAGTAGGTCCTAAATCTAATGCCTATGTCCTTGTAAGAAGGGATTATATTATACAGGCAGACAGAAGCCACCATGGGAAAATGGAGACAGAGCTGAGTGATGCAGCTACAAGTCAAAGAATGCCAAAGACTGCCAGGAACCACAAATGCTAGGAAAGAGGCATGGAACTAGTTTTGCCCTGAAAGCTTTCAGAGGAACCAAGTCTGACAACACTCATTTTGGACTCCTGGCCTCTTGACCTGAAAGAGAATAAATTTCTGTTGCCTTAAGCCACTTCGTTTGTTAATTTTTATGGCAAGCCTAGAAAAGTTAGAGTACCTTTAATACCAACGTCCTACCAGTGATGCCACATTTTAGTTTGTATTAGAACCACCTGGAAGAGTTGTGAAAACACTGAGTAGAGGGCCCCAACCCCAGTTTCTGATTCAGTAGGTCTGAAGTGGGGACTGAGAATGTGCGAGTCTAACAAGTTCTCAGGAGAGGCCGATGCTGCTGGTCTAAGGACCACATTTTGAGAACCACTGATACATACCATCCATTTAAGCACTTAATTGCTTTCTATTTAGAACTGTATTACATCATATCTTACATCACGTTTATAATCAGCTCATAACTGCAAAGTCTGCCTTCTCAGTGATCCCAGGAGTGCCACAAAACCCACACTTCAACCTACTTTTGTTTATCCATAGGACAGAATGGTGGCTGGCACTAGCAAAGTTAAATAGCCCAAGCGTAACAGTTGAAAACACTAACTCTGTGCTCTTAAACCTCATTTCCTTATTTTTAAAATAGGGTTAGGTTAGTGGAGGATCAGCAGATGGCATAATGGTTATGTTGCTGGATTCCCACATAGTTGACTGCAATTCGAGTCCTGGACAAGGCAGCTTAAAACTCACATGGAGTGTGTGTATATGCGTGCCCAAAATCCTAAGAGGAGAATAGAGGAGAAGCGATTATAGCGTGGCCATCTCCCCTAGGAGGAGATTTCTCGCTTTCTGTCTCTGTCTCTCTGGTGAGTGCAGCGCACATGCCCTATAGCAAAAATCTTTCTTAAAAAAAAAAAAAAAAAAAGAGGGGAGGTTAGTTGGATTTCATAGGATTTCTTTTTGTGAAAATTATATGAAATAATTCAAGTAAAATGCTGATAAATTGGGTCCTCAGAAAAGTCATGACACAGATGCATCATGACTTTTCTGAGGACCCAATATTACCTGTATTATAGAATAATAAACTACTAATACTAATATAAATATTATTTTGGCAATCATTTTTTTACACACAGAATTGGCTGCATTTGGACAGAATTATCTAAAACAACAAATATGCCAAAACTGAAATCCAGATTTTGTCAGAGGTCTAAACTCAAGTGGTTACAGACCTTGTACAATCAGGAAGATTGATAGTAATGACTTAGGCTGCATGCAAACCCCATCTGCTCCCCCACTCTGACTCCTCCGGATTGGCAAGGTCTAGGCAAGGTGTTTACATGGATTGATGCCTCGAGAAGGTTGCTGTAGTTATATTATAGTGAATTTACTCCATGGATAATATTAACAAGGACCATGAGTTTAGGAGAAAAAAAAAAAAAAAACCAAGATTGCCAAATCAAGAAAACTCAGGCTATGCCTGTTACCAGTACAAAAAAATGCTGACTTTTCCCAGGTCAGCTACTTTGATTAAGGAACAGAAGGTAATGAACATGATTTTTCAAGAGCATAATACATTGTTCAGAGTTTAGACATTCCTAAGAGATGGGTGACACAGAATTTCAGTCCAATTCAGTAGAAATTTGTTGAACACCTACTGTGGACAGGCAGTGTGCTAAATTTGAAGGAGATAGTGATGAAGAGTACCACCAAGTTTCCTGTGCTGGCAAATCTTACAGTGGACATAGCTTTGAGAACAGACTGAGCCAGAGACAACAGAGATCAAATGATAAAATGACTGGGCTATTTGATTCCATGCCCTGGAGTCAAGCCATTGCTATTTTCCAGAAGCTATGGATGTGTGACAAATTCCCAACTTCCTAGGTCCCTGCCTCTCACCATAAAGACCTCTGCTGCTGCCAACTACCCATGCAGAGACTCTCATTCCAGTGCCCAGCTGGTCCCCAAGTCAGTCTTCCCCAATTCATCCCATTTAGCCAACTATGTTCTACTAAACTCTCTGAGGAGGTGTTCAAGGTCTCAGCCCAGTGGGAAAAGAGACAGGAAATATTAATAGAATCCAAAGGAGGAAGTCAGGGACAGGGCTCCAAAGTCTGTCACAGATGGTGGTATTTAATAGGTGGCACCACAGGTATTGACTACTGCTCTGAAAACCAGGAACCATCTTCTGAGGGTGAGAAGAGAGAAAAAAGAGAAGGCAGAAAGGGAAGGAGGGAGGGAAGAGAGAAGAGAAGAGAAGAGAAGAGAAGAGAAGAGAAGAGAAGAGAAGAGAAGAGAAGAGAAGAGAAGAGAAGAAGAGAAAGTCCCACCTGTAAGTGTGACATTTGACTACAGGCAAGTTAACCTCATGTAGTGATCCAACGTCCAAACTTCCAGTGCCAATAAAATACGAAATCTTCTTTATCAAGCATAAAAGTCTGTAATTCTGTTCCTACCTCCAAAGATAGTGTTCTCTTGACTGGCAACCAGCTCACTGTAGCAAATGGAGAACTTTCTGTTGCTTCTCATCAGATAATATTGGAAGTGTCGGAAAATTCATGTTGCAAGATACTCTGTCACACATCCATAGACGAGGTAGACAATCATGAAAAAAACAAACAAACAAATACAGACAAAAATCTTGAAGGCAATAGGCAACACAAAACAAAGATGTGGGATCCTCTGAGTAAAAGATCATATTTACTTTTATAGCTATCTTATGGTTATTAAACTAGACAGACAATACTCAGAAAAGCCACATGGCAGGTGTGAAAGACATGGGGCCAGGGGTCTGCTTTGTTCAGCCTTTCTTCTAAAGCCAGCAATAAAAAGGGAAAGCATGTTTTCACAAACTTTGACTTGTGTCCTATACTTATCCAGAACTGAGCTATCTTGCCCCTTCCCGCATGCTCACTAAATATACAGAAACCAGATGAGTGAGCACCCACTCCAGCCAGGGCCAAATTCTACAGATTCTGCACTGACAAAACTTGCATGACCTCTAGACATAAAGCGAGAAATCACCCCCCCCCCAGGGGGATGACCACACCACAATCCCGTCTACTCCTCAGGATCTTGGGCATGCAAGCACACACACCTGGTGTAAGTCTCAAGCCACCGGGTCCAGGACTCAGCCTTGGTGGGCTATGTGGGAGTCCAGTAACTACTACACCATCTGCTGGTCCCGGGAAGATGAACTTTCAAAACTCATTTGACAGTGCCAACAGGTGGCATGGTGGTTAAGGCACTGGACTCCCACATGGCTGACTACAATTTGAGACCTGGACCTGGCAGCTTGCTTGCTCTCTCTCGCTCTCTCTCTCTCTCGCTCTCTCTCTTTCTCTCTCTCTCTCTCTCGTGAGTGCATATACCCTGAAGCAAAATTTAAAAATAAAATTAAATAATTTTTAAAAAGTTATTTGACAATTACTTCATGACACTTATGACATATGCTAAGGAGGACACTAGGAAGAGGAAGCAAAGGTTGTTCAACACAACCTGATTCCCTTTAGCCTAAGAGAAAACTGCTGACAGCTCATCCCAACACCTAAGTCACAATGCTGATCTAGACCCTACATCAACAGGGGGTGCTATTTATGTCTCCTCGAATTTAATTGACCAGTGATTTCCACTGGCTCAGTTCCTTTGTTTTCCAGTTGAGCAATTTTACGGACTGTTAAGGTCTTCCTCAACTTGCAAGGTAAGGTGACTATCCTCCCTTTAATAGAGCCTCAGGGCTTCTCCAAAACTTAGATATTGTCTAAGCCTCAAGCATGGAACTTAAAACCAAAACCATAAAGGAAGATGACAAGAAGCAGATGGAGTCCTAGTTTCAACTGTAACATGTTTAATCTAAACAATAACATGGTTCAAATAAAAAGATTGGAAAAATGAGCCTTAAATTTAATATAGAATATCATGTCACACAGTGACCTTGGTTCTCTCTCTGCCTTGGCTTTCCAAGCAGTAACTTTGGTTTACTAACTTGATTCATATCTGGGTTGAAAATTATTATTGACTCCACAATGAAAACAAGAGTCTTTTGTAGAAATGTTTCTCTTTATTTTACCTTCAAAGGACAGATCCCATCTAATTCCTGTGGAATATCTAAAGCCAGTTTGCAATAGGACCAAGGGCATGTACTAATCACCATCATTCACAAAAGAACCTATAAAATGGCCAATCCAAAATAGTGATGCTCACTCCTGCCCACAGGTATTTAACTCTGTACACCTCAACTGTTTATCCTCTACTAAGTCACTAAATCCATAAAATTTGCAGGGCATCCACAAAAAATACACTATGACAAAGTTAAAAATGAATAGTCCTTCATTCATCCATGGTCTCTAGCTTCTGAGATACAATTCAATGACCCTTAAGTATAGAAATATCAAAAGAGAAAATAATTTTAACAGATTCAGGTGGGGAGTGTACGGCTGGCACCTAAAGGCATTCAAAAAAGACATAGTAAATGAGAAACATGAATCAGTCTAATCAAGTGTTCTTTAGAGTTCTGTTGCTTAACATTCTTTCATCAGATCAAGCTAGAAAACAGACAGTGCAAAACAGAGAGACTGAAGGTAGAGTCTATAACATAATTGCTTTTGGTACTCTGTGGGCAGAGAAATTTAGGAAAATTATTTCAAAATGCCAGTTTCTAAGACATTTGCTATGTCGGGAGTTTAGATGAGGATGAAGACCAATACACTTCCTTTATTGAGAAAGTTTTACCTTTCTCCTTTTTCCCAAAAAGTCATTTGTCCTAAAAATCTAGACCAGTGATAGAGCTGATTCAATTACTAGCTCAATCCCTTATATGTCATCAAAGAAGGATAACTGTTTAGAGACTTCATCAAGGAAGGATAACTGTTTAAGAGACTTCATCCTGTCCTTGTCCTAAGACCACAAGCTGAGTGGTCAAGAAATAAGGAGTCAGGGTAGATGTGCTTAAATCACACCTTCATTGCCTCTTGTAACCTTGGGTAATTAGCTCTTTCAGGTCAGTCTATTCATGTGTAAAAAGATAAAAGCACCACCCACTTATTGGTTCATTATAAGGATTAAAGGAGAAAATATCTATTATATTAACATAGAATCTAGAATATGATCAACAATAGGAGAATTTTACTCAATTTTATGATTTGCGTTCCTAATATTCCTGTCTCACATGTAGAATGTTAACGTTAGAAACAACTCAGAGGTAAACAGGACCCTACCAATGCGAATGGATTTTTCCCTTATGACTTTTACTCTGCTACAGAAAGCAATAAAAACCAGACAGACAATGAGGTGTTAAGAAAGGACAACTCAACTAAATATGGAAAGCTCCAATTCCCACTTCTAACCACAGAACCCTCAGGGGCAATTCATTTAATTCTCTGAACTACAATGTCCTCATCTTTCAAACCAAAAAAAGGGAAGGAAGGGATTACTGCTTCAGTAAGAATCCTAATATTACCTTAGCTGCTTACATCACAGTCACTGCATCAAATAAAACTGTGTCAGTGAAGGCATTTTATTAGACACAGAACGTGAATACAAATGTCAGTGTTAAAGATGGATGGCCCACATGAGTACCTCCAATGGCAGAATGAGCATCACACACTTCCAGTCCAGAGTCACCCCTACTTGTTCAGCTTCTTGCCATTCCGTGTTCTCCTGGATGACTTCCACACCAACTTCTCTCTACCTTCCTAGCCAAACATGGAAAGAGCTGTGAAAGCAA
>NW_006203646.1:6743580-6758060 GCF_000334495.1 Tupaia belangeri chinensis
AGCCAAACAGGGACAGAGCTGTGAAAGCAATTCCCAGGCTCTGTCACTGCCCATCAGCTCTCCCAGCTGCCTCCGGGAACCCACTCCATGAGTTAATTACCCATTGTGAAAAAGCCATTTATCCTCAAATCCCTGAGCACAGAGCCCTTTCAGGTTGGTGCCCTCCAGTTTTTTGAATCTTGTTGTTTCTAATTGGTTGTGATGTCTACCTTCTCTGTATGCAACAGAATATCCTCCCTGCTTTTTGGTTCCCGGATTTCCATACTTGCTCCCAGTGGCATTAATGCTGGGGTTTTCTGGAATCCTTGTAGACTTCACAGACACTAAACATAATCTTAAAATGTCAACTTGTGGGAAAGAATGAGACGGACACACAGACACACCGGCAGTCTCATCTGCAAGGAAACTGATCTGAAATGAGAAACGTTCACTGGATGGGCCCTGACATTAAGAAAATAACTCAGATAAGGAATAGGGTAGGTACTAAGATGGAGTCCTAATGGTAAAATTAGGTACCTGGAGATATTAGAAGTGGTCTACGTCAAACTTAAATACATATAAAAATTATCTGGGCAATCTTTTTTCTGTGCCTTTTATCCCTTGCTGCAAAAAGCAACAGAGAATACATTAGGATCTGTAAAGGAACAATAACTCGACCAGTGTCTTTTTAAGATGCAAAGTCTAAGGCTATATGGTAGTGCGACAATGCAACCATGTTGGTGCAATAACGCAAGCAGTAATGCAACTCAACTCCCATGATAAGGTCCTGGGTTTATATGCCAGGGCCTCTCTGTACATGCTGGACATGTTTATACTCATGATCC
Source organism: Tupaia belangeri chinensis (assembly GCF_000334495.1). Taxonomy (NCBI): domain Eukaryota; kingdom Metazoa; phylum Chordata; class Mammalia; order Scandentia; family Tupaiidae; genus Tupaia; species Tupaia belangeri. Next base: position 6,744,405 of record NW_006203646.1, read on the forward strand.
AGGCAGGCTGGGGGTGGACTAAGGCATCCATCTTTGTCTATCTCTCTTGGATGAAATAAACTTAAAAAAAAAAAAAAGGATACAAAGTCTAATTCAGTAAGCATAGCATAGTGAGACCTAAAATTCTGGATCTTTACAAACTCCCAGGCAATGCTATTGTGCTGGGTCATAAGCAAGCTATAGAAGCAAGTGGCTAATGAAAAGGTCATCTGAGGAACCAGCAGATGGCGTAATAGCTACATCGCTGGACTTCCATGTAGTCAACCACAGTTTGAGTCCCAGACCCAGTGGCTTAAAGTCATGCTGGGCACGTGTGTGTGCATGCCCGAGATACTGAGAGGAGAATGGAGGAGAAGGGATTGTGGTGTGGCCATTCCCTCTGAGAGGTGATTTCTCACTTTCTGTCTCTGTCTTTCTGGCAAGCACACGCACCCTATAGCAAAACCCTCTCAAAAAAAAAAAAAAAAAAAAAAAAAAAAAAAAGAGGAAATCTGTAAGCCGGCCACATAAAAAGAGACCAAGAGACTGAAAGACAATCTGAGTCAAGGAGGAAGATTATGTATTCATTTATGCAACAGATACTACTTTGTATAAGGCATATATGCAATAAACTATAGTCTCTGAACATAAAGCAGTAAACAAGACAGAATTGGATTGTTTAATATCAGGGTCAAATTTCAATTCATTGATTAACCACCAATGAGATAGGCCAATTTACAAAGACAGGCATTCTACAAAGCACTCCCAAATTAGCAAAGTCTCTCAGCAAAGGTGTCTCCAAAATGAAACTCCAAAGCCTTTAATGTCTCAACTCCACCATCTGGATTACCCACAGCCAGCCTCCCAGCTAGTCTCCAAGCTCCTTTCTCCCCTAGCCCCCACCCACCCCTGTCTCCAGTGCTTTCTCCCTCCATTCCTGCCAGCTATCTTTTATCAATGCAAATTGCTACTTCTACCCAAGATAGAGTAAGAGAATGGATTTACCCTCCTGCCCGAAGCAAAAGAAAAAAGATAAAGTTTATGACACAATGGTTTTGAAGACAGTGAACATCAGGCAATGGGAACAGTGAGCCCTGAGAGACATAAAACAAATGAAGTAAGCTCTGTGATTTCCCCAGCTTACTGCCTTAAGACTATTTCCAGGCAGCAACTCAGACAAGGGGAACCCAAGATGAGCCCAGTGGACTCCTGAGCTGAGACAAGAGTTGAGTCTAGGGAGTTCGAGGTACCTGGAGTACAGAGAGTACTGAAGAGGAGAGGACTGCGCAGACAGAAAGCCTGGATTTATGCACAAAGTCCCCTCTGGGTATTCAGCAGTGCACTGCTCAGTGAATACATATGAGAAAACTACCTGTGATGGGGGAAAAACACCCAAAAGGATTAGATATCAGCTCCCTGTGCTCATCACAGAAACCCAGACCACCAGGGTTACTGAATCAGAAACTCTGTGGGAGGGCCCAAAGATCCATGAGTTAGCATGGGTACATTTTGATGTTAAGACAGTGATTCTCAATGCTGGCTATTAGAATCATTTGGGAGGGCTGAAAAATTCCCCCACCTGGAATCCAGGCCCCACCTAGACACCAACTAAATCAGTTTCTGACTCTGGAAATCTGAGACCTGAAACCAGGGATTTCTAGCACCTTTCTAGGAGTGATGTTGCTGGTATAGGAACAACACTTTAAGCCACATTAGTCCAGAGGCTGAAGGAAGTAGAACCTGCCATTAAGAGTCAAGTTGCTCTGTGTGGGGAAAAAAAAAAAAGTGCCATAGCTAGGAAATCAGACAGAAATTCATTCTGCGAGTACACACTTGCAGATTTCCTCAAGCCACTTTAATGATGGGGAAATCACTACATTGCAAAGTATTCTATTTAGACAACTCTAATTATTAACATTTCTGGGGCTGACTCCATGGCCTGGTGGTTAAGGCAGCTAGATCCCAAATGCCTGAGTGCAAGGTTTGAGTCCCAGACCTAGTGGCTTGACAAACACGCTGGGTGCACAGGTGTACACGCCCAAATTCTGACAGGATAGAGAAATGGAGGAGAAGGGATTATGCTGTGACCACTCCCCATTGAGACCATTTCCTCTCTCTCTCCCTCTCCTTGTTCATTCTGTGAGTACACAAACCCTCTTGCAAAAAAAGAATGAAATTTAAATTAAAAAAAAAAGAATGGCTGGGCCAGCTCCGTAGCATGTAGATACAGTAATGTGCTACATAAGAGAAGCCAGATCCCACATGACAACCACAGTTTGAATCCCTGAACTGATCAGCATCAGAAATACATGAGGTGCACAGGTACGCATGCCCCAAATTGTGACAGAATGGAGACATGGAGGAGCAGGGATTGCTAGTGTGTGCATGCGCTCACCAGAGCAGAGAAAGAAGAAAGCACCCCCCATGAGGAATGCATGCTGCAATCCCATCTTCTCCACTTCTCCATCCTGTCAGAATCTGGGGCATATATACCTGTGCACCTGGTGTGTTTCCCAAGCTGTGAGGTGTGGGACTCACACCTTGCATTCAGCCATTGGATCTGACTGCCTTAACCATCAGGCCATCAAGCCAATCCCACATAGTAGCCACAGTTCAAATCCCCAGCTAGGTCAGCCTGAAACACACTGGAAGCACATGTGAGTGTCCAAGATCCGAAGAACTGGAAGAAGGGAATGCAACATGGCCAGATACTACACAGGATGCTTCTCTCATGTGTGCACATATGCACACATACTTATCATAAATAAAGAGGAAGCTTTTTTTTTTTACATATATTGAGCCAAAAATCAAGTTTCTTACACTTTCAAGTGTTATGCTTTATTAAGTCCTTTTTCCTTCTGACTCTTTCTCTATCCTCTTTGAACCAAAACCGATATCCAAAGCCACAATTACTTATTTCAGTAACATGCTATTAGACATGCTGTCAACTTAATATTCTGAACCTATGAGGACTGTGGTGCTCAAGTTTCAGTCACACTGGAACACTGTTAAGAATGCAGATATTTGGCCCGTCCCCAGAAAATCCTGATTCTACAGCTCTGGTGTAGACCCTAAGTACCTGCCTCTGAGGTTCCAGGCCATACACTGGGATCCACTACCTCCGGGGCTCACTTTTGAGTTCCACATTCAATGAAGCATTATTTCGAGAATAAACCCTGTCAATAATATTTAAACAAAGACATTTTGTTTGCTCCAAAGGACGTTGGAGCAAGGCTGGGAAGGAACAATGACACCAGGGTAAATCTGGCGTGTGCATCTTCTGCAGAGTCTGCAGGGTATGTGAGTGTGTCATGGGCCAGGGAGGGCAGTCTCCAAGGACCTAGAGAAACGCCAGAGACCTAGAGCCCCACGGAACTAAAACAACATAAGATACTCATTTGCTCACCACACATTTACTGGGCACACTTCCTCTCCCCAACCTGTCTTACTCACCAAGAGCCATTAGAAACTGCATATAACAGTTGCTCCCGAAATAAAGTTTGAGTACACGAATGGATGGATGGATGAGTGGACTATGAAAAGGCCAGGTGCTATGCTACATACTATAGATGAAACACAAGTATACTTCAGTGTTTCCTTTCCCTAGCAGAGAAAGCGGAAAGGTTGCAGACAGAAGCAGGCATGCAACAAGAGCAAGGTGGAGATTTGGTAGATGAGTGAGGTGTGGAACAGGGACAGGAAAGTGGGGGAGAAATAAAAGTAAAGAACATTAAAATGAGGAGGTTAAATTAAGAACTTTGAGACTTGGGCCAGGGACATCTCATATACAGAGTATTCCCTATGTTCAATCCTGTCAATTTACAACTGAGGAAACTGAGGAAACTGCTTTGGTTGCAGGGTAAGTAGAAGCAATGGTAGGGTCAGGAGGAGCCAGAATGTGCAACTCCAAAGCCATTGCTCATGGTAGCAAGTAGAGAGCACAGTGATCATTTTCTGGATGTATTCATCCTGAATTCCATATTCTTCATTCTGAGGACATTGGAGCAAAGTTGGGAGGGAACAATGACACCAGGGTAAATTCGGCGTGTGCATCTTCTGCAGAGTCTGTAGGGTATGTGGTACCCCAGTTTTCACATGAGTGTTTCATGGGCTAGGGAGGGCAGTCTATATTCTTTGGACATTTGAAGCCCCACAGCAGGGACTAGAAAACCAGTGGTTGGAGATGCTCCAAGGTTTCATCTGAATCTTCTCCATACTCTCATTCTTCTTAAATCACAGACTGCTCCCTATCAACCTGGCTTAGGGACTTGTTTACTGCTTGCTAGTCCTTAATTGCCCAGTGAGGGGCTCATCCACAAGTGGTACAATTATTAGACATAGGAAGAACAGCCTGGGTGATAAGAGTCAGCAACAGGAGTTCAGGGTCTGAGTTCTTTCCAACCGCTCACCTTGCCCAAATGCACACGGCAGCAGACACATTTGGCAGAAGAGTTTCCTGTCAACTCTCATTCCAAGTAGTGGAGGCCCCACTGAGCAGAGCATCCCTCAGCTTCCATCTATAGCAATTCAGCTTCCTTTAAGCACTGGTTAATGACTCAGGGTGACTGGAATCCAGATTCAGATCATGCTAACTAGAATTCTAGCAATCACTGCCCTGGAGAAGTCAAAAGTCTTGCTGGCTATGCATAGAACTCCAAGAAACAGTGCAAGAGTTCTTGCTTGTGGGAAGTTCTAGGAGCTATGGGCCAGGGACATTTTATACATGGAATGTTCAGACACTGTGCAAGCATACAAATTTTCTTCCAAGCAGCAAAGGTTAGTATATTTCACCTTGGAGGGAAGAAGTCCACTACATGCAAAGATCTGTCTATGAACTGAGGGCACATTTTTCAAGTTTATTTACATTATTACATTCATTCACTGTACATTATTACAGTATATAAAATGAGATTTTTCCATCCAGAATACACTGTATATTGGCTCAATCAAGGATATTACCATACATGCTATTGTCAACAAGTAATTTTTCATTTCTTATTTCTTACATATTTTGCCTTTTTCCCCCCCTTGATTCTCTACCTCTCACCCTCTGCCATTTCCTACCCTTCTCCCACACTGTCTCTGGTATCTACAGTTGCTTTCCATGCCTTTTTTTTTTTTGTCACACTTTACTGATGCACAAAAGATCTTAATTAATCCAAATACTTTCAATAGCAAGTGTGGCTCATATATAGAGCTATAGATCTACATATCTGTGAACACATGTCTGACTTTAGGCATAAACCTCAGTGAGTAGAATGAACATACTACTTTATAGTATAGCTGGGGCTATGCAGCATACTGCAGGCATTAAAAAGGTTTTTTTATGCCATTTTTAATTTCAAGAGAAGCAATTTTAGCTTTAATAGATCAAAATCAAAAAAAATGTTAAGAGAAATGTGCTTAAGACTTAGCTACCTGGGAGCATAGCTAGGAACAGGGGTGAGGTCACAGGCAGTTTCAGACTTTCCTCTGGAAAGTAATTTTAGTGTCTGAACTTAGCTAAGGGTAGGTACTCTCCCAGATAATGTTGACAACCCAATTAGTGTTGGCATAGCTTTATATTTAGGACCTGTCTGACTTTGGAAAAATTATTAATTTCTCTAATCCATTCTTTCCAAGTCTCTGTAGAAGAAATGGTCATTCCTATAGCCCATAAATCCTAAGTTCCTTACAACCATAGAAAAGTACAACAGAATATAAATTGAGTGTCAACAATGAATGCCACTTATGTTTTGTGTTTTTTCATTAACTCCTCAGGGAGAGAGTGGTTTTATCCACAGCTACATTCCCCTCTGAGAATAACCTCTTTGCCCATTGCCTGTACTCTTGGGCAGCCATGTTCTATACCTTAATAGATCAAAATCAAAAAAAATGTTAAGAGAAATGTGCTTAAGACTTAGCTACCTGGGAGCATAGCTAGGAACAGGGGTGAGGTCACAGGCAGTTTCAGACTTTCCTCTGGAAAGTAATTTTAGTGTCTGAACTTAGCTAAGGGTAGGTACTCTCCCAGATAATGTTGACAACCCAATTAGTGTTGGCATAGCTTTATATTTAGGACCTGTCTGACTTTGGAAAAATTATTAATTTCTCTAATCCATTCTTTCCAAGTCTCTGTAGAAGAAATGGTCATTCCTATAGCCCATAAATCCTAAGTTCCTTACAACCATAGAAAAGTACAACAGAATATAAATTGAGTGTCAACAATGAATGCCACTTATGTTTTGTGTTTTTTCATTAACTCCTCAGGGAGAGAGTGGTTTTATCCACAGCTACATTCCCCTCTGAGAATAACCTCTTTGCCCATTGCCTGTACTCTTGGGCAGCCATGTTCTATACCTAGTCTCCCAGTGACTCTGGATGGACCAAGGAGACACATATGTCCCCAAGCAGCCATTGCAGCCCATGCAGGAGGTTGTTGATGCCTCAAATTCTCATTAGGATACAACTTTTTGGCCAATCTTAGGAATTTGAAACAGGGAGCAAAGGGAGGATGATCAAGTCCTTGGGAGACAAAGCATACAGCAGCAGAAACCTTGAGCAGAAGAAGGGAGGTATGGAAAGGCTGTGGGGGGCTTGGAATACAGATCATAATGGGAAGCAGAGATGGAGAGATCTAGTTTGCATCAATGTAAAACATCGAAGTACAGATCTACAACCACCTGCTGTTGACATCCCTGCAGATGTCTTTAATCTGGCTCCTGTCTCCAAGAGGCCAGATTATACCATGGTGAATTTTACTGCAATCCCACGAAATCCCTGTCTCCTTCACTGCCATGTGTCTTCTTTCCTCCACTAGGTTTCTATAGGTCTCTGTCTCTAGCAACCAAAAGAACTTAGGTGTTTTTAAACATCCAAGAGAGTGAGATTCTAAGCAGATATTAATGTGACAAATATAAGAGGTGTCTATCCACAGTAATAACTACAGTGACCCCTTCAAAGCCTAACTATTCTGCTACAAATCTTTACAACTTCAGGCAAGATCGAAGCTTAGAACTCCTTCCTTCTTCCCAGGCTGCAGGTTGGGCTAGTCTGAGAAGTTTGGACATGCCTATCTCTAAGAGGGAAGGTACTGATTTGCATAATGGTTATTCCAGAGCTCCAGCTTATTCCCTTTCCTCCAAAATGCATCATGTCCTTTTAGAAAAAAAATGATAATAAAGGAAAGGGGCTTTTAATGATCTTTATTTTCTTCTCTTAGTTTAATGCAGGCAGCAAGGGAGATGAAAATTCGTGGACTAAGCAATTTGCAGGAGTAGCTGTTAAAGTGATGTGTGGAGGGGACAGCAGCAAAACCTGCTTAATACTCAGAAACACCTGCTGGGAAATATTTTTTCTGCATGGGTTGCAAATAGCATTAAAACAATTTTCTTGCCTTTAACAAAAGAGGCAGGAGTTGAAGGGGGCAGCAATGTTTCCACAGGCTAGCCTCGTGAACAGAATTGGAGGGAATTAAGGGATAAGCAGAAGCTGAGAAAGGAGGCCGGGGTCTCTGTATGACTTTGGGCATAGAGCTCTGCTGAGCTGACCCTTGTTCTGCAGCTCTGAAGGGAATTGCTGGCTCAGGCCATGGATTCCCACTTGGCTGCCCTCATTTCAGTGTGCTCTCAACCTCAAATCTGCTCTGGAGCTCAGTGTGGCAAAGGCATTTTGTCGAATGCAGAAGGAGAGAAAAAAGACATACCCAGCTTCCCCTCTCTCTGGGGAGGTCAAGAGCTGACATTCCCTTGTGGTTCCATTCCCTCTGCCCTAGTTAAGGTTGTGAGCATCCTTCAGCAGAATTACGTCAGTAGGCATTTAAGTGGTCTCTCCACCCATTTCCCCTTCCATCATTCCACCATACTGGTGCCACAAACATCTCAAATAGATTGATCCTAGGTGGCCCATGTTCAGAAACTCCTATGGCTTCCTTTGGCCATAGAATTAAGCTCTAACCTCTAGGTCCTGTCTCCCAGGCTATTCATAGTCTGACTCCAAGCCACCATTCCACCTCCTTCCAACTATGCTCACACCTCTAATCCATGCTCAAAAGCTCACAATTCCCTAAGCCCTCCCTGAGGGTCCTTCCCTCAACACCTTCATTCTTGCAGTTGTTCTCCCAGGAGTGCCTTTTCCTACCCGGAAGACTCTAAAATTTCAAGCCCTAGGAGCCAGAATAACAGTATCATGGACACAAATAGCATGTTTGGAAAGGAAAGTAACAAGTTCAAGCTCATGTAATGTTGAGTTTGAGGTGGTGCTGGGGTTTCCAAAAATGTTCAAGGGACTGAGGCAATATTTAACAGATCCAAGAGAGTCAAATCCAGTGGTATAAATTTAGGAGTTAGCGTCTAGAAGACAGTAAACAGGTAAACCATGCATTGTTGTATTGGGTCATTGGGAAAGTCATGATGCATTTTTGCATAGAAAAACTGAAAAACAAGTCACGACATTCTCGACAACCTCATATGCTTGCTAAAGGAGTGGGTGCTTTTGAGATGACTCATCCCTCCCCAATCACTGAGATTCTGTTTTATAAGTTAGGCTCTTGGTTCAATACATTTCATCTCAAGATTCCATCAGGCTAATTTAGACCTCAGAAGAACTTGAATAATTAATCATGAACAGATAAAGAGTGACAGATGAGCAGCCACAGTGATGAAATATTTCACAAATTATGCCAACACTCATATGCCAACATGAGTTCCTCTAGTGGGGGTACTTACCAGGGTATTACACAAACTACCTTTGTAGCAGTAAATTTTGCTTCCTATCTGTTCCCCAGAGCAGAACTTTGAACTTTCCATCCTCCAACTTAACAGCATCCTGGTCAAAATAAGAGCTAGGTGGCTACCATGAATGTTCATTCAATCTAGTAAAAGTTCCTTAAAGTTCCTCATCTTTAAAACACAAAGGGGACCAATTTCTTAGCATAGCAGTTAAGCCCTGGTATGCCCTGGTAAGCTGGATCCCACGTGGCCAACTGCGATTCATGTCCCAGCCTGGTAGCCTGGAAAAACATCAGGTGCAGGTACATGCATGACCAAATCCTGGCAAGATGGAGAAGTGGAGGATAAAAGATTAAAACATAACTGTGCCCCACTGGGAGGATACTTTTACTCTCCATCCCTTCCCCTACCCTCTTATGAGCACACATGCCCTCTGGGAATTAACTTTTCAAACTAAAACACATAAAAGGGTTGTATCAGTTATAACAGTCAAAGTTATGATAACCTCAAAATTCTCAGAGGTTCACCACAACAAACATTTATTTTCCATTCATGCTATATATCAATGGTTGGCATCAGCTTTTTTCTGTCATTTTATTTGGAAACTGAGGCTGCCAGAACAGCCCCTATCTGAGGTACTGCTGGTCTCACTGCAAAGGGGAGAAGGTGTGAATCATGCAATGACTCTTAAGATTTTTTTTGTGCAAAAGTAACACAGGTCACATGTGCTTGCAAGTGACACATTCCACTTCTGCTCACATTTCATTGACAAGAAGCAAATCATGAGTCCATGTGACAGGGATGTATTGTTATAGTCTAATCAGCAAGAAGAGGACATCCAGACACAGCCAAATTTATCGGCGTTTATTGATTAAGCTGGCAGCATACAGGGGGTTAGGGGTGGAGGCTCATGTCTCTCAAACCCCACAGCCCAGTGTGAAAGGAGAAAGGAGCTTATATAGGCCAAAAATTCACAATCTTTTCCGGATGACATGATGACTCACGAGGACAAGGTGGACTTGGAAGGGTAGGAGATAGGGTTTTACAATGTAAAAGCAAAAGTGCATTTCAGAAGGAGAACAAGGGAGTTAATTATCCCTAATGGTATGTTCCATCCCTACCTAAACACAATGGAATCTGAATGGTCTTCATGGCTCAAGGCAAGATCTGGGGACTAGAGACTATCTTAAGGCCACCAGGAGGAACAGGGTTTTAAGGGCAATAGGAATGTTAATCATCCATAGGCAAAAAAGGAGAAGACAAGTTTCTAGTCCTAGGAATCTAACAGTTTATAATGGAGGTGCTCCTCCAAGATGAAGTCGCTTCTGCTTCATTCTCCACTTCTCTTAGAGGAGCTCCTCCTAGATGGTGTCACACCTGCTTCAGTATAATATTTCCCCAAGAGGGACAGCAAATACTGTGGTCAATCATACAATCTACCTGCAAGGGCAAACATCATATAATATCAGTTTGCCTCCTCCCCTCTGCAGTTTGTTTCTATCCAGTTAAACTGGTAGGCAAACACTTAAATGCCTATAGGGACTGAGCAGATCACATAAAAGTGTGAATCAACCAGAGGAAAAAAGCATTAGAGCAGGGACTAGCAGATAGTGTAATGCTAGACCTCCCACATAGTAGACTGCAGTTCAAGTCCTGGACCTGGTGGCTTAAAATTCACACCAGGCGCATATGTATATGTGCCCAAAATCCCAAGAGGAGAATGGAGGAGAAGGAATTGTGGCATGGCCATCCTGTCTGGAGGATGATTTCTCACTCTGTCTGTCTCACCAGCAAGCACTTGCACCCTATAAATCTCTCAAATCTCTCCAAAACAAAAAGGCATTAGAGGATAGGGAGGTCTTAGGCAGATAAATACAAGCACATCCAGACCAAAATATGCAAATATTTTTTGGGAGGGAGAGGTTTTTGCTATATGACGCATGCGCTCACCAGAAAGGCAGAGAGAAACAGACAGAAAGTGAGAAATCACCCCCCAGGGGGGATGGCCATGCTGCAATCCCTTCTCTTCTATTCTCCTCTTGGGATCTTGGGCACTCACATACACGTACCCAATGTGAGTTTAAGCCATTGGGCCCGAGTCTTGAACCACAGTTGACTACATGGGAGTCCAGCGGCATAGCCATTACTCCAACTGCTGGACCCAATGCAAACAATTTTTTTTCTTTTTTTGGAGAGATTTTTTGCTATAGGGTGCGTGTACTCACCAGAAAGACAGAGAGAGACAGAGAGACAGACAGAAAGCAAGAAATCACCCCCCAGGAGGATGGCCACACCGCAATCCCTTCTCCTCCATTCTCCTCTCGGGATCTTGGACACGCACGCACACGCGTCCGGTGTGAGTTTAAGCCACTGGGTCCAGGACTCAAACCGTAGTCGACTACATGGGAGTCCAGCAACATAGCCATTACGCTAACTGCTGGTCCCACAAACACATTTTTAAAAACAACCCAAACTAACCTCATTTGCAGTCCAGCTGATGATCCCCAATTGAAATCCAGAGTGATTTTTTTTTCTGAGGGAAAAAATATGTATAACATAAACATGATATGACGAAAAAATAACTCATTTATCTTATGTCCACTATATGTAAGGCACTGAGGTAACAACTTTGCAAATACTAACGTGAATTACATATAATCGAATGCCTAAGCTTTCATATCTAAATAAAACTGACCCAAGACAGATAATTAAAAAAAAAAAAAAACTAATAAAGCCAATAGCCTGTAGGAAAACCATGACCTCTCCAAGATTTCTGTGAATCCTTAGGGTTTTGTTCTCATTTGCATTTCTGCCTCCAAGTTACCCGCACAGAACTCTTAATTTTATTAGCATCTCACCTCCAGGGGCTCTATTCCTATCACAGGCTATCAGAGACATGAAATTCAGCCCAACCATTCACATGTGACTGAAGACCAGGAGTATAGTAAGGGGAGGATTACATCATAGCAACACAGATAAAAAGTAGACTCTCCTTCAATGCCCTCTGACTCCATGGTCACTGGTCTCTGACCTCCAGCCCCTAGCCATGCTGTCCAGTCCCCTTCAACATCTCCCACTACTCTGTTCTCTGTATTTCTTATAGAGAGCACTTTAACTATCCTTTGTTTTATCTCATTCCAAACAAGAAAACCAGAGTCAACCTCCCAGAATCTTCTACAGATCTAAGGAAGTTCCTTCCTTAAGAACAACTCTGGGACCAGTTCTTAGATTGAAACTCTCACTTTATTATACTTACAGTAACCTTTCAAGGTAGACTTCATCATTTTAATTTTACAAAGGACAACTTTAAATGATTATTACCAGAATTTTTTTCCTTGATGTTCACCATGCACCTCTCCCCTACCCTGATCGGTCATGAGCCTATGAAATGTCTCCAAAAATGATTTTCTTTTATCATCATAAGCACAATAGTGGGCAAGGCAGTTTGGAGCCAACATGGCAGGCACGTGACTACTGAGGAGACTTGTTCCCCAGCAGCTCCCCTTTCTCCACTTCCTAAAGCTAATCTCTCTGAACCCATCTGTGTAAGATTCACTAACCAAAGTCTACAGCCCTCCAAGACCTCCACAAAAAGCCAGCATTCCTATGGTGTAAGTACATATGCCCTGAAAGCCCAAGAAATGATACGGGGACATGTGGTCATTGGTGGTAGGATATGACATAGCACCTCTCACTTCAAAAAGCCATATGAAGACACTCTAAGCTACGCAACTTGGTCCTGCCAAACCCTGGCAGCAACCTAGGCTGATCTTCAATCTCATCCTAGAAGCTCGATTTACCACCATCTTTCTCTACATTTGGTGATCCCAAGTTGTTACCATAAGCTTACTCTTGCATTCATTTGTTTATATATTAAATATTTATGGGGTACCTACAATACATGGGAAACTGAAAAATACAAACATCTGTGCCCTTGGAAAGTTTACAGTCTAGTGAACAGACACAAACAATAAAAAACTAACATGAAGGGCCAGCAGGAGGCAGGCTGGTTAAGGGGCTGGATTTCCACATAGCCAACCATGATTTGAGTCCTGGTGGCTTGAAAATCACACCAAGCACATGTGCGTATGCACCTAAAATCCCAAGAAAAGAATGGAGAAGGGATTCCCGTTCCATTTGGGAAGTGATTGCTCACTTTCCTTCTCATTGTCTCTGTCTCTCTCTGCTGCACACATGTGCCCTATGGCAAAAACCTTAAAAAATAAACTGAGAACCTGTTATCAGTAGTTAGCATAATAGCTATGTCTCTGGACTCCCACGTTTGAGTCCCAGACCTGGTGGCTTAAAACTCACGCTGGGCGCATGTGCGTGCGTGCCCAAGATCTCGAGAGGAGAATAGAGAAGAAGAGATTGTGGTGTGGCCATCCCCCTCCCGGGGGGTGGGGTGCGTTCTCGCTTTCTGTCTCTGTCTCTCTCTGTCTGGTGAGCGCACACGCCCTATAGCAAAAACCTCTCCAAAAAAAATAAAATAAAATAAATAAAAATAAATAAAGTGGGACCAGCAAATGGAGTAATGGTTATGTCAATGGACTCCCATGTAGTCGACACAGTACAAGTCCTGGACCCAACAACTTAAAACTCATACCAGGCACATGTGCATGTGTGCTCAAAATTCCAAGAGGAAAATGGAGGAGAAGAGATTGTAGTATGGCCAATTTCCCCGGGGAAATAGCAAACAAACCAATTACAAAGATTATTAGAGGGTGGCAAGTGCCATGGGGGGAAAAGAAAGGTCAGGGAAAGGCTACCCTTTATCTTCTCTGCAGAAAAATGTTGGAAGTACATGAGTTAGCCCAGGGTTCCTGACCTTGGCACTACTGATACTCAGGGTTAGATAATTCTTTGCTGTGGGTGACTGTCCTGTGCATTGCAGGAGGTTATAATCTGGCTTTATCACTTACTAGCTGTCTGAACTTGGTCAAGCTTAACTCCTCTGATCATCTCTTTC
>NW_006203646.1:6758091-6801611 GCF_000334495.1 Tupaia belangeri chinensis
TTTGCAAACTATAGATAACCAATCTCGGCTATTGCTTGTAAGAATTAACATGATATAAGGAACAGCAGTTGGCTTAATGGCTATGTTGCTGGACTCCCATGTAGTCAACCGTGGTTCGAGTCCCAGATCTAGTGGCTTAAACTCACGCTGGTGTATGTGCGTGTGTGTGCCCAAGATCCCAAGATAAGAATGGAGGAGAAGGGGTTGTGGCATGGCCATCCCCCTGGGGGATGATTTCTTGTTTTCTGTCTGTCTCTATCTTTCTGGCAAGTGCACATACCCTATAGCAAAATCCCCTCCAAAAAAAAAAAAAAAAAGAAAAATTAACATGATATAGGTAAGTCACCTGGTAGTTATTGGCCAATGGAGACATAATAAGCTTTTCCTGCTCAAAATTAACAAGTAGCTCCCTTTTTCAGCCTGATAATCTTCTGATGAAGGTAAGAAGGTATTTGATAAATGGGTAAGCCTACATACTCTAATAAGTTAATCAGTGTGTCCAAAATCACACAATTAGAAAGTGCCAAAGTCAAACCAACCAGTCTTGAATCCTCTAAACCTCAATTCCAATGCCTCTCTCTGACTTTACTACCTCCCAGATTTTAACTTGCCTGCAACGTTTTAAGAACATGCTATGCAGAGCAAAGTATACTAGTTAAGGAAAACATTTGGGCCACAGCAGTTTTTCCTGGAAATTGATCAAACTCATATATGAACTTGATTGGTATACTCCTGTGTGCCTTCCCAGGAAACTCCAGCAGGAAATCTCCCATCCAAGCAGCCCCAGCGCTGTTACAGCAAGTGAGCCCAGCTCAGAAGACATCGTGTGTGGCCTTTTCTACTCACACCGAAAATCACCAAGACAGAGCTGGCAGCACCATAAACCCAGGTTTCCCTTGCCAGACCCTGGAATCTCAGAAGCTCAGATGCAAACAAGATGTAAATAACCAAATGAATTGAGAAGGGAAAGAAAAGAGGAAGACTGTATTAGACCACGGCCCGTGGCTCTGGCCAAGTGCATGCATCCTCCCGTTGCCGTTTTAACAAGATCGGAGTCCTCTCAGAACACTAATTCCTCCCTGGATCACTGCTTCCCAAAGCAATAACATAAATCCATCTAACATTTAAGCAAAAGGATATTGAGCTTGGCAGATCAGTACAGTGTATGTTTGCCTCCTGGAGTGATAAGGTCACCCATTCAAGACCTGCTAGGAAAGGTGGATGGAAATACAGAAAACCACAATGCGAGGTGGCCAGGCCTAATACAGAAACTGGAGATAACCTTTGAAGAAACAAAGAATAATTGGGGGGTGAAGGGTGGGGGGTGGAATTCAAGCCAGAATCTTCTAGGAACCACAAGAATGAGGTGTCCAGCTGTCAGTAAGAAATGCAAAAAGTTAAGAACAGGTCAAAATGTTCCCTGGCATCACAAGGATATATAAAAAGGGGGCATTCTTGTATCTGGAACACCCAAAAATGCAGTTTTTTCAGTCCTAAAATGTTGACATTTAACTGCTCAGATCTAAACAGGTGATTTTTGCATATCGTTTTACAAATTCCTGAACCTGGGACCAGCATTTAGCGTAATGGCTATGTCGCTGAACTCCCATGTAGTCGACTGTGGTTCGAGTCTCAGACCCCGTGGCTTAAACTCATGCGGGGTGCATGTACGTGCATGCCCAAGATCCCAAGAGGAGATTGGAGGAGAAGGGATTGCAGCATGGCCATCCCCCCTAGGGGGGCGATTTCTCGCCTTCTGTCTGTCTCTCTCTCCCTCTCTCTTTCTGGAGAGTGCACATGCCCTATAGCAATAAAACACTTCAACAACAACAATAACAACAACAAAACAAATTCCTGAACCTGACTTCAGACAAAACACCCACTGCAATGCGTCCTGAGAGCTTTGCAAACTGACTCAAAGAATATATGAAGAAACAGACATCTTCCCATGTTGTTGATAGAATAAATTGGCACATTTTTGGAGGGCGACTGGGCGATGTCTAGCTAAATTTAAAATTAGCACAGTTCATTTGAAAATTCTTCTTTTAGAAATTTATCCAAAAGATATATTCACACATGGAAAAACTTGGATGTAAGAAAATATTCTCTGCAGTGTTTTTTTATTATAGCCAAAAACCAAGAACACTTTAAATGAACATCATATGGAATCTGGTGAAAATATGTCAACAAGGGACCAGCAGATGGCATAATGGTTATGTCACTGAACTCCCACATGGTTGACCATGGTTTGAGTCCCAGACCTGGTGGCTTCAAACGCATGCCAGGCTCGTGTGCATTCATGCCCAAAATCCTGAGAGGAGACTAGAGGAGAAGGGATTGCAGTATGGCCATCCACCCAGGGGAGTGATTTCTCACTTTCTGTTTCTCTGTCTCTCTCTGGTGAGCACACACACCCTACAGCAAAAATCTCTCTTAAAAAAAAAAAAAGTATCAACAGAACATGAAATAGTCCTTGAAATGGATGAGACATACCTACAGGTCCTATGGTAAAACAGATCATCTTCAGAATGTATTGCTACGTGAAAAAAAAAAAAAAAAAAGAGCAAGGTACAGGATATTATAGCATGTTAGCATGTTATCACATATGTAGAAAATCCATCAAAATGGGATAAGTGTGTGTCGTTCATATACTCATATATATATATATATATACACATATATATGCATACATGTACCTACATGCACCTATTCATTTTCATGTATATTCATTCATCATCTCTGAAAGAATACACAAAAGTTCACAAGAAAACACAGAGTAACAAGAGCTGCCTTTTTAAGAAGAGAAGAAAAAATTTATCTTAGGCTGTTTGAATATTTTACACCTTACTGATATTAGATCAGATGAGAGAAGGAGAGCAAGCATTTTATGGGATAGATTATTTTGTAGGTTTTATAAGCAGGGTAGCCTGCAGAGACTCATCAAACCTACACATCCAGGCAAACTCCAACCTAGCTGGAGGGTATGGCAAGGATCAAGGGAAAGTCTAGTAAATAAATATTAACTTGCAGTCATCTGTGTACATAGGATTCAATCTTGCACATTATTCACTGTAAGTTTTTTCTTTTTTTTTTTTTCCATTCTAAGGCATATTAAGCCAGACACCTCAATACTCTTTTGAGGCATTTGTTCGTACCATTGTTTTGCAATAAAACTAATTTTCAAATTAGCCTAAGAAAATATGATTTAAAAGGCAGATCTATGCACCTAAGAAAAACGTTTTCAAGTCAAATACTAGTGGTTGATTGTTGCCAATGATGGTGTACCTTGAAAACTTGAGGAAGGGCAAATCCTGAGAACATTTTCAAGTTGCCAGTTAGACAGGACTGGTAGCTGCTGGTGCAGCGTGGTCCACTTCCAAGTTCCCGTCGTGCCCTCCAGCACATCACTTAGCAGGCAGTGTCATAATTGCTCATTTACACATCTGTCCCTCACACTGGAGCATGAACTGCTCAAGTTCAGGGGCCACATCATCATGGTATCCCCAGCCATCAACCAGCATGGGGCCAACAGAAGCTGCTTAATCAACATTTAGTAAACTGACTGCAGCAGTGTCCCAGCAACCCATGCAGGGCTCATCAAGCTCATGCCAGGTGCTTACAACCTTTGTACAGTACTGGATGTTCACTACCTTTCGCTGCTATGTATCTTAGTATGTCTGGTACCAGGGCCGCAAATGATGGAACACACAGGCGGAAGTTTGAATCATTACAGCTGTGTGACCTGAGGCAGGTTACTGCATCTCCTAGAATGGTTTTGTTATCCATAAAACCAAGATAATATCACCCACCTCGCCAGATTGAGATGGGAAGTAGATGAGATTATGGATGCAGCCTGCCTTGCACACGGCAGCTACGAAATCAATGACAATGTATCTATCTCTTTCTTTGTATTCCAGATTTAAAAGATGAGCCCCTCCAGAGTAGGTATTTTCTCTTGTTCACCTGGCCATCCTCCACATGCTGGTGACCTGGATAGGTATTTCTACGTATGTGTTCAATATTCAATTTTCAACTAATACAAGGAGAGGGATACTTTGGAGTCCATCCACTGGAATTCAGGCTTTCACTGATTGCTTGAGTATTCCTGGGCAAATTACGTCACCTCCAAGTTTCTTATCTATAAAATGGGTGTATTAATGCGCATTGCATAGATTGGAGTAAATAAGTGAAATGATACATTTAAAGTATATAAAACTTAGCACTAAGTGTCACTAACTGGTAGCACCTGTTATTCCTTATAATAAAACAGAATACCTTTGGCCAACTAGAGCCTTGAGGCATGAATATAGTTCACGTTGTCATTACTCTTTCCTTTGGCAGTGGAGAGAGAAGGCTACAGAATGATGAAATGAATTCCACTGAAAATTAAAGGTTCTACGAAAGGTAACCTGAAGGCAGGCCAGCTTTGAGGCACTTTGATCAGCTACATGTGTGAGAAGAATGATTTGTCTAAATACCTACACCAGTTTGCTTAAAAGTGGTCCAGGAAGGACTAGCAGATGGCATAATGGTTATATCACTGTACTCCTACACAGTCACCCAGGAGTTCGAGCCCCAGACCCGGCGGCTTAAAACTCATGCCCAGCATATGTGCATGTGTGCCCAAGATCCCAACAGGAAAATGGAGGAGAAGAAACTGAAGCATGGCCATCCCCGCTAGGGGGTGATTTCTCACTTTCTGTCTGTCTCTCCAGCAAGTACACACACCCCGTAGCAAAAAATAATAATAATAATAATAAAATCTAAAAAACCCTTTTTTTAATTAAAAAATAAATTTAAAAAGTAGTCCAGGAGGATAGTCCTGGTGGGCTACACTGGAAGATTACACAACTGCCCAGTAACATGAGTATAATATCCCCATTTTATAGATGTAGAAATTGGAGTTACTGAAGAATAACTTGACCAGGGAATCTAAAAATGTGATGGAACTCAACTTCAGACATGGGTCTGCTGAACAACAGCTACCTATGAAATAAAATGAGAGAATAGTTATCATAATCTACCCATATACTAACAATGAATAACATTTCTCAAAGTGTAATTTCAAAAAACTAAAAATGTAATCCCTTACAAATGTAGCATGGACATGGGATGAAGATTTATTTAATTCATCAACGAGGAATCCAGCAGAGTAATAACACTGGTTCAAGAGTACTAGAGGAAAAGAGATTAATATACACAGAAAATATTTGCCAAAATACTATGCTAAGTTGTTAGGTCTTAAGAGGAAATAAACTATAATCTTTTATTTATTTATTTTTTTTTTGGAGAGTTTTTCGCTATAGGGCGCGTGCGCTCGCCAGACAGACAGAGACAGAGAGACAGAAAGCGAGAAATCACCCCCCGGGGGGATGGCCACGCCACAATCCCTTCTCCTCCGTTCTCCTCTCAGGATCTTGGGCACGCACGCACACGTGCCCGGAGTGAGTTTTAAGTCACCAGGTCTGGGACGCGAACGGCGGTCAACTACGTGGGAGTCCAGCGACATAGCCATTACGCTAACTGCTGGTCCCAAGAGGAAATAAACTATAATCTTTGAAGTAATCTTCTAGAATAGACAAAAATCATTTGCCTTTATACCAAAGATTCATGAGTTAACTTGGTACTTGACAGACTTTGAGACCTAAATAACAATATAGAACAAGAGAAACAAAGATCCATGCCCCAGAATTAAATAATCCTTGGGTAGGCCATTTAGAGTACTCTATAGTATAATCTTTAAAGGACACACATCTTTTTTCTAATGTTTATCATTTTTTTTAAATATTTTTTGGGGGGACAGATGGTGGTATGGCGAGAGGACTTGATGCTATGTGAGGCACTCGCACATGAGGAAGTTCTCACTAAGTCTTGACAGTACGCTGGGCACACGTGTCCATGGTCCAGTGGGATACAACCACCTTAACCACCACACCACTGACTGGCCCTAAGTTTTGCTTTTGAATCAAGAACTGGGACTGAAGAAAAAAGAAATCAGTTACCCCCCAAGACCATGAATTATTGTCGCTAGGTAACCCATACTGAGCTTGCTCATAAACTAAAACTTTGAAAACTAAGCTTAACTATACAAAATATATAATTAACATAGGAGATAGGATCTGCCATTACAGAGCTGAGTTCACAGTAAACATGGATCAAAAACAAAATATGATGCACATAGTGAATGGAAAAGTGTGAAGTGGTACAGAAAACCATAACATGTGGGCTCAATGTGGTCAAGGAGTTAGAATCCTTGAAGAATGACACTTGACTGTCATTCTGTGGCTAGTCAGTGCTTAGAATCACAACTTCTTGACTATCTACAAGTCCTCCTTCCTAGGAAATCAAAAAAAAAAAAAAAGGGACCAGCATTTAGCGTAATGGATATGTCGCTGGACTCCTACGTAGTTGACCACAGTTTGAGTCCCAGACCTGATGGCTTAAAACTCACACCGGGCGCGTGTGCGTGCGTGGCAAGATCCCAAGAGGAGAATGGAGGAGAAGGGATTGTGGTATGGCCATCCCCGCTGGGGGGTGATTTCTTTCTCTCTGTCTCTCTGGCGAGCGCATGCACCCTATAGCAAAAAAAAAAAAAAAAAAAAGCGTGACATCTTTTTCCATTTCAAGCCAAAGTCAAACATGAGCCTACCACAGACCTTGTAAATATATTGCAAGGGACTAGCAGAAGGCAAAGCGGTTACATCACTGGACTCCCACATGGCTGATGGCAGTTCAAGTCCCAGACCCGGTGACTGTGCATGGGTACCCAAAATCCCCGGAGGAGAATGAAGGAGAAGGGATTGTAGTGTGATTTCTCACTTTCCCTCTTACTTTCTCTTCTCACTCTCTTTCTTTGGTGAGCACATGCGCTTTAAGGCAAAAACCTCTAAAGAAGAATAAATTAATTAACTAATTAATTAATTGCAGAGATTGGGATGACTGAGGAAGGAAATTATGGAGGATCCATAGCCTGGCAGGCGCCTGACAATACCATGCCATGGTAGAGAGGTAAATAATATTTGACATTTCACCCATTTGAATGAATAAATCATTAACTTTCTACAAAGATTACATTAGGGGTGACCAAGTAAATATTTAAGGTACAAAAGACATACAAGAAAACTTCCAAAGATGAAGAAAAGTAGAATGAAAGTAAAATTTTGATGTGAAAGTGTTTGAAATCTATAGTTTTTTCATAATATCCACTTTTCATTATGTTTTTGAAGATCTCTCCTACCTGAGAATTCCATCTTGAAGTCAAAGAAAGAATCAGTTAGCACTGCAAGTGTCAACTACTCAAGTACCGTGCCTGCAGCTGCTCCTGACATCTAAGACTGTATGCAAAGTATCTTCTAGCAAGGGAAGGATGATGTTTCTCCAAGAAAGATAGGAGAGTCATAGTTTTAAGAGTTCTGACTCATATCCCTTCCTAGAAAGAGAGCCTCTTGCCAGCTATAAAGAAGAAAATGGAACCCATGGAAGTCACTGAGAAACAATGAACCTGGCAGGAAAGAAGTCAATGACATATTTTAATCAGTTAAACCTGTTCTGTTTATACAGGTCTTTATGGGCTAATGTAGCATGGGACAAAGTACACGGACCTACCGACACTCAGAAGTTCACCTAAAGCACCAATGCTTCTACAGCTACCTGCCACCAAACCCAGACTGGTACTCTACTCTTACCCAGAATTTGCATCACATAATACGTTGCACACCTCAAGGCCAGAGGATTCCAAATTTGTCTAATTCAGCCGGGCCTCCCAGTAGCCTAACACAGTACCCAGAGGATAGTAGGGACTCCATAAAAGTTGCTTCTCTCCTGGGGCATACTCGCCATGCCCAGATTTAGATTCCTTTGACCTGGAAGTTCCCGTTATAGTAACTGGGCAGAAAGGAACTGCGTGTCATGCCTCCCAGCTTAAAGAAGAGCTCTGGTTACCTCACCCTGACAGAAAGTCAATGGAAGCCATGTGATTTGTGGAGCCTGGCTTTATCAAGCAGAGATGGATGGCCAAGGTCAGGCTGGCCTCTGGGGTAAGTGGCACTGGGCCAGCAAACTCTCCTGGGAGGGTGAGGCGGATAGAGTATGGCAATTTTTAATGCAGCTCTGAGCCCTTTCTGAAGGGAATTTACTTCCAAAGCTTTGATCTTAGGTCTTTCCATTGCTGAGGTCTGCATCTTTCTTATAGTGAGAACTCCAAGTTGGCTCCAAAGAAGAGCTAGAATCAGATTTTGAGTCTTTTCTTTTTATTAAATTCTCAAGGGTTAAGCTAGATACACCTAATTCTCAGAGTATGCTCATGCAAAACTGACTGAACTAGCAAAAGAGTGCAGAAATGTATTGTATATAGACCAACTGGCTTTTGTTACTTCCAAGTTAAGCTGGGGTTTTCAAAATGGTGCACTATCTACTACAGTATGATGGAGGGAGAGGGTTTGCATTTCCTCATTCCAGAATTTTTTGCAAATTCAATACCCAAACACCATCTAGGCCAGAGGCTGACAAACTCCACCTATTTCTATGATGAAGTTATTTTGTCATGTGCCGTGCTTGTTCATACACACATTTCCTGTGGCTGCTTTTGTGTACAACAGTGGAGCTGAGTAGCATGATAAAGATGGTATTGCTTGCAAAGCCTAAAATGCACTGTCTGGGCCTTTACAGAAAAATGTTGCTGATCACTGACCTAGGCTTTCAACACGTTTCACTCTCTTTCCCAGTTAACACAGAAGCTTTCCTTGGTACACTACTGTGAACAGAACTTCCCTGCACATGACAGTGTTAGAAAGCCACATCAAGGGGCCAGTGGGTGGCATGGCGGTTGAGGCACCAGACTCCTACATGGCTGACCACAGTTCAGGTCCTGGACCTGGTGGCTTGGTTTCTCAATCTCTCTCTCTCTCTCTCTCTCGTCAAATTGAATAATACTAATAATAAATAAACCCTCCCTCTCTCTCTCTCTCTTTCTTTCTCTCTTTCTCACTTTCTCTCCTTCTCTCTGTGTGTGTCTGTGTGTGTGTGACTCTCTTGGTGGATACATATGTCCCATAGCAAGTTTTTAAAAATCATAAAAATTAAAACTTTTTTTTTAAAAGTCACATGTAAGTACACAAAATCACACAATAATGTTGTAGCTATTTTACCAATACATTTGGATTTTTACCTCACACACATTCTATTATAGCCTCTGAGCTTTGGTCCCACAGAAAGAAAAACATTTGCTTGTCATCGGCAAGGCCATAAAGTTGAAAAGTCAGGCTGTATAGAGATTCCCCCCCACCGGGAATCTCTCACAGGGCACATTCACTTGCGAGAAAGACGGAGAATTATCCCCACTGGGAGACAGCAACACCACAATTCCTTTTCCTCTATTCTCCTCTTGGAATGTGGGCACGCATGCACACACACCCAACATCTGTTTCAGGCCACTAGGTCCAGGACTTGAACCCATAAGCCTGGTCATGTGAGATCCAGTGCCTTAACTACCATGCCACCTGCTGGCTTGAGGGTTTTATTGTTTTTTATTTTTTATTCTCACTTAACATATCAAGACCAGGTCTTCTGCTAACTCCAAATAATAAAGATCTCCACTCCCAATCTTCATGGTTAGTATACCCTCAAATAAAGAAATATTTTTTCTGCACACAGGAGAGACTTCATGACTCTGGATAAAAAGAAATTACTGAAGTCATTTAGCCAGTCACTTTTTGTGATCATAACTGCTAGTTAAACTTGGCTCTTCATGTTGTTATTGCATTTGTTTTCATAATCCCAGGCCACACTCTGATCTTCTCATCCCTACTTAACTGCATCCATGGTCAAAAGTCACATGTGGATGATATAAACAAGGCTAATGAGAAAGGTCTTGATAAAAATCATGAAAATATGTCAACACCAGAAAATGGAAAAACCTATTCATCACCTGATAAACTTGTGCTTAGTTCATTTGTTCTTTCTTGGTTCATTTCTGGTTTAATAAGCACCTAAAGCATGTTAAGCATTGACCTAAATTCTGAGGATATAGAAGGTAAACGAACAGACAAGATCTCTACCTTCTAGGCCTTATGTTCTCACAAGAGAACAAATAATAAATGAGTAAATAAATAAACTTAAAACTGCACGGGCCAGCCAGTGGTGTGGTGGTTAAGGTGACCAGGTCCCACATGGCCAACTGCACAGTTCAAGTCCTAGATCTGGTGACTTGAAAAACAAGCAAGGTATGTAGACATGGGCACCAAAAAGCCTGACAGGAGAATGGAGAAAGGAATTGTGGTGTGGCCATTCCCTCTGGGGGGTAATTTCTTACTCCCCCTACATCCCTCCCCTCCCCAGCAAGCACATGTGCCCTGTAGAAAAAAAAAAAAATTCAAATTGTGATTATTGCTCTATAAAAAAAAAATAAAAAAAAAACCACCAGGGTGAAATGATAAAAAAACCAACAACAACAACAACAGGGGCTGGCACAGCAAATGATAAAATGGTTATGTTGAACTCCCGCGTAGTTGACTACAGTTCAAGTCCCCGACCCAGCGACTTGAAAGCCAAGGCACGTGTGTGTGTGTGTGTGTCCCAAATCCTGAGAAGCAAGTGGAGAAGGCACTGTGGCATGACCAACTCCTCCCCCCAAGGAAGGAGGGTGAGTTTTCACTTTCTGTCTCTTTAGTGAGCACACACACTCTATAGCAAAAATATCTCAAAAAAAAATAAAGGGACCAGCAGTTAGCGTAATGGCTATGTCGCTGGACTCCCATGTAGTTGACCACAGTTTGAGTCCCAGACCCGGTGGCTTAAACTCATGCCAGGCGCGTGTGCGTGTGTGTCCAAGATCCAGAGAGGAGAATAGAGGAAAAGGGATTGTGGCGTGGCCATCCCCCCTGGGGGGGGATTTCTCGCTTTCTGTCTCTCTCTGTCTGTCTGGCAAGCGCACGTGCCCTATAGCACAAACCTCTCAAAATAAATAAATAAATAACAGGGGCCTACTTAGAATTCTCTTTGCCTAGCACAATCCCGGTACATAGAATGAACTTTTTTTTTTTAGGTGGTTGATTATAAACCAAATATCTAAAATATCATATTTGTTGTCATTTCTATTAGGTTGGTGTAAAATTAATTGCAGTTTTGCACTGCTGAGATGTGCTATTTGATAGTGGACTGCATTCTTAAATGTGGTTATGTTATACATCCTTTAAATGTGCATTTCTCTATGATTTTTTGTTAATGACTTATTACTTGCTGTTCAAATGTATTTTAAACTGTGGAATTGATGTTAGACAAAAAAAAAAACTCAAGTGATTTTCTTATTCAAGTTCAAATTGGGTCATAAAGCAATGGAGACAACATGCAACATCACCTGCACGTTTGGTTCAGGAGTTGCTAATGAATGTACAGTGCTGAGGAGGTTCAAGAATTTTTGCAAAGGAGAAAAGAGCCCTGAAGATGAGGAGGGTAGTGCCAGCCATCAGAAGTTGACAACAACCAATTAAGAACAATCATCGAAGCTGATCCTCTTACAACTCTACAAGAAGTTGCAAAAACACTCAACATTGACCATCCTATGGCCATCTGGCATTTGAAGCAATTGGAGAGGTGAAAAAGT
This sequence comes from Tupaia belangeri chinensis, assembly GCF_000334495.1. Lineage (NCBI taxonomy): Eukaryota > Metazoa > Chordata > Mammalia > Scandentia > Tupaiidae > Tupaia > Tupaia belangeri. The sequence continues at coordinate 6,769,691 of NW_006203646.1, forward strand.
TTAATAAGTAGGTGCCTCATAAGCAGACCAAAGACTATCATCATTTTGAAGAGTTGTTTTCTTATTCTAGAGAATAAACCATTTCTCAATTGGATTGTGACGTGTAACAAAAAGTAGATCGACAGTCAGTGATGACCAACCAGCTCAGTGGTTAGACTGAGAAGAAACTTCAAAGTACTTTCCAAAGTCAAAGGTCATGGTCATGGTTTGGTGTCCTGCTGCTGGTCTGATCCACTACAGCTTTCTGAATCCTGGCAAGATCATTACATCTGAGACGTACACTCAGCAAATCCATGAGGTGCACAGGGAACTGCAACACCTGCATCCAGCACTGGTCAATAGAAAGGGTCCGATTCTTCCCCACAACAATGGTGGCCTGTATGGCTGCATGTTGCACAACCATCTCTTACAAAAGTTCAATGGATTGGGCTACAAAGTTTTGCCTCATCCACCCTATTCACTTGACCTCTCACCAATCAACTACCACTTTTTCCAGCATCTCCACAACTTTTGGCAGGAAAATGCTTCCATAACCAGCAGGATACAGAAGATGCTTTCCAAGAGTTCATCAAATCCTAAAGCATACATTTTTATGCTACAGGAATAAACAAACTTACTTCTTGTAGATAAAAATGGGTTGATTGTAGTTCCTATTGTGACTAATAAAGATGTGTGTGAGTCAAGTTACTATGATTTAAAATTCACGATCCAAAACCACAATTTCATTTGCACCAACCTGCAAGAAGCAGCTCAGGGTAACTTTGATTTGGGGAGCAGGACTGAAAGGAAGAGAGGAAAGGCTATGGCAGTACCCCTTGCTCAATGGAGATGATGATGGACAAAGCAACAAATTCTCCTCCAAGCTCACTTACAAGAACAAGGCATATACCTTATAGATACCTGTTGGGCATGCTAAGGTGGAAATCAGACTTTAGTGGTTAAGAGAATAGGATCCCAAATGATGTCCTGGGTAAAAGACCAAATTCTGACACCCACTGGTATGTAACTCTGGGCAAGTCCCTACTCTGTCCAAGTCACAATATGTCACCTTTAAAAAGGGTAACAGGGAGAAAAAAAAAAAAAGTCCTACTTGGGCCAGCAGGTAACATACTGATCATACTGGTTAAGGTGCTAGACTCCCACAAAGTCTACCATGGTTTGAGTCCCAGACCTGGTGACTTAAAACTCATGTCAGGCACATATACGCACATGCACAAAATCCTGAAAGGAGAAGGGATTGCAGGCATGGCCATCCCCCCTTGGGAGAGGTGATGACTCACTTTCTGTCTGTCTCTCCAGTGAGTGCATGTGTCCTATGGCAAAAATCTTAAAAAAAAAAAAAAAAAAAGAAAGAAAGAAAGAAAGAAAGAAAAGAAAACCACTTAGCCCTGATAGTCGGTGAATGATAAGATTATTTAGAATGTGTCTCTGCTTTCCTATATATGAAACCAAGATAAGAAAATCTATTTCATGCCAGCCAGGTAGCACAATGGTTAAGGTAGCTGGATCCTACATGACCAACTGCATGGTTCAAGACCCAGACCAGGTATCTTGGAAAATATGTTGGGCGTGTGTACATGCATGCCCAAAATCCTGAGACAAAAATGGAGAAGGGATTGCAACAAGACCATCCCCCCTGTGGGATGGGGGTGCTTTATCACTTTTTCGGTTTCTCTCTGGTGAGCATACACACCCTATAGCAAAACCTCTTTTTTTTAAAAAAGAAAAAAACAACCTACCTCATAGGTTCAGTAAGCAGATTAAATTAGTCTAAATAAAGCACCTGGCAAACAAGAAGAAAAAAGTAAGTGTTAGCTAGTATTATTAATCTGGTTCACTTCCTGATGACAATAGAGATGAAGCCATCCCATTTTAAAAGCAGAAATAATGAATTTGAGTCCCAGATGTCTCAGCAAATTCTGCAAAGAAATCAGGTTAGCCAAGACGGACCTGCCTAGACTATTGATTCCTTTGTAGTAATTTATTAAATACTTGTGATAGAACAATTGGGAAGGGGAGGGATAAGTCTAAGAACACAGTGTTACTTGAAGTAAGTCAAAGTTTTCAATGCCTATCATGCACTAATCACTTCCAAGTTTATTCATTTACTCAAATTACTTTTGTTTTTCAGATCACATTCTTTATATTACTAGACTGTTTCCTCAGTTCCTACTGTTGGAAGAGGACTAAGGTTGGACAATCATACACTATCTTTTATCTCCCCATTCCGAAGATCTATTTCTGCACTAAACTAACTTCCATGAAGGTAGAGGTCATGTCTGTTTGCATCTTGTACTGTTCCCAAGGGTCTCTGAGGTGCCTTTGGGGCTCAGACTATGTATCATAGGTGTAGAATTAAGGGATGCACAATAGCCAGAGAAACAGAAGCTAAAGGTCTTTGTCTCTCTTAATATCATCCTCTGATAAAAGGGTATACATATGACACAGGACAATGTGTGTAGTAGAGTACGTTTTGGTACATGGATGGGTTTATGATTTCACCTGAACCTATCACAGTCCTTCCTCCAGTTTTTCTAGCTAGAACTGACAAGAGTTTCTTTTTCTCTCTGGTCAGTCTACAAAGACATTATCTGATGGTAGACTTTCCCTGGCATGAGAAAACCTTCGTCTGAAATGGAAGCAATATGATGGCACATGGAAGATGCTAAGAGAAGTGAATTCAGACAATGTTTGAGTTCCCATATCTAATCATCAAGGCTACCTCTCACCTGCTGTTTCTACAATTTACTGAGACCAATACATTCTGCTATGACTTAAGTTAGTTCATTCCCTTTTCCTCCTGCATCTAATAGTTGAAAAGAGCTGCAAGAAAGAATCATCAAGTCCATTATTGACAATGGAAAGGACATAACTTTCTTCATGAAAGTTGCTGTCATACACTGTATTAATTAGGTGTTTCTGCATAATTTTATAAAATACAGTTCCATGTGGTACATACTAATATTATCCTCCTTTTACACAGGGGAAAACAGGCACAGAAATATAAAGCAGCTTACCCAAGTTCATACAGCTAATAAGAGGCTGAGCTGAGATTCAAACCATAACTATGTAACATCTCATATGTATGCCAATGACAGTATATCTCAAAGAATGATTCCTGGGCTACTTGCATTAGGATTACTTGGAGGTAAATATAGGTTCATTTCCCACCTTTCCCACTTTTCTGAACCACTTTTTCTCTTATTCTAAAAGGTATTTTCATTTTATTCTCACATTTGAGTTTGTTTGGGTTTTTTCCCCCAGAAATAATGCTTTCCTATAGCTCCTTCATTGACTTGTGTTTTATTTATTATACTTCACCCCCCATTAAGTTTCTCCCTGGAAAGGTTTTATCTGCGTGTTACAGCCTCACCTCTCCTGACCCACCGCTAGGAGATGATGGGCAGCTGTCCTCATTATTTTACAGTTGTTCTCCACCAGCAAGAGCTGCATTTTCACAGAAAGGGAGGGAATGATAACTATGAATGCCAAAGTTCAGTCCCTGTCTAGTACGAACAACCACAGCAGGAGATCATGCCTTGGTTTATAATTCTATTCTAAATCTTCCTTTTTTTTCTTTTAAAGAGAAAGTCCAGAATCCATCTTCTACATGTTATAGCCCCTAAAGTTAATAGAAGGGACAGAAACCCTTTGAATTCAAAAAATGCTACAAATTTTAACTGGACACAGAGTAGCACAAGGCTATTAGAGAAACAATTTCACAAACTGTTTAAAATCCCAGTAATATCATCTCTCTCCATTGCCCACAAATGTCTTTGCTATGACCACCACCACCAATTCCCATGGCAACACACTCAAAGGGAGGAGGAAATTCTCTCATGTGGAACCTGTTTAGGGTCTTGCTCAATATTTATTATTTCATAATTTACAGCACCACCAAATGGGCCTAAGCCATGGTCCAGCCATCAAGGCACATAGATACTGCCACTTCCTGGGAGAAGGCTTCATGGGAGGCCTGGGTTGTGTTGCTGAGCCAATCTGAAGACATCAGGTGTAGCAGTGTGCACCTGTAATCCTAGATAATTAGGAGGCTGGGGCAGGAGTATAACAACATGGAGACCCCTTGTAGGGATTACTTTGTCTCTCTAGAATTGAAAAGGCAGAATAAAAGGAAAAAATGCCTCAGCCAGGCTCTAATTTATATCCCCACCAAATAGATGCCTAAAACAGAATTATTTTCAGCCCAAAATAACCAAATTCAAGTTGTCTTATGAGTTATGCTACCTCCCCAAAGCTTCCAGATTGTAGCAGAGATATCTTGAGAGTTAGTCGAAACAATAGGAAAGTCATTCTGCAAATATATGGCCCTTCAAGGCTATGATGCCTTGAGGAAATAATGTCAGTTACAAAGTAAAGAATGGTGAATGAGGGAGAATTGGAAATTTTTCTTCCTTTTTACTCTACTTCTATCTGAATATTAAGTCCTGGAAATTTTGAACTATTTAGTATTCCTCAACTCATCTTCCTAACTTGGATAAAAACTGGAGTAATCAATAGTTTATTATTTTTGCTAGCAATATGACAAATGAATAATAACCAACTCCCCTCAGTCAACACCATTGGGTCATTTTTGCTGAAACTATTAGTTAAGTTATTATGACAAAGCTAATAAGGGAGCAGTTTTTTCAGTGAGACTTGATGAAAGCTCGCCTTCAGCTTGGAACAGCAAATTCAGTATTGCCTAAGTGACCCAGTCTACCAACCCATCCTGAACCTGATTGAGGACTATGATCTCAACTCCACGACACAAAACTGAGAAAAAACCTGCCTCTGAAGATTTTAAGAGGTTTTTGTTATAGGGCACGTGTGCTCACCAGACAGAGAGAGACAGAGAGACAGAAAGTGAGAAATCACCCCCCAGGGGGGATGGCTACGCCACAATCACTTCTCCTCCATTCTCCTCTTGGAATCTTGGGCACACACGCACACACGCCTGGCGTGAGTTTTAAACCATGGTCGACTACATGGGAGTCCAGAGACATAGCCATTAGGCTAACGACTGGTCCCCCTCTGGAGATTTTTTCAGTCCCGGTTGATCCCGATATTCATGGGCAGACACAACTTCTTAAACACAACTTCTTTCTCAGATTAATTCTAACTCTCTGTTTTTTTATTTAGGGAAACAAAATTATCTTTTCTTAGAGAATGTGGCTCTCCATTACAAGCAGACTGTCAATTTAGTTTTGGACTAAGTAGTCATTGGGTGTGTTCTGTAATAGGTCTCGCCTACTTCTTTAATTCTATTATACTGTTCAATAGATGGGCATAATTTCTCATGAGTTGGGACATCCAACTCTTTCTCTTAGTCTGTTACTGTGTTGCTAACAGAAATATCAGAAATGGGGTGGTTCACGAAGAAAACAAGTTTATTTACAAAACTTTGATTCAGGTGGCTAGAATGTCCAAACGCATCACAAAATGGTGGAAGGCAGAACTTCCATCAGAGCAGAGCATGGTCTGTATCCATGTGGTTTTTGCCTATCTCATTTCATCTCCTTATATATACACATCAGAACTCAATCATAGGGGTCCAATCCTAATGACATCATCAGATCCAAAAGCCATACTCAGACACTACAAAGGAATTAAGTTTCCACTTAATGCCTTTACAGTACAATCAAGCCCCAACACACAAACCGTGGGGGTAACCAAATACCACCCACCAAGACCAAACTCCAAAACATGAGCTTTTGGGGGACAAACCATTATCTAAACCATAACATCTATCTATATAGTTGTTACTTAATCCACTTAACATTGCAATAATTACCCAACATTTAAAAAATCATAGCACATAGAATACAATTTACTTCACGTTGGAGTTAACAAATGAAGCTGTTCAAGGTGGGAGGAGAAAGGACTTGGGCAATCTCCATCCATGCCTGGATCCTTCCGCACCCCAAAGGTGGGGCAATCAGTATCTCCACACACTGTAGACCACTTAGGACACATATTTGGGCCAAAGCCATCTGACTGGAAGTGGCTCTGAGCTACTCTACTTGTCCCAGAACTGGGCTAAACCATGAAAGACATAAAACTAACAGGTGAGAACTCCTCTCCGGGCCTAGGTCACTCATTCTGCTTGGAAATAAACTGCATTAATTATTAAAAAAAGAAAAAAAAAACTAACATGTGTGATCCTGGTCCTAATGGAATTTACAGCCAAGGAAAGACAAACCAAATAAATTTTGACAGTAGGTCCAGCCATGGTGGTGCACAAGTAGCACCACCATGAGACTGGAAGCCTCATAAGAGGGGCCAGTTTGGTTCCTGGGTCAACCTGAACATTCTAGAACAAATACAAATGCATGTAATTCTAGGTAATTAGGAAGCTGGGACAGGTGGATCTCAAAACAGTGAGACTATCAAAAATCTCTGTTTCTCTCTTTTCCTATGTATCCGACCCCCTCTCTCAAAGGAAAAAAATATTACCTTTTGAGAGTAATGAGTGCTGCAAAATAAGTATTGCAGTGATGGTACCAGCATATAACAGGAGATTCACCTAATCCAGGAAGGCTATTAGTTAGAGCTTAGTAAACTTTGGAAGTGCTCCAGAAGAACTAGGTCAGAATTCAGCACTGTGAGGAGGTGAGAAGTATATCTAGGGAGATAACAATACAAGAGGATTAGACACATTAATCTGTTCTCCCTCTGAGATACAGTCACGACATATAACTCCTTAATCTCTTTGCAGTCACTGGTCATTGCACCATTTATAGCATACTTCCCAAACATAATATGGCAAATTCTCGACTTCCTTCACGTCTACATGCCATTCGTACATTATCTATTATAAAAAATCATCACTACCCTCATTTGGAAGCTGCAGAAAGCTGAGAAGTAGACTAACGGTACCTAACACTCACTGAATACTTCATACCAGCAAGCCACTGTGCTATGTTTACGTACTATGTGTTCCCCAATTTTTAGATAGGAAAACAGATTCTGAGACAAGAAGTAATTTGCCAAAGATCAGAAGAGATGGACAAGTTGAAAAGAGGCAGGATGACGCCACTCAGGTCAGACCAGGAAAATCCACACCTGCAAGGAGTTGATAGCCAACATGAACTTTCTTTTCTCATTCCTTGAATGCTCATGACTGCAAATTGCTTTTCTGGATCGCAGTTGGTATACTCCTGAAAGGTTTTGTCTATGGCTGTCTTGGATGCTAGAAGGCAAACTGGCACCTGATTCCACTGGCAGAGAGTCTTAGGTTGATACAGAACGGCATGAGGCAAGATGCAAAATCAGAATCTTGGAGTCACAAACCTATCTTCCGGAAGTGATCTCTAAGCCCAGGAAGATCTAGGTGTTTTGGTGCTTCTCCAGCTTTAGCTCCAGCATCTGGGATTCGAGCTTGTGTAATGGGAATATTCACAGCTATTCTCAAACTGCAGTGTGCAGTCACCTAGATGGCCCCTCCCCCAGACAAGCCAATTTACATTTACATCTCTAACGAGTTTGCGGGTGATAATTTCTCAGGTCCAAGACCACACTTTGACATTGTTGCAGAAAAGCCAAAACACACCGATAGTGAAAGTAAAGGATAGCTCATTAAGTGAAAGTACACTCCCAAGATGTGGGAGCAGCCTTAGAAAGAGTGGCTCAAGGGCCCCTGGCAATTGCCTTCCATGGGGCTTAGAATTCTTTAGCTGGTTGATCATTGGCTTGGGGCCAATGTCTTTCATCCCATTGGCTATCTACTAAATGTGAATAGGCCACTGATTCATCTGATTAGCTATACCTAATGTGGCTGGGCCACTGATTCATCTCATTAGTGCATCAAATGTGGCTGAGCCACTGAGTCATCTCATTAACTATCAGCAAGGTATATCCCACTAAAAATCTCCCACCTATATTACCTCGAGCGGGGAATTTTCTGGCCTTTTGCTGCTGTTGTTGCTTTAAAAAATAGAACTAGAGAAAGGGAAAGTGAGAAAGCAAGTTGCCAGGTTTGGGACTCAAACCGTGATTGTCCATGTGAGAGTGCATTGCCTTTTTTTTTTTTTTTTTAAAGCGAGAAATCACCTGCCAAGGGGGATGACCATGCCACAATCCCTTCTCCTCCATTCTCCTCTCGGGATCTTGGACACGCACGCACACACGCCCGGCGTGAGTTTTAAGCCACTGGGATCGGGACACGAACTGCAGTCAACTATGTGGAAGTTCAGCGACATAGCCACTATGCTAACTGCTGGTCCTGTGTTTTTTTGTTTGTTTGTTTGTTTTTTGAATGACAGAGAAACTGAGTAAAGTGGCTCGCCCAAGATTGCACTGCAAATTTTTGACATAGCCTCAAATCTTCTTTAAGCATAGGAGGGTGGTTCTTTCTTTTCTCCCAATTTTTCATAGTTTTTTCTTTATAATAATCAAAAGCTGGTCCATCACTAAAATAAATGTTGAGTTAGGAAGTGATTATATTTTTTAAATCAAGCTTGAGTGTGCTTCTACAATCATCTTGAAGTCACACTTAAATCATTTAGTTCGTCACTTGCCGTAACAAGCACTTCACTTTGCTCAAGGTCAACATCAAAGAAGTTCACGAAATCCTCCTGTTGGAGTCAAGCATCCTAGTGCTACATCCAAACCTTCAGACTCGGGTGATTTCTCTGTGATTCTCACAATCTACCATGTCAGAGAAAAAAGAACTCATGTACCGTTCTAGTTTTGCCTTGGGCTGTCAGTCCCTTCCTCTGGCGTCAAGTTTTTCTACTTGTAAAAGGAGGAAACCTCTCAGGTCCTTCTTTCAGCTCCAACTTTCTATGGAACTTAGCAAAAGTGGAAGCCACACATCTGAACCAAAGGAAGCCTGAATGACAATGGATCCTGTTTAAACAGCACGCCCATTACAAATAACCACCGGAAAAGAAAGAGTCCCCAGAGGACAATGGCATGATGAACAGAAGGCAGGAAGAGAGGTAAGAAACCATTTGGGGCAGAGTGAACAGCGAGGAACAAATGAATCAGCACATTTTCAGCAACTCATTCTGTGTTCCCTATTTCCCTTTCCCTCTAATGAATAAATAGACCCCTGACACAAGAGAGGAATTTTGAAGATTTTCATTTATAATGATTTTTTTTGTTTATGCGTGGCAAAAAAGACCAGAGAGTCAAAGGATGCCAGAATATTTTTGCAAGAAAAGATGCTCTGAAGGGCCACAGTGTATTGCTCATTAAAGGAAAATCCACTCCCTGCATAGCAACAAAACATGCCAGCCAGAAATATGAAGCCCAATTCACCCCCATTTAGGTAAAAGGATGAAACTGTCAAAAGACTACGGTGCTATCATTTCAGGATTAACACCTGTCAACCAGAAGAGGAAACCGGCATAGGAGCATAATCTGTCTGCGAGTCAAGGTCAGAAGCAAGCAGGTCCTTATTTTATTCATTTTTCTACAGGTACGAAAAATTACATCTAGCAGATGGAAGCTTTTAGCATAAAATCAGCTCCCGTGGCTGCATTTACTTGCAACAACAAGAAATATATGGCTACAGATGGCCATCTGTTTCTTCATTTTAAAAGGTAGAGGGCAACGAAAGTGTTTCAACTTTAGGTTTTCTATTTACTGAATAATCATTATTATTTTTAAGCACAGGCATCATTAGCAACTCCCATACTGCATTGTTTGTGTCTAAGCTCTGCATATTGTATGAGGGTTTTTGCCAAAATGATAATACCAGGTGTCACAGACACATCTCAATAGCCCTTTAAAAAAAAAAAGCTGACTATGTTTGCAAATTAGCAGCTGAGCACCCACTGCTGTTAAGAGCTCCATTTGCGTTCCTGCTTTCTTCTTTGCTCTGAGTGATATATTCACACAGAAATGGAGTGGTTTCTGGAATTATGGGAGATGAAAAGCTGATGGGATTTACTATCTTTACTCCTAGCCTTCTTGAGAGTTTTTGTTTGTTTGTTTTTTGTTTTTTTGCTATAGGGCGCGTGCGCTCACCACAGACAGAGAGAGACATAGAGATAGACAGCGAGAAATCACCCCCCAGGGGGGATGGTCACACTGCAATCCCTTCTCCTCCATTCTCCTCTTGAGATCTTCGGCACGCACGCACACGCGCCCGGCCCGAGTTCTAAGCCACCAGGTCTGGGACGCAAACCGCGGTCGACTACGTGGGAATCCAGCGACATAGCCATTACGCTAACTGCTGGTTCCCACTCCTAGCCTTCTTGATGAGACCAAGATGCTTAAGAATAGAAAGTTGGGCTCTGGGGACCAGCAGTTAGCGTAATGGCTATGTCGCTGAACTCCCATGTAGTCCACCATGGTTCAAGTCCAGGACCCGGTGGCTTAAACTCATGCCAGGCACGTGTGCATGCGTGCTCAAGGTCCCAAGAGGAGAATGGAGGAGAAGGGACAGCAGCGAGGCCATCCCCCTGGGGGATTTCTCACTTTCTGTCTCTGTCTTTCTGTGTCTTTCTGGCGAGCACACACGCCCTATAGCAAAAACCTCTCCAAAAAGAAAAAAGTTGGGCCCTGACACTAAAGAGATGTGCACCTCGTAATTAATTGGGTGCTCATGTAATTGGGCGCTCATGCGGAGGGACACTGTAGAGCATGTTTCCAAGTCCTGCAGAAATTGAGACCCAGATCTTCCCACATTCACCCATGCTGCTATGGAGATGATGCCTGGAACCTACTTTGCATGGAACAGCAAGGAAAAGGCACAGAGCTAGACGTAAGGGTGAACATGCCAAAGCACGAACCACCGAGCATGAGTGAGAAGTGACCCCGAAGGAAAACACCTGCCTCCTGCAGTGAGGAGCCTCATTCCACAGGTCCTCCTCCTGGTTTCCTTGGGAATTCATCATGGTGCATCAGGCTTAGAGTTTTTACACCCAATCATGGCCTGTACTTTCTCAGGAATAAAAAACCTGGCATGGCAAAAAAAAAAAAAAAAAAAAAAAAAAAAAATTCTATGGAAAAAAAAAAATCTATGCCACAAATTTCAAAGGACATCTGTCAATACCCAAAAGAGTACAATGTAGCTACTTAGATGCCATTTGGGGTTTTGCAAATGCCAATTTTAGAAGCCAGGCTACAAAGCAGTGTTGGAAAACCTCTGTGAGAGTGGGGAACAGGGCTCCCAGGTTACGTTCTCAGGCTTCTCTTTCCCCAGCAGAGTACAACAGGAGGATCAAGTATCCCAGCACCTTTACCATCATTCATCTCTTTAGTGTTGTCACTAGAAGAGAATGGACTTGAGACACAGGCAATACTAATAAAAACAGGTTTATTTCTCTGAGGTAGGTCCACAAATCAGTAATCAAACATTAAGAAACCTTGGACCAGTATGTGGCAGAATAGTTACATCTCTCGACTCCCTCATAGTGGACCATGGTTTGAGTCCTGAGCCTGGGGGCTTGAAACTCACACCAGGCACATGTGCACACATGCCCAAAATCCCAAGAAGAGAATGAAGAAGGGATTGTGGTGTGGCCATCCCTCCTTGGGAGGGGCAATTTCTCACTTTCTGTCTTTCTGTTGAGCATAAATGCTCTATAGCAAAAATCTCTCTTAAGAAATAAAAAAGAAAAAGAAAAAGAAACAAGTTACCAGGCTCAGGAGATTGCATAATGGTTATGTCACTGGACTCCCACATGACTAACCGTGGCTCGAGTCCTGAACCCATTGGCTTGAAACTCATGCCTGGCGCATGTGCATGCAAGCTTAATATCCTTGGAGGAGAATGAAAGAGAAGGATTGCAGCATGGCTATCCTCCTGGGGGATGGTTTCTCACTTTCTTTCTCACTAACTGACTCTCTCTCTCTTCCCCCCTCCCTCCCTCCCTCTTTCTCTCTCCCCCCACCCCAGCCCTGTGTACCTGAAGGAAGACATGCCCTAAACCAAAAACCTCTTTTTAAAAAAAAATTAAATAAAAATTTCCAAATATGTTTTATGGGTGGAATTCTATGTACTCTTACCATTTGAGGGTGTCCTGGAACCAACACGTTCTGGAACTGTGCTGTTCAACATAGTAGCTACTAGCTACAGTGGCTATTCACATTGAAATTGAATTACAATTCAGTTCCTCAGCTGCTATTGCCATATTTCAGGTCCTCAATGGCTACCTGTGGCTAGTGGCTGCTACCATTGACAGCACAACATAGAGCATTTCCTTCATTTCAAAAGTTCTACCAGACAGAAATGCTCTAGAAGCTGAAATGAAAGGGATCTTTCCAGTCTCCCCAGCTCCACACGCTGTTAAATGAAGGGCTTCCTGACTCAAATCCCTGACAGCAAGTCTAAAAATAAAATCTGAACAAAAGAAAGTGAAGATGTTTGAGATCCTCCTGAGAGCAATTTATCATAGAGGTTAGGACCCCGGGTTTGGGAGTTCAAACTTCATTCAAAACTTAGTTCTCCCATGTCCTGGCTATGCAATACTGGCATGTCCCCTCGTCTCTGTACCTTGCTCTCTTCACCGTCTATGGCCTAGCCATGGCCCCTCCTCATTTCCATCTTCCTGGTCACAGAATCCTGATATATTGTAGTTAACAGAGATTCCTAATTTCAGGAGAGTGGATCCCACCACAGACCTGGGAGATACAGAGTAGGTATCAGAAGTTGGCCAACAAAGAATTCCCTTCCCAAATACAAAGTGGGCCAATACCAAGGCACAGCAGTTAGTCACTGAGCAGAGGAAGCCAGATCCTACATGGCTGACCAAGATTCCAGTTCCAGCCCCAGCAGCTTCAAAAGCATGGGGGCACATGCAAATGCCCAGAATAAAATTTGATAGCAGGAAGAACTGGAGGAAAGGTGATTACAGTTTGAACAGTCCCAGATGGGGGTTCATTCATTCTCATTCTCTCTTTCTCTCTCATGCAAATATACTTTCTGGCATAAAAACAAAACAAAATGCTAGGAGAACTTTGGCTCTTCTTCTTGCTTGCCATGTGGACAGAATGCCTGGGACTTCAGCAGCTCTCTTGCAGCCATGAGGTGTAAGTCATTACTATACAAGCCAGCATGCTAAATGTGGCAGAAAAGTCTGCAGAAGACATGGGATCTGATGGTAGCACTGAACAGCCGCTTAGGCCTGTGCTTTTCATAGGAGAAAAATTAAACCTGATGTTTAAGCCGTAAATTCTGTTTGTTACCTACATCCAAAAGCATTCCAAATTGATATTCCTTCTTTATCAGCATTATTTGATTGTTTTAAAAATCCCAGTAATGCAAGTTTTAAAAGAAAGTTTTGTGTGCCTTCGGTAAGAGAGACCTGAAGCAAAGAGGAAAGACAGTTCCATGGTCATAGGGTCTCCTTTTGCTTTTTTCTGCTCCATCATCCTAGCACCTGCCTTCCATCCTCAGTGTTACCTCATGTTCTAAGATGGCTGCTGGGAGTCCAACCATGACAAAGACATTCCAGGAAGAAAGGGGAAAGAGAAATGGATTCTTCTTCTAGATTGGTTAGCCTCACTTAAGCAGCCAGTCTTAGAAGGTCCACACAACACTCTCACTTAACAGCTCATCATTGAACACAGTCACATGACGTGGCTGGCTGCAACGACCTGCAAATGCTTAGCTGGGAATCATTGTTCCCCCCCTCCCCAACCACCACCAATAAAATCAGCCCTGCTACATGAGGAGAGAACAAGTCTCAGGTGACAACTGACAAAGTAATGTAAAAAAAAGATGGGTTCATGCAAGCAAAATATGTGGCACAGTGCGTGAGAGAGGATTCAGTAAACCCTTCGTGAGAGCTGACAGTTACCTTACTTTTGAGTTACTATGTAACCAGGTGGTCTTTGTTCCATTAACACAGCATTTCCCCAAACTTAATCATTTGTGTACCATCTTTGTGATTTTTTTTTCCATCTGTACTATTAATATTTCCTTTACATCAACTTGACTTTTATTTATTTATTTTTTTTTTGGAGAGAGTTTCACTATAGGGTGCATGTGCTCGCCAGACAGAGAGAGACAGAGAGACATAGAGACAGAAAGTGAGAAATCACCCCCCAGGGGGGATGGTCACGCTGCAATCCCTTCTCCTCCATTCTCCTCTCGGGATCTTGGGCACGCACGCACACGCGCCCGGCGTGAGTTTTAAGCCACCGGGTCCGGGACGCGAACCGTGGTCTACTACGTGGGAGTCCAGCAACATAGCCATTACGCTAACTGCTGGTTCCCTCAACTTGACTTTTAAACCTAAATTTAAGAATAGAATTCTCATTAGTAGAAAACCAATATCCTTCTAATAGAACAAAAATTGTAACTATTAAAATAAAAATACTTCGGTTTTTACCTAAAACTCTCTCAGGCTGCGTTTCGGAAAACCATGCCTTTATTGGATTTTCTGGAATGCGTGACTTATGTGATTGATTGCCTCAGGTTTGCTGTAGTCGTTAATCAATCTCTGCTGCTATTTATTTGCTTCGTCTAACCCTGTAAGATGGAGATTATTCCTTAAATATCTTTACTAATTAGCAAAACTGGCATTTTCTTTAGGCTCCACTAACATTTAATGAGAATTGATGGCAAAAGGGATATGGTTATGGGACTTAAAAGTAAGCTGATACATTCTGCAGCTTTTATTTTCTTTTTCAGAATCCAGACAGAACCCTATTGAGGAATCATTATTAAAGACATTGTCATCTTCAAATGTATCTTCCTATAAAGCCGTGGAGAACAATTGTGGATACTGGAGACAGTGGGAGGAGTGGGAAATGGGAGAGGGTGAGAGGACGGGAATCGGGGGAAAAAGGAGGAAGCAAATCATTTAAGGGACACAAAAATGGAAAATTATCTGTTGGTAACTGTATGATAACATCTTTAACTAGACTAATATACAGTGTATTCATGCTGGAAAAAATCATTTTGCATGCTATAATGATATAGTGACTGAATGTATTGAAAACTTTTTTTAAATAAAAATCTATATCTTCCATACCTTTTCCTTCCCATCTCTAATCTGTCTGCATTTGTTAATGGCAAAACTTCTTTTCCTTTTTTTTTTTTTCTGGAGAGGTTTGTGCTATAGAGCGCATGCGCTCGCCAGACAGACAGAGACAGAGAGACAGAAAGCGAGAAATCACCCCCCAGGAGGGATGGTCACACCGCAATCCCTTCTCCTCCATTCTCCTCTCGGGATCTTGGACACTCACGCACACGCGCCCGGCGTGAGTTTTAAGCCACCGGGTCCAGGACGCAAACTGCGGTCGACTACGTGGGAGTCCAGCGACATAGCCATTACGCTAACTGCTGGTCCCCCTTAATGGCCAAACTTCTTGACAAGACATTCGTCATCCTCTGTGATAGCTCCTTACATCCCTCCACACTCTACACTCTCCATGCTCTTTCCTCCGTTGCACCTGGCGTATTCCAGCCCCCGTGCACTCCTTAGGAGCCACGGCATTCCCATCTCCTCAAATGTGCACCAGTAATTTCCCACCTGCCCCATTTCACTGCCGACCTTGTCATGAGCTCATAACGTGAAAGCTCTTAGAAAAACGCAACTTGTACAATGGGACCATCTAAGTCGACCGCCTTCAGGTTGACGTGGTTTCAGCCAAAACGTCTGGCTCGCCACCCCTTGCAAGCTGCGTGACCTCAGAAAAGTTAATGTACCTCTCTGTCTCAGTCTCTTCCGCGGTAAAATGAGACGAGCACCTGCCAACTGCAGCGCTGTGAAGGTTCGATGGTTCACCTTAAACACCTAAAGCACTTAGGACCGTTCCTGCCACATAATGCACTCTCAGAACTTGTTAGCTATTACTCTGACTGTAATCACCACCCAAGGACAGTGGTGAAAACGGTGGGATCTGGAGACGCAGAAATTTGGTTTTGAATCCCAACCGCATAACTCACTAGTGGTATACATACAGGTTACAAATCTACTCACATGGCTCCCCATGTGCCAAGAAAATGGCGTTTATCTCCCTAACAGACCTGGTCTTCCACACAAGCCCTCACCTCACGGGCAACAGGAAATGAGGGAACAACGAAACCTAGATGGAGGCTACTCCAGCAAACTGACACAACAAGTTAAAAGACCCCTAGGGCCTGGCAGGTGGCGTGGTAGTTAAAGGTGCTGGACTCTCACATAGCTGACCACGACTGGAGTCCCAGACCTGGCAGCTTGCTGTCTCACTTTCCTTCTCTTCACTCTGTCTTTCTCTGTTCAAACTTAAATAAAGTTAAATAATTCTAAAGAAAAAAAAAAAAAGTCCCCCGTTAAGACTCCCTCTAAATACAACTACTACCGTCACAGATTTCCAACTCCTCACCGTCCAGCCCCGCTCCTCCTGAAGACCAGGAATATGGGGAGTGAGCCAACATCACCTGGTGGCAGCAGGCAGAGGCGTGGCTGGACAAGGGGCAGCACACCAGTCACCAAGGACACAGAAATTAGGAGATACTTGCACCTTCTTACAGCTCGTAGCCTCAGTGCTTCACCTGCCTCACTCCAGGGCCCGTCCCTGAGGAGAGGGACCCCTGGTCTCATCTGGCCTTTGGGTTTAACCCAGGTGAGGACCTCATAGCTGGTACTGGTTCTGTCCCCGGACATTACTAGCACTACTAAATCAACACCTAACACACCCTGAAATCCGGTTTGACGGCAGCCTGAAGAGGTTCTCCGACTTGTTCTCACTGCAGCTCTTGCTAAAGCTGCCCACAGTCATTCCTACTGTCTGTGCAAAGCCCCGAAATGAGCAGTCCTCCCACACTCCCTGTAAGGGCTGCTGCCGTCCCTCAGGCCAGCTCCTACAGGCCCACTGTCCCAAGCATTCAGGCATGCCTGGGTTTCCCCCTCACTTAGGGACACTGAGGCAGATCAGAACACTCACCACTGGCTTCTCTCTGCCCAACCTCGTCTAGCAGCTTGGTCTCCTTTGACGCCGTTACCAGCTAACGAAATCCAACCGCTGCTTCTTGTGGTCAATGAAATGAAAGGCAGAGGCTGGAAAATGTAGTCTAGTCTGTAGCCAGTTACAGGGAGGCAGCCAGCAAGCACCATCAGACTGTCTTGAAAGCGAAACATGTTCTCGGTATTTATAGGTACAGGATACAAGCGCAGTACGTGAAAATCATTCCTCACTGTGGTCGATCAGAGTCAATAGCTTCCTCCTGAGTAATTATCCTGATTCTTTCAAATACCCATTCCTGGTATTTCCCTAGGACTCAGCACTTGGTCAGATGGTTCTCATTAAAATCCTATTTTTTTAAAGGAATTATTTACTTAATTTTATTTATGTATTATTATTTTTTTTCATTTGCTATAGATCATGTGCACTCACCAGAGAGAGAGGGGGAGAGAGAGAGAGAGAGGGAGAGAGAGAAAGCAAGCCACCAGGGCTGGGACTTGAACCATGGTCAGCCACATGGAAGTCCAGCACCCCAACCACCACAGCATCTGCTGGTCCCATAGAGGCCTTTCTTAATTTCACAATGGCCGCAGTCCGGCTAACCTGCTTCAATGAGGCCATCCCACAGTTTGGAGCAAGGCAGCCTGAAGGAAGTCTCTACCCAGAACCTTGAATGTGCCTCCAGTCCAAAGCTCCCTAACCTTGTCACTTCTCAGTTAACTCCACCGTGCCCACTTGCTCCGGTCCAAAGTCCTTAGGGAAATCAAAGCATACAGGCCCCGTCTCTCTCACCCCATCTTTCTCCCACGAAATCCCTGCAAGGAGAAGCAGGTCTCTACCTTTCCCATCAGATCCTGCAAAACCTCCTCCTAACCTGGGGCAGCAAGCTACATGGACCAGCCAAGAGGTGGAAGGGATTTCTTCTCCACAGAACAAACTATAATCTAAATCTTTCAGGTTTTCTGCTAGATACACAGGTGCTTCATAAAGTTCATAGGAAATCCTTATTTTGAGAAAAGCGCATGAATTTCAAAACTTTTCTGCACCAAAATAAACTCATGCTTTAGTTCTATTTCTGTGAACTTTTTTTTTTTTTTGGAGAAGTTTTTGCTATAGAGCACGTGCACTCACCAGACAGAGACAGAGAGACAGAAAGCGAGAAATCACCCCCAGGGGAATGGCCACGCCACAATCCCTTCTCCTCCATTCTCCTCTCGGGATCTTGGGCGTGCACGCACACGCGCCCGGCATGAGTTTAAGCCACCGGGTCCGGGACTCGAACCACAGTCGACTACGTGGGAGTCCAGCGACATAGCCATTACGCTAACTGCTGGTCCCTCCATGAACTTTTTGAAGTCCCCTCGCATACTACAAATACTAAAACAGAAGTCAATTTTCCTACCCTTTCTTTTCCCTCTCCCTACACCCTTCCCTCTAAAACCTGGCTTTCCTCTTACTGTTTGTCCCTAAATCTTAATTTAGTATCAGACGCTGAATAACTTCTTCCTGTATCTTTTCACTTCTGCTTTAATGCTCCTAATGCCACCACCAGCCACTCAAAGTAAGTGAGTGACCTGCAGCTAATTTGGAGTCAGAAAAGACAGACATGAAGAAGAAGAAAGTGCATTCTCCACTTTTTCAAAATATTACCCCTGCTGCATTTATACTCTTGGTCAAGTTTCATCATTTTTTGAACCAGTTTTATTATCTGGAGAAAAATTAATTATAATGGTACTAAAACATAGATGAACTGGGGCAACTAAAATTTAGTATGTAAATAAGCAAACCGTGTCCAAAACCGGAAACCATCTAAATGCCCATTAGGGGAATGGACAAAAAGGTTGTATATGCATACAAAGGAATCCTACTGGTGATAACAGTAACTGAGCTGATACGTGGTACGATGCGGGTGAATCTCGAGAAATCACGCCGAGTGAAAGAAGTCAGCCACAAAAGACCATGTGTTATAAGGTTCCATTTATCTGCAATGACCGGGAAAGTCCAATAAATCGAGAATAAAGCAGTCTAGAGCTAGGAGTAAGAGTGGGATGACAGAAAACAAGCATCAGTGAACATTTTGCAGGTGATGGAAATGTTCTAAAACTGGATTGTGATGACGGTTACACAGCTACGAATTTACTAAAATCACTGTACTGTACAGGTACTGTGAGTAAATGCTATGATGTTATGACAAGGCACATATCTGATATTATGGGGGCCAATTGGTGGTGCAGTGTTCAAATGTGATGTTCTGAGACTGACTCATGTGGGAAGCTTATGGGTTTGTATGCAGAGACCTCCCTGAGTGTGCTGGGCACACATGAGCCAGGGCTGGTTGAAGCTTGGTATCAAGACTATATTGGGGATGCTGTCTGTCTGTCTGTCTGTCTGTATCTCTCTCTCTCTCTCTCTCCCTTTCTCTCTCCCCCTGTCTCTCTTGCTGAAGAATAAAAATAATAATCTAAAAATACATAGTTAACCTCAGAACATTTATTTTTGTTTTATGTATGTGTGTACACACTGAGAAACACACACGCATGCACACACGGACACGCACACACAGCGCCGAGCACAGAATAAGCACTTAAACAATGGAGATCACATTTCTTGTCCTATTACCGACATGGTGATTATTGTTCTCCAAGTTCTCCTTTCCCATGGTGTACGTGGCTGTTGTCCTGCAATGATTTTGGAGGCTGTTAGGTCATCAGGACAGTCGTGATGCATTTTCTACACCTTTCTATGGAAAAAAAAAAATGCCTCCCGACTTTCCCGACGACCGAATGACCGGGAAAGTCCAATAAATCGAGAATAAAGCAGTCTAGAGCTAGGAGTAAGAGTGGGATGACAGAAAACAAGCATCAGTGAACATTTTGCAGGTGATGGAAATGTTCTAAAACTGGATTGTGATGACGGTTACACAGCTACGAATTTACTAAAATCACTGTACTGTACAGGTACTGTGAGTAAATGCTATGATGTTATGACAAGGCACATATCTGATATTATGGGGGCCAATTGGTGGTGCAGTGTTCAAATGTGATGTTCTGAGACTGACTCATGTGGGAAGCTTATGGGTTTGTATGCAGAGACCTCCCTGAGTGTGCTGGGCACACATGAGCCAGGGCTGGTTGAAGCTTGGTATCAAGACTATATTGGGGATGCTGTCTGTCTGTCTGTCTGTCTGTATCTCTCTCTCTCTCTCTCTCCCTTTCTCTCTCCCCCCGTCTCTCTTGCTGAAGAATAAAAATAATAATCTAAAAATACATAGTTAACCTCAGAACATTTATTTTTGTTTTATGTATGTGTGTACACACTGAGAAACACACACGCATGCACACACGGACACGCACACACAGCGCCGAGCACAGAATAAGCACTTAAACAATGGAGATCACATTTCTTGTCCTATTACCGACATGGTGATTATTGTTCTCCAAGTTCTCCTTTCCCATGGTGTACGTGGCTGTTGTCCTGCAATGATTTTGGAGGCTGTTAGGTCATCAGGACAGTCGTGATGCATTTTCTACACCTTTCTATGGAAAAAAAAAAATGCCTCCCGACTTTCCCGACGACCGAGTGTTTCTGCTTAGGGGACTGTTCGTTTAGTCACTGTATCTATTCTCATAATCTCAGTATCTTCAGAAATCCGAGGAGCTGCACAGGTTAGCAAATGTCCTCATTATTTTGCTGTACCTTCAAACCAAACTAAATACAAAGTGCTGGAGTGTTATTAGGATTCTCAACCACTCTTTTGCCTTTTGTGAAAGTCAATTTTCCAAATGACAATACTTGAGACGAAAAATAAATAAATAAAAATGAAAGCATTCAGCACACCTGCTTCTCTCAGGTGCTGCAGCCTTTTTATAGAATGTTAATATTTATACCCTTCCCCTGGGTTGGTATAAAAGATGCTTCTTCCTTAATGTTTCAAAGCATAACTACATCACCTACTTAGAGTTCATGGCGATCCGTTCCTATTCACAAGGCAGTGCCTATTTTAGCAGAGGAGAACCCTGAGGCACACGTGCACCTCTCATTTAACCAAGTCCTCAGGCAAAGCTTCACGCTCTTTCCCGAAAAAGGGTGTTTTGTTCCACACTGGATATAATTGGCCACCCAATCTACATATGCCAAGGTCTAAAGGCTTGATAGGCTTTCCTCTCCACCTGGCCAGTCTCCAAAATGTAGTTCTCTTTGTCTCCCCAGCTTGGTCTTTTTCCTCTAGGTAACCAGGTAACCTACTGGGTTCCCTAGTCCCCTATCTGCACCCCAACTGCCCCCCTCCTACCATTGGCCCTCCTACAGATGCCTGGATTCCTCCATGTCCCACCAAGTGCTTGGTGGCCTGGCCTCAGACTCCGAGACTATTTTTCCATCCTCATTTTTTTACTCAGCACTCAGGATAATTTACCCTCTGGCATGCATCTATTTTGGAACAAGTGGCATTTTTTTCCCTCTAGCATTAATTAGGTCACAAGCTTCTCACAGACAAAGACCACTTCTTTGAGAGCCCTCTGGCACTCCTCAAAGACGCATCCTCTACTGCGCATTCACTCAGAGCACATGCACGCTAAAAACATGACATGCTGAATTGCCCACGTGATTTAAGAGCTCTGTTTCTCTCTCCTCTCTCCCAGCTCTGTGGTTCTCGAAGTCTGGTTCCCAGCCTCAGTATCACATAAAAACTTATTTAAATGTAAATTTGAGGGTCACCCCATACCACAGTAGTTTAGTGCTATGCAAACAGAGCAGAGTCAATGTGGCCAATGGCAGTTCAAATCCCAGCCCCCACAGCTTAAAATACACCAGGCACGTGCATGTACTAGATGGATAACTGGATAGAACAGAATCGTGGCATGACCAGGCCCACCGAGGGTGACCTCTAAGTCTCTCTCTCCCCCTCATACACACACAAACTCTAGCACTGAGGGGAAAAATACCTCCAATTCTCAGACCTTACCCAGAAGACTGACCGAATCTGAAATTCTAAGGGAGAAGCCCAGCAATATGTGTACTTTACGAAGTTCTCCAGGTGGATCTGGCACACACTCTCTTTGGAGAACCATTGCCCTAAGTTAAATTTGCGTGTGAGACCACTCCACAGGGATTGAGACTAGGATTACTTGAGCCTTCAAACTCCTCGCTACATTACCAATGTATTTATTTATTTATCTATCCATCTTCCAAGACAGAGAGGTACCCACAACAGGGTCTTCATCCCCAGTCTTGGCCAGTCAGGATTAAGGGAATACGCCCGTACATGACCAGCACACAGAGGGAAATCTCAGGGTGCAAACCCAAGACCTTCCTCAATGGCTTCAGCATCACAAAGCACTGTGTTACTGCTATACCACGAGGGCTGGCCCATCCATGCTTCTAAATTGTCAACTGTCCCTTAAAAATATCTGTCTGGGCCAGCAGGTGGCATGGTGGTTAAGGCACTGGACTCTCACATGGTCAACCATATTTTAAATCCTAGACCTGGTGACTTGCTTTCTCACTTTCTCTCTCCCCCTATCCAATGAGTACACATATCCTATAGCAAATGTAAAAAATAATAAAAAGTCAAGTAAATAATTCTTTAAAAAAAAAAAAATACTCTGTCACCCTACAGACATTTTGCCACTATTGTAGACAGATAACCACAAAATGAAGGGGAAAGCAAATCAACTGGTTACCTTCGCACAGTGTTCCCAGAGCCGAACTGACGTTATCAATGATCATCATCAGAAACGCAAAGCCCCTTTGGTGAAAACCATCGTGGCTTGTGCTCCATTAGAAACAGGGGCAGGAAGGGGTCAGCCTTTGCCAGGTGGAGAAGCACCATTGAGAGGGAAGAAAATTTGCTGTAAAGCTTTGAGCAGGACTTGGAAAGTGGAATGCAGTGATTTAAAAACTTTTATACTTAAAAAAAAAAAAAACATTGAAAAGACACAGGTCTCTTTCCAACAGCAAACACAATAGGTATATAATAGCAGAATATAAAGGAGTTTGATTTTCATTTTTTTAATTGTTTTATCACTTGTATTTTAACATTGGGAGTCTCTGAGAAGTCATTCCCTTTTCTGCATTTTGAAAAATGAATATACCTAAAAAAAAATGTTTAAAAAAGACAATAAGGTCCACCCTAGCCGACACAATCCATAGCACATCAGTCTGCAGTACCGGAAGCCACATGACCAACTATAGGTTCAGTTCCCCAGGTCAGCCTGAAAATATCTGGCACGCATGTGGGCAACTCCGAGAAGCTGGAAGGCTGAGGAGAGATCACAGCATAACCGGGTGAGAGTACTCTGTCTCTCTGTCTCTCTCTCTCTCTCTCATCCTCTTGGCACTGGACTCTCACATGGTCAACCATATTTTAAATCCTAGACCTGGTGACTTGCTTTCTCACTTTCTCTCTCCCCCTATCCAATGAGTACACATATCCTATAGCAAATGTAAAAAATAATAAAAAGTCAAGTAAATAATTCTTTAAAAAAAAAAAAATACTCTGTCACCCTACAGACATTTTGCCACTATTGTAGACAGATAACCACAAAATGAAGGGGAAAGCAAATCAACTGGTTACCTTCGCACAGTGTTCCCAGAGCCGAACTGACGTTATCAATGATCATCATCAGAAACGCAAAGCCCCTTTGGTGAAAACCATCGTGGCTTGTGCTCCATTAGAAACAGGGGCAGGAAGGGGTCAGCCTTTGCCAGGTGGAGAAGCACCATTGAGAGGGAAGAAAATTTGCTGTAAAGCTTTGAGCAGGACTTGGAAAGTGGAATGCAGTGATTTAAAAACTTTTATACTTAAAAAAAAAAAAAACATTGAAAAGACACAGGTCTCTTTCCAACAGCAAACACAATAGGTATATAATAGCAGAATATAAAGGAGTTTGATTTTCATTTTTTTAATTGTTTTATCACTTGTATTTTAACATTGGGAGTCTCTGAGAAGTCATTCCCTTTTCTGCATTTTGAAAAATGAATATACCTAAAAAAAAATGTTTAAAAAAGACAATAAGGTCCACCCTAGCCGACACAATCCATAGCACATCAGTCTGCAGTACCGGAAGCCACATGACCAACTATAGGTTCAGTTCCCCAGGTCAGCCTGAAAATATCTGGCACGCATGTGGGCAACTCCGAGAAGCTGGAAGGCTGAGGAGAGATCACAGCATAACCGGGTGAGAGTACTCTGTCTCTCTGTCTCTCTCTCTCTCTCTCTCATCCTCTTGCACATATCCACACACTCTCTTCCGTGAAAAGAAAATAAGAATGGAAGTGAAGGCATTTGACAGCCTCATGGGTTTTACAAATCCTGGCAGGAGAGAGCAAGAATGGAATGCAAATGAATGAAAACAATAAACCTTTCTCATGCACTGCTCGTGTCTAAGGCTCTCTGCCAAAAGGTGACCACCACCTCCACCAGCAAGCCACCATCATCTCTCACCAGAACCACTGCAAGCGCTTCCTGAAAGCTTTCCTCCTAAGAATGGAAAACACCCTTCTTGTCCTACATGCCACAGCCTCCTTCTGACAGCCATCAACTTACATCACTTCCCTGCTCAGCTTTCCTCCTCCAGAACTCCACTGTACCCACCATCAAGTCTGAAGCCCCAACCTTGACCTGCTCAGCCCCTGGTGAACTGTCCTCTCGCTCCCTCCACCCCACTCCAGCCCCTCTTGCCTTCCTGCTGTGCTGTAAACTCAACAAACAGCTCCCATTGCCAGGCCTCTGCATTAGCTGTGCCCTCTACCTGGAGCGCTCTTCCCGCAGGTAGCCACATGGCTGATAGCCACACCTCTCTCAGTCTCTGTTCAAACGTTCAATCACCACATCAGCGAAACCACCTGTATCAAATAGCACATACGCACGTGTAGTCCTTCCTTCACTCTCACTCCCCTTATTCTGCTTCATTTCCCCTCATACCTATGCACTGTATCTTATGCATTTAGCTTACTCTCCCTCTCAAATACAAGGTCCGTAAGAGTAGAGGTTTTATCTGTTTTGTTCACTGCTGCATCCTCAGCATCTACAACAATGTCTGGCACATAGCAGGTTCTCAGTAATGACATTCTGGATGAAATCATCATTAAATGGAGGCCGGCAGGTGGCATGGCGGTTAAAGGAGCAAAACTCCCATATGGCCGACCACAGTTTGAGTCCCAGACCTGATGGCTTTCTCTCTTTCTCTCTCTCTCTCTCTCCCTCCATCTCTGGGGAAACTTAAAAGTAAGTAAATAAATAAAGTTAAATAAAATAATTCTTTAAAAAAAGAAATAATTATTAAATGGATGAGGGAATGTTAGATGCTAAAGGTATAAAAAATAATAATAACCTACAAATGCCTGCCCTCAATGAATTCACCCTTTGGCTCATAATCATGTTCTTTAGCCACTTGAAATTAAAACTAGTGGCAGATTGGAGTTATGTGAGATATCTACTTCTCATATTCACAGCTGCACAACACTTTAAAAAAAAAAAAAATCTGTCACCATTGGGCAAAAGGAGCCATATTACTTTTCTCTGTTTAATGGTGGAACCAGATATGTAGAAGTTACTGAATAACTGAAAGGTGACTTTTCTCAAATGTTAGTCCCAGAAAAAGACAGTTTTGCACCTTTAAATTCTTCTAAACTACAAGAAGGTCAACAAGATTTATGGTTTACCTAACGTGTAAAATACCTTACTTTATAAGTTATTCCCTGGAGAGCTGGAGAATACTCAATAACCATTCTTCCGTGAAGGCAAGCAAAATAATCGTTACTATTAGAAATGCAGTTTTCTCATTAAGTCAGAGTAGCATGTCATGATTGACGTCAGTAGTATATTTTTCTCTCTCTTGGTTTATTTTAATGAAGGTAACATTATGAAGGCATTCTCTTTCATTTTAACCCCTGTTGTAGAATAACATAATTTTTTAAACACTCACCTTCAAGAAATAGCCTGCTTTTTGTATTATTTGTTGCCTTCGTTGGTGTCTCTGTATACATTGGTCTTACTTAGCTTTTAGCACAAAGCAGGGCCTACTGGTGGAATATTAGGTTGTCGGGAAGGTCATGATGTATTTTTATGGTTTTCTATGCAAAAATGCATCATGACTTTCCTGACGAGCCAGTATTAGCCAACCACTGTACAGCGGTGTCTTCACAGAGCTCACTCGGGACATAGTTTTCCAAGTCTCATGTAAAAACCGATCTAATCATCTTAAGTTACATCAAATAAATGTCTAATAGGAAGATTTCTTAGACAAACTATAAGGTTTCAAATATCACGAGGTGGAAGTCTGAGCCTTTATGCGTTGTTCCTGTGTGATTGGTATTGCTAAAAAATCTCTGCGTACATTTAGAGCAAGGTGCTGACATGTCTGAGCTACCATTCCTCAGGAGGAGGGTATCCACAGGAAAAAAATCTCCCATGCCAAGCCAGTGGGGAAATGGGGCTTTTCCAGGGGGAATCAGTCCTCTAGTCCTCCAAAGGACTCCTTCGATGAGAACTGATAGGACTTCACAGTTTCCTCTGGGCCAGTCATGACAAGTACCCTGCTACTGGCCTATCATCAAAGATTGGTCCCGCAAGAGTTTCATTCCATCACACCCAATGTTCTTCAAAAAGAATCAGAAGCCTGAGGGACCAGCAGTTGGCATAATGGCTATGTCGCTGGACTCCCATGTAGTCTACCATGGTTCGAGTCCCAGACTTAAACTCATGCCAGGCACATGGGCGTGCATGCCGAAGATCCCAAGAGGAGAATGGAGGAGAAGGGATTGCAGCGTGGCCATTCCCCCTGAGAGGTGATTTCTTGCTTTCTGTCTCTCTGTCTTTCTCTGTCTTTCTGGCGAGCGCACGCGCCCTATAGCAAAAACCTTTCTAAAAAAAAAAAAAAGAAAGAGAGAAAAAAAGAATCACAAGCCTAAAAGGCTGTTTGCTAAGACATCCCCTTTCCACAGAATGGCACATACATGGTCCTGAGGGCTCTAACTGCATAGAGGGGGTTCAGTTGTAAAAGCCTGGGAATCAAAGCTCCACCCAAGTTAGAATGTAAATGAGAAACCCCAACAAGTGCTGAGGGAATTCTCTGAAATTGTTTTAAGAGTTAAATGAAATCATGTGAACAAAGCACTGGGCATGGTGCCCGTAGTAGACTCGACCTAGGACAGTGCTAAAAGAGAAGGGCTTACTAGGAGGACTTGATTGAGCCGAACAGTAGATGAGAAGTCACGTGAGAGACCCCATCTCCAAGTGGAAAGACAAACTGGGAATCACACACAGGCTGACTGAAAGCGTTTTTAGAATCAAGCCTCACAGGTGGACTCCAAGCTCCATCTTAGTCATCCTTTGCCATGTCTCCCTCGGAATGAATTGAATTTGTGAACTAGGCAGACTTCAGACTTCTAGCTGGCAATATTTTATCCCACTCAAATACCTACATCTGTTGCTTTTCATTTTCAACACTAAGTAGAATATTTAAGGGCTGATTTATTTCCTTATTTATTTCACATGACTAAGAATGGTGTGTGGAAATGGCTAAACATTTTTTAAACGTACTGTTAAGTAGTTCCAATGTGTCTACAAAACATCTGCACCCTACGATGCTCAGAAAAAGAAAAGAGAGACACAGAACCCCATTTATAGGAGGGAAAAGAAACTCTAAATGGCCACACAAAGAATCCAAAAATCTGGAAGGAACAAAGTGGCCTTTTTACAAAGAAAAGCAACAATAACATGCTATTTTAAAACAGAGAATATATGTCTTTAAAATCTAGCTTTTAAAAAAGGTCAGAGAAGTTTAAGGTTTACTCAAGTGTAAATGTCAATTGGAATAAGTGATATCTTTGAGAAAATGGGGAGACCACTGACCTTTCAACCAAAAGAAAGCTAGAAATAGTGTCTAAGAAGGGTGAAGGAAAGAAAATTCTTGGAAAAATTTTGAATGAGGGAAAGAAGCCAGAATGTAGGAAAATCTAATTAATTAAAATTACTAGATCCGTCTACAGAATATTTTTAGTTGCTAAGTCATACCTAATCTAATTAAATGTTTTTTTAAAAAATGGTGTACTTGGTCTAGAGTTCAAGTTTCAGGGATGGTTTCAACAAGATCTCAATGTCATCTCAAACTAACTCTTCAAATCTCTCAAATTTTTAAAAAATTATTTATTTAATTTTATTTGTTATTGTCATTTATTTATTTCTAATTTGACCAGAGAGACACAGGGAGAGAGAAAGAGAAAGAGAATGTGAAAAAGCAAAACACCAGGTCCAGGACTTGAACTGTGGTCAACCATGTGGGAGTCCAGCACCTTTAACCACCACTCCAACTGCTGGCCCCAGCATTTCTCAACTTTTTAACCTCACACCTGGGATTCATGATTATATCATTTCACTACTCATGGCCAGAAACTTCCATGGTAACCTGGAAAGAATTTGCTTACTGGATAATGCAAATAAAAATCCTAGAATTTGGTCTTCTCTTGATTGGTCTGATCTGGATTATCTGTCTGCCTCAGAGCTAATCAGTGTACTCATGGGTGTCAAATATGCTGATTGGCTTGTGCCCTTTAGAGCCTGTACCTGAAGCTGAGAGACAGACCTATCCCATCTAAACCACATGGCTTGGAATATTGTGACACCAGTGAGAAATGGGAAGACCACTGACCTTTCATCCAAAAGAAGGCTAGAAACTATGTCTAAGAAGGGTGAAGGGAAGAAAATTCTTGGAAGGATTTTGAATAAGGGAAAGAAACCATAATGTTAAGAAAATCTAATTAATTAAAATAACTAGTTCCACATGCAGAATAAAACTATGGACTAGGAGGAATAGACACAAGGGAAGTAACTAAAAAATATATCCCAGGCATAACTACTACATTTCTATTTGAAAAATAAGATTTATACCTAGGATTAAGGCACCCTTTCTTCCAAAGTTAAAAAAAAATAATAATATAACTTACCTTCTTAAAAGAATGGCATTCAAGCATTCTTTTAACACTTACAAGCTTATCACACCATCTTTTCATTTAAAGAAATGGACTCTATGAAGAAGCACCAGAAAATCAATTTAGCCAAATAATCTTCATTAAAGCTACTGGAAAAAAAAAAAACTTCATTAAATATTCAAAAGATTTCCGACTATTTTAAACTAGTTTTTAAAGCACTTCAAAATCAAGCCCCTATATGTTCTTTCAGTTTTAACCCTTAACTTTCCATGCTCACTCTACACTTCCTGTATAGCATACATCTCCTTCAGACTTAATCTTTTCTCCAAAGCATAATTTTTACATATCCATTGTTTTGGATAGAATGCTATTTAATTCTATTTTACCTTCACCAATGGCTTATTATGTACACATTTTTTTCTAAAATTTTGCTGTAGTTTTCCTAGGATTTATCAGTGCATCTTCAAATAATATACCTCATATAGAGTGTAAGAACCTTTTAACCATATACTTCCAATTCTTCCCTCCCATCCTTTGTGATTTGCTAATATATACTTTATCCTTGGATACATTATCCCTAAATACACTATTTTATAGTTTGGGTAATTCTTATTGACTTAGCTTCGAGGTCACTGATTCTTTCCTCAACTGTGTCAAGTTTCTTGATCACCATCTTAGCCCATTTTTACATTGCTAACAGAAATACCTGAGCCTGGATTATTTCAAAAAGAAGACAATGGGACCAGCAGTTGGCATAATGGCTATGTCACTGGACTCCCATGTAGTTGACCGTGGTTTGAGCCTCAGACTTGATGGCTTAAACTCACGCCGTGCGCATGTGCATGTGTGCCCAATATCCTGAAAGGAAAATGGAGAAGAAGGGATTGTGGCATGGCCATCCCACTGGGGGTGATTTATCGCTTTCTAGCTCTCTGTTTCTCTGTCTCTCTGGTGAGCGCACACGCCCTATAACAAAAACCGCTAAAAAAAAAAAAACAGAAGACAGAAGTTTTTATTTTAAAAAATCACAATTCTTGTGCCAGGAAAGTTCAAAGGGCTGGGCCTTCAGCATGGCTGCTGGAAGGACAGAGGATGGTGGGCACATGCAGAGAGAGAGGAAACAGCTTGTGGTCTCTCTCTCTCTCTCTCCTTCCCTCCCTCCCTTTTTTTTCTTTTTTTAGCAACCAGCTTGCATAAGACCTTACCTCTTCTCATGAGATCTAAAACTCACTGGGTCTCACAAGACATCACTAATCTATTCACAAAAGTAGTGCCTCCATGATGTGATCACCATGAAATAATCACCACCCACCATGAATCACCACTTCCCAACAACAAAGCCTAAGCCTAAAGCTTGAAACTTTGGTGGCGGGGGGGGACAAACTGTGATACAAATGTAATTATTACCCATCAAAATAATTCATTTCTGATTTATGAGGTTTTCCCAGCATTTTCTTTTGTGTGTGTGTGTGTGTGTGGTTTTTATTTCCACTGGAATCCTCTATATGTTCACACCCGTCATCCATCTATTTTTTTTTTTGAGATAATTTTGCTATAGGGCACGTGCACTTGCCAGAAAGAAAGAGATAGAGAGACAGAAAGTGAGAAATCATCCTCCAGGGGCGCTAGCTACCTCCAATCCCCTCTCCTCCATTCTTCTCTTGGGGGTCTTGGGCATGTGTGCACAATCACCCAGCATGAGTTTAAGCCACCAGGTCTGGGACTCAAACCATGGTCAACTACATAGGAGTCCAGCAACATAGCCATTACGCTAACTGCTTGTTGCTCGTCATCCTCTTTAATATAGTTCTTTCAATAACATCTTGTTCATCTGTAAGTCTGATTCTGTTCATCATTTTGTCTCTTGGCAATGAGTTTTACATTAATTTTGATTTATATATCTTATAATTTTTTAACTGAATGTGAGATATTGTGTGTAGAACAGTAATACTGATAGTATTTCTGCTTGGAAGTGGCACGCCTCTTCTTTGGTCAGTCTTTTAATGACAAGGGTTGAGTCACCCTAGCAAACATAACGCAGAAGAGGCTGGAAATGGGCTCATGCCATATGACTGGATCTGTAAGCCTCTGTCTTTTCCTCTAGGAACAATGAATTTTTACCTAATCCCTGTGAGTGACATGGTGCTGCACTTCCCTAGCAGTTTCAGTGTTTATCTCTATAGGAAATGAGTCTGAGAAGGAGGGTTGGATTTTGTGCTTTTCCAAAAGTGACCAGTTCCTCCTCCCTACCTGCATTAATGAGGATGGCTCTCTCTGGTCTCTTGCTCTGCCCCTGAACTTTTTTGTGAGCACCTGGGGAATGTCTGTA
Organism: Tupaia belangeri chinensis; assembly: GCF_000334495.1. Lineage (NCBI taxonomy): Eukaryota > Metazoa > Chordata > Mammalia > Scandentia > Tupaiidae > Tupaia > Tupaia belangeri. The sequence goes on from NW_006203646.1 coordinate 6,800,796, forward strand.
GAAAAGAGCCTATTCATAGGCCCCGACCTTCTTCCATCCTTTAGGCTAGCCCATACTCAGCCTAAAGAAACTCGTTAAGGTGTTAGAGACTTTTTCTTACGTAATTACCGTCAGCCTCGCTTCTTCCTTTGTCCCGTCACAGAGAAGAGTCCACACGTCCAGTCTCTCCTTAGAGAAACTACCACCTCCTCAGAATTCGGGATATTTACTTGTTTAGTGGTCTTAGCTCTCTAATGGGTCCCAAAACAAGAATGATTTTATCATTTAGGGGCTTTTTCTCATTGTGAGAGTGGGAGTGATACTCCTTCCAGATTCCCACAATCGAAATGGAAGTTTAACTCCTTGTCTTGGTCTGCCCTTGCTGATACAACAAAATATCACACTACTCTGTTGGGTGGTTTACAGCTGAAACCTCTCATGGCTGTGGAGACCGGGAAGCCACAGGTTAAAGCACCAGCTGATTCAGTATCTGGTGAGAGCCTGCTCTCTGGTGCCTAGACAGCACCTTCCGTGTCCTCACATGCGGGAAGGAGCAAAGGGTGTCTCTCTGGCCTCTTCCATGAGAACACTAATCATATTCATGGGATTCCTCCTTCTTGACCCAGTCACCTCCCAAAGGCCTCATATCCTCATGTCATCACCTTGCGGGGTAGAAGTCCAACACGGGTATGAAGGGGAGGGACACACATTGAGACTGTAGCACTCTTCTATGTTTTTCTTCTATTTTTTTGTACAGTATTAAGAACAAGGGCTGGGACCAGCAGTTAGCGTAATGGCTATGTCGCTGGACTTCCCTGTGTACCACTGCGGTCCAAG
>NW_006203646.1:6802201-6821977 GCF_000334495.1 Tupaia belangeri chinensis
GGCCAGCCCCCCTGCAGGGTGATTTCTCGCTTTCTGTCTCTCTGTCTCTCTCTCTCTTTCTGGCGAGTGCGCGACACGCCCTATAGCAAAAACCTCTCCAAAAAAAAAAAAAAAACGAACAAGAGCTAAGAGCTAATAGTTTTTGCATATTTACTATGCATGTAGCAAAGTGCTATGGGATCTACATGAATTCATTTACTTAATCCTCTGTGGTTTAAGCAGTCTGATTCCAAAGCCCCTGGTCTTCAGCACAGCACCCTTCTGTCTCCTAAAGGGAAGACAGATTTTGTTCAAACCCAGTTAGGAGAAAGCTGGTTGCAGATGTAATAGTGATTTACTTAAACCACTATCACATCTGTTTCCTAGATTGGGAAACCAAGACACAGAGCAGTTCCGTGACTTACTGAAGGTCTCCTAACTGGTAAGCGGTAGGAAGTGAATATAAGCCGAGGTGGTCGGACTCAAGGGCAGTGACATGGTTCTGTACTACTGCCTCTGCCTCGTGGGGGCAGCAAACGCCCTTAGTCTTGTACTGTCTTTCCAGAGTCTATTACATTGCTCCATTCAGAGGATGCCTTCAATCAATGTTTATTTTAAAAAGGAAGGAATTGCCTATCATTTGCCCCTGGACGTCAAAATGGGGTCACCCAGGTTTTTTCTTCCCTCCTTTCAGTCTCATGCACGGGGACCATATGTCATAATACCTGATGAGAAAAAGTTCCCAGGGTACCTTGAACAATCTCCTCCCCGTGCTGAGCAAGTCAGTCCGTGACAAGAAACCAATGATTAATGACTGCTCTGCCAAGTGATGCTTGCATGATTAGGAGAAAATATGATCTCTATGTCTATATTTCATATTTTTTTCCCTCAACTTCAGCCACAAGGACTGAAAGTTCAGACTCTATCAAGCCATGGTTTCACACTGTGTGTCTCTGCCCACCTCTCACTGTGATTAAGTGATAAAACCTTAAAGGGCAAAAATCTATAAATTGTACTCTCTCCTTCCCACACAGGACTGAGCACAAAGCTCTACAAACACCTGTTGAATGGAGAAATGAAAAAGATTAACTTCAACTACTTCAATGTTGCAGTCTAAACAAACCATCTCAGAATGATATTCTTCCACTAAAGGCTAGAAATTTTTAGGATGCATATCATTCAAAGGCTTGGCACCAAACTCTTTCAGGGATAAGTCACTTTTATCCAAGAGAGATGTCTGTTCCTAAATCTTTATACTTGATATTCTCCTGATCCTTCCATCTGAAAGCCACCGGACTTAGGAAATAAAAAATCTAGGCTCTTGCCCAAGGTTTTCCATTTGCTAGCAACAGGCCATGAATAAATGCGGATAATAATATCTCAGATGCTGGCTTGTTGTGAAAATTAAATGTGTTGACAAACACGAAAGCACCTCAGTAGTTATAAAGTATTATACGAATACCTATATTCTTATTACTATCATTCCCACTTGGGTCAGGGCATTTAAATCCTACACCTAATAATTAGAATAATTGGGATCAGCAGGTGGTCTGGTGGTTACATTGCTGAATTCCCATGTATCAGATCATGGTTTGATTCCCAGACCTGCTGGCTTAAAACTCACACCAGGTGCATGTGCGTGCATGCCCAAAATCCTGGGAGGAGAATGGGGAGAAGGGCGTAGCCATTCCTCCTGGGGGTTGATTTCTCACTTTCTGTCTTTCTGTCTCTCTCTGTCTCTCCAGCAAGCACATGTGCCCTATAACAAAAATCTCTTTAAAAACATAAAAATAATTAGAATAATAATTTTTACTTAAGGCTTACTGGACTCTAGGTTATTATCTAACATAACCCTTCCAAAACACTGTTTATTAATTACTATTATTTGCCCCATTGTATGAGGGAACTCTGATATTCAGCAAGGTTAAAGCTGCGATGTTAGTAAATTACAGAGATTGGACTCAAACCCAGGCAGTCAGATTCCAAAGCCCCTGATCTTCAGCAAAGCACCCTTTTGTCTCCTAAAGGGAAGACAGATTGCATTCAAAACCAGTTAGGAGAAAGCTGGTTGCAGAGTGTGAAGTCATGGGACTTCTGATGAGCTCTGTTATGATTCCCATGTCCATGCTGTCACCAGCTGATCCAACAAATGTTAGAATGAACCCATGGGACAAAACCTAGCAATTCAATTTCTGGATCAAAGGCCATGCGCACTTTAAATTTTGATAAAAATTACCAAAATGTCCACCAGAGAAATTATACTAAAGTATGATCTCACAAAAAAAAAAAGGAAAATCCCTAATTCTTCATCTTTTCTTCCAGAAAACTGAACTGGACATATCATGTACAAACTGTATAGCCCTAGGCAAAATAAATTAACCTCTCTGTGGCCCACCATTGAAATGACAGGAAGGGAAAGACTCAGGGAGTATTTCAGAGATTGGATCAACTAAACGCTTAGGGATCTTTAGGCTAGAATGGGGAAAAATGAAGGCAAAGTTAGCCTCAAATTGCCCTGAAACTGAGTAGATGACAATATCATAACTGAACTTCAAATGGTAAATGAAAAACAATCTTCGAAGGAAAGGTAATAAATTCTATGTTTGACATACTGAGTAAGAGGTGTCCGTGCATCTAGAAAGACTGATAAGATAGGTAGTAGGAAAAGGACATTTTTTTATACCATAGCTCTTTCAGCACCATCTCTAAGAGCATCACACCACAGCTGGGGATTTTTAGGACTCAACTGTAAGTAGGGAGGTATTGAGTCATTTATGTTTCAAACCTAAATGCAAAACCATTTGTCTAACAATGATGATTGCTTCTTCCCTCCTGCCTACCACTATACACCCTAAATATTATCTTTACATCCTTTCCTTATCATTATTCATGTGCTCAGGTCCCTGCCAAGAAACTCTTTATAAGTCTTTGGATGGCTTGAAGGTCCATCTTCCTTCTAAACCAAAAGGGAACCGTTTTACATGGAGTTGCTTCCTATGCCCCAGGTATAAGCTATCTGCTCTCTGAAGTAGCTGTCCAAAGTCACCACTTGGTCTACTTACCTATTGCTGTGTAACAGATCTCCAAGGCTTAGTTGCTTAAAACAATCACAACATCTACTTTTCTCACAAGTCACAATTTGTATGATGTTTGGTGGGGACAACTGGTTTTTCTCCATTTTCTTTTTTTCTTTTTTGAGAGAAAGATTTTTACTTTAGGATATGTCTGCTTGCCAGAGAGAAACAAAGAGAAAGCAAGCAAGAATTCACTCCTCTCCCAGGGAGTATGGCCACACCACAATCCCTTCTCCATTCTCCTCTCAGGATTTTGGGCACACACGCACACATGCCCGGAATGAGTTTCAAGCTACCAGGTCTGGGACTCGAACCATGGTCGATCATGTAGAAGTTCAGTGCCTTAACCACTGCACCAACTTCTGGCTCCTCTCTGGTCTAGCTTGTATCAGTGGACACAGCTCAAAGGTTGGAATTGGAATCCTATGAAGGTGTACCCATTTGCATGACTGACAGTTGACACAATGCTAGCTCTCAGCTGACTTCAAAAGATAGAATGAAAAACAATTTTGTGAGTACAGCAGGTAACATAGAAGTCAAGGTGCTGGACTCCCACATAGCCAACTGTGGTTTGAGTCCATGAGCCGGCAGTTTGAAACTCACACCAGGCATATGTGCATGCATGTCCAAAGTCCTGAGAGGAGAACGGAGGAGAAGGGATTGCGGCATGGCCATCCTCCCTGGGGAGTGATTTCTCACTTTCTCTTTCTCTATCTCTCTGCAAGTGCACATGCTCTATTGCAAAAATCTCTCTTAAAAAAAAACAAAAAAAAAAAAAAACAAACAAGCTACATTCTAATCCTTACAAGTGAGTCAGTCAGACCAGCCTATACCAAGGGAAGAGGAATTAGATCCCATCTTTTGATAGGAAGCATGTCAAAGAATTTGCTAACATGTTTTAAAACCATCATAACAGTCATTTTTCCTGACCTACAGAGGGATAGGAGCATCTCAGCTCTCATAGACAAATCTGGCTGCTTGAGAGATAGCAAGGCTGCACTAACAGCTCGTGAAAACCCAGCTACTCTCTTCCAGGGCCTCCTCCAGCACTCCAGGAAGCAAGCTCTGCCCACCTGCTCTGTTCCCTGTGCAGCCCTTCCCTCTTCTGAGCTCCCAGAGCCCACCTATCATGATACTGCCTCGATGGTTATTCCATATTTCAACTCAATCAATGTAGAACTGTGTTTGCCTTTCTGGCCTCCTCTTCTGGGTCATCGGCTCCTAGAGGGTATTAAATATGTATTACACATATCGTTTCTGAGTATCCTTCTCAGTACTTGAAACAGTGCTATACTCATAGATTGAAAATGGAAAAAAAAAAAAAAAAGAGACTTTTTCTTCTTTACTTTCTGAGAACACCTGCCCCTTTGAGACCCACTCTAACTTTTACACCATAGAAACTATAAAATACACATATACATACACTTTGTGGATCAGTTTTCAAATTATGTGAAATAGCAGAATCTCAGGTATCTGGAAAGTCCTTGAGAATTATCTAGGGTACAAACATCTTTTTTCCTCTGGAATTTTATAAGCACTGCCTTATTTAATTCACACAATAAATCTTAAAAAAAAAAAAAGCATTATTGTTATCCCTGTTTCTCTTACAAGACAAATGAGGCTAGGAGTGTGATATTCCCAGGGCCAGCAGTGGCGTGGTAGTTAAGACACTGGACTCCCACATGGATGACAGCAGTTCAAATCCTGGACCTCATGGTTTGAAAATCACACTGGACTTGAGTATGCACATGTCCAAAATCCTGAGAGGAGGGGGCCAGTGGGTGGTACAGTGGCTAAGGTGCTGGTTTCCCACATGACTGACCACAGTTTGAGGCCCGGACCTAGCAAGTTCAAAATCACAACAAATAAATAGATTTTAAAAAATATCCTGAGAGAAGAATGGAGAAGAGGGATTATGGCATGGCCATCCTCCCTGGGGAGAAGAGGGGTGATTTTTCAGTTTCCCTCTCACTGTCTCTTGCTGTCTCTCTCCAGCAAATGCATGTGTCCTATGGTAAAAAATAAAATAAAATAAAAGAGTGATATTCCCAAGTTTGCACCAGTCACTAAGTGGGAGAGCTGAAGCCTAAAGCTGGGTCTACCTGAGTCTAAATCTCAAATCCAGGGAGAAGCAGGAACTTGCCCAAGTTGAAGCTGTGAGCATCCAGGCTTCCAACGCAATGCACTGCTCAGATAAAAAAGAGAAAACTGTTTCCCCAGTAAGTTCAAAGTTAGATGCTGTTCACACCAACCTGAAACTTCACCATATCTTTTGTCTTCATTTTTTCCCTCTCAGGCCTGAATTCAAATAAGTGAAAAAGGGTGAAAGGACAAAAAAAAAATCACAGAAAGAGGGAGTTCTGCTAATACAACATCATGCCACCTGGAGAGGTCAAATGATGCTGTTTCCATCTGTAATAGGCTACAATTTGAACAACCCCAGCTATGAAATACCAGGCAATTTTCTGACCTTTTTAGCTGTGGCTGCAAGTTCTTTGATTCTTGGGACATTCTATATCTATATTTGAAACCAACTAAAAAGAAAAAAGCGTCTCTAGATACTCTGCTCTCATGATATAAAATAGAACCTAGAGCGTGTGTGGCAGACATTGGTGTTGCCGGGCTCTTTGCTCATGTACTTTGTTGTTTTCATTTTCAACTATCCGAGTGCCCTCTCTATAACGATCGACATCCCACCTTAGAAAACCTAGTGGGAGAAAGAAAGCTCCATGCCAGGAGAAAAAGCAAGACACCCCTCTCCTAGCCTCCTTGCAGGTGGGGCACAAGGCCTGGGCTTCATCCATCAGATGTCTCTGCTCTGGACTTGAGGGGAAGGACCCAGTGATAGAAATAAGCAGGAATAGAGGAGGATCTACTCTGGAAATGGGAGCAGCTGCAGCAACAGCAGCAGAAATGTCCAGTTTCCAAAGACAGCAGAGTCTGGAGTGCACCCCATGCAGTGACAGAACAGTCCCATCACGGCACCCAGCATTCCGCAGTGGAGGCAGCTGGTCTTCACCAACATGCTCAGCAGCATCTTGGCCATGGTGGTGACTGCTGCCCATTTTCCTTGTTCTTGTCCATAATCTGAGCCTGGATCTCCAGCCTTTGCAGTGATTTTGTGAGCAAATCACTATCGCTTTAATAAATTCCTTTCCCACTTAAGGCAGCCAGAGGCAGTTTCTTTTACTTGTAACCAAGAACCCCAATAAACCAAAGAATAAAATTAAAATGTAATAAAAAGATGGGATGTGATAGAGCAGCATTTTCTTAGAGCAGTCGTATTCACGTGTGCCTAATGAAAAATTTTACTCAAACTGACTCATGTATTCAGGAGTCAATACATTTGTCTCTGCTCCATTTTCACAATCTGTAAAATAGGATCAAGATGTAGACTGATCTGCCCATATCCAGGTCTCCCTCTAGGTAGCTCTACTGCTGTCAAGGTTATACCATCAATTTTCTCATCCCTCAAGCTTGAAACAACACAATTATCTTCATCTCTTCTTCCATTAACCAGACCCTTTGTATTTTCATTTATAAAGATCTCTTAGGTTTCTTCTTGCCTTCATTATTCCAAAGGCCAAACTTGAAACAGGAACTTATCACCTCCCTCATGAGATAATAAACTAACCTACCCATCTGCAATGTATCTTGTGCCAATAAATTTTCCAAGACACTGTTTGTGTCTCGTTACTATTCACATCCAAATCCTCAAAATAAGGTTAGCTGACTATGGCTCGTAGGACAGAGCCCAAACTACTCAGAATGGCATGAGCCCCCTCAGGATCAGATTTCTTTTTACCCTTCCACTTCTTTTTTAGAGAGATTTTTTTTTTTTTTTTTTTTTTGCAATAGGGTGTGTGTGCTTACCAGACAGACAGAGAGATACAGAGATAAAGAAAGTGAGAAATCACCTCCTGGAGGGTGACCCTGCCACAGTTCCTTCTCCTCCATTCTCCTCTCAGGATTTTGGTCACACACATCCATATATTCAGTGTGAGTTACAAGTCACCTCATCTGGGACTTGAACTATGGTTGGTCATGTGGAAATCCAGCACCTTAACCACAATGTTACCTGCTGGCTCCTTGCCCTTCCACTTTGACCAACATATGTTTCTACATATTCACTGTAATGGGATTTGACCAATGAACATATTGCTAACCATAACACATTCATTTTAAAAATTGGAAATCAAAAGACATAATGCATGCTTCAATAAATACAGCCATTTAAAAATCACAAAAAGGTTACAAGAATATTTTATGGCTATAATAACAAATATTAAAAATAACCATTACATACAAAATGTTTATTATATGCTAGACAATGTTCTAAATTTTCTATTAGTAGTGTCTGTACAAACATCACAGCAACTTCATAAAGTAGGTATTATAGTCCATTTCCTTATAGGAAAACTGGAGTGTTGAGGGGCTAAGAAATGTGTTCTTAGCCATGTAAAGCAGAACCAAAATTCAAGTGTCAAGAAGTCAATGTTTAAGAAGTATATTTTAAGACCAGCAGATGGCGTGGTGGCTAAGGCACTGGACTACCACATGGCCAACCACGGCTTGAGTCCCAGACCTGGTGGCTTGCTTTCTGACTTTCCCACTCTCCCTTTGTCTCTGTCTCTCTTTGAATTAAATAAATAATAATGATGATGAATAAAATAAGTCCTTTAAAAATAGAAGAATATTTACTTAAAAGCAAATTATCATAAGAGTAGAGAAACCACATAAATGTATGTTATTTTATAATATATGCTTAAATCATTGCTTAAGAAATTATATTGCTGGGGAACCAGCAGTTAGCATAATGGCTATGTCGCTGGACTCCCACGTAGTCGACCGCGGTTCGCGTCCCGGACCCGGTGGCTTAAAACTCACGCCGGGCGCGTGTGCGTGCGTGCCCAAGATCCCGGGAGGAGAATGGAGGAGAAGGGATTGCGGCGTGACCATCCCCCCTGGGGGGTGATTTCTCGCTTTCTGTCTCTATGTCTCTCTCTGTTTGTCTGGCGAGCGCATGCGCCCTATAGTGAAAAAAAAAAAAAAACTCTCAAAAGAAATTATATTGCTAGCTTCAATTTCCCCATAGAAACTTACTAACATTTTATAAACTATCCATGTTCTATGTAAACCTTGTCTTACCCTGTAGTAACTCAGAGAATTTGTGAAAAAGCCAAACTCTCAAGCTCCACTTTTCAGGAATTCTGTTCTGCTGAGTCTGGCATGAAATTCAGTACCATGCATTTTCATTAAGCACCTAGGTATTACTGATACAACTGTTCCTGCTAGTTCATGGATCTAGCTTTGAGAAATCAGGAGACAGGCAATCAGTGTGCAGTCCTCGTCAAGAAACCTAGGTTCTGTTTCTTCTATCTCTTTCACTTACTTGTTTGGTCTTGAATAATTTTACTGACCCTCAATCATATTTTTTATATTATTTTTATATACTATATATTTTATATTATTTCTTTTTTACTTATTTATTTTGCAGTCATTCACTGAACATCATCACAGCATACAAGATGCAGTTTCTCACCCAGAATACACTGTATAGTGGCTCAGTCATACATAGTATCATCACAAAGAATTTTCCATTTCTTGTTAAATATGTGTCTGTGTGTATGTATGTGTATGTATATATATATTTGTATATATAATATATATAAATTATACATATATTATATAATATATAATTTATATATTAGATATTAAAATTTATATATTATTTATATATATAAATAAATCCCCCTCCTTTCTCACCCTTTGCCATATCCCAACCTCCTCCCATTCTATCTCTGGTATCTGCAGTTGCTTTCCATTTCTTTTTTTTTCTCCCACATTTTATTGGTTAACAAAATATGTTAATGGATCTAACTACTTTCAATACCAAATTCAGCTGATATATAAATATGTGTGAACAAATCTTTAAGTGAAGGAAGATAGAGTAAATTATCTAACCTGCCACCACTTACCCTAATCACCAATTAGCTATTCTAGGAAGACCATAAAAGTTTATCTGACATGTCCATGCTGATCAATCAATAATGCATACCTGAAGTTCTATGTTCAGGAGTCTGGGACCAGGCAGATGGTGTAATGGCTACATCACTGGACTCCGACCATGGTTTGAGTCCCAAACATAGCAGCTTGAAGCTCATGCCGGGTACATGGGCATGCATGCCCAAAATCCCAAGAAGAGAATGGAGGGGAAGGGATTGCAGCATGGCCATCTCACCTAGGGGGTGATTTCTCGCTTTCTGTCTCTCTGTCTCTCCAGCAACCACACATGCCCTATAGCAAAAGCCTCTCAAGAAAAAAAAAAAAAAGAGTCTGACGTGAGGTGCCATTTTAGATCAGTAGGAAAAACAGGATAATAATTCTGATACATGTGTCATGTGTGTATGAAAGAGACTATAAACACATTCTCTGGGTATATTATAGAAATGTTTCTCCATGGTGCTACTCAAAACGTTTTCACAAAACAATCAAATAGAACGCACAGTCACACAAAATCTATTTTCCCTTGGTCGGACAGACCATTTCTTTACTTATATTGTCCCCTTTGCCTTACTGGAATTATCTCTCCAGTTCCACTTCAAAGACTCTATAAATACTTTCTCATCACCCTTCTCTGCACCCCAATCTTTATATTCCTAGTAGGTAATTACTTCATTCTGTCTTGTAACACGGGCAGTAGTTTATGTGCCCCCCCTCTCTTCCTCAAAAGAAAGGTCATTGAATGGTTGTAAAGCCATAGTGAAATAAAAATCTAAAATGTCTGTCACGTGATAGAAATATGTTTATTATTTATTGCATTCTATTCAGCTCTAAAACTCTAGACTTCCAGGATAAATGTTATTAAACTTTGTTGATGGCTGCCATAGACAAAAATGCTGGAGATGAAGTCGGAACTCAGCACCTTGGACAGCTCAGGAAGCGTTGGGATTTTTAGTGTGGTTTTTTTGTTTTTTTTTTTTTTTTTTTAGATGTTTTTGCTATAGGGCTCGTGCACTCACCAGACAGACAGAGAGACAGAAAGCGAGAAATCACCCCCAGGGGGGGATGGCCACGCCGCAATCCCTTCTCCTCCATTCTCCTCTGAGGATCTTGGGCACACACACATGCCCGGCATGAGTTTTAAGCTACTGGGTCCAGGACGTGAACCGCTGTCAACTATGTGGGAGTCCAGCGACATAGCCATTATGCTAACTGCTGGTCCCTGGGTTTTTTAGGTTTTCTTTACAGTATCCTGCTGCAGTTCTAACACAACCTACAGTATTTTGCAACCCAATGGCTAATTTAAGGATTATCTTCTTATAATAACGAATATCTTCAGGAAAAGGGACACCTTTGTCTATTTAGATATTAATGTCCTTATTTGACTAGCTGATCTCACTGCAGTACAGCAGAGAATCCTGGTCCCCATACTTACTAGCTGTGTGACATTAGACAAAGTCTCTGGAACTTGGTGTCTAAGTAGCCTCTTCTGTTAGATGAGAATAATTACAGTACCTAATATATATCATTTTAGCAAAAACAGAAAGATTATCTACAACAGCCCAGTTCATGATCAGCCCTCGGTAAATGGTAGCTGTTAGCTACCAGAGGCTACGTGAACCCACAGAACTGGTCCTATCCTGGCTTTACTATGGGCTCATGTGATGTTAAGAAAGGCCCTTTACTTCTTCAACCGTGAAACAAGGAGTTGGAACACAGTAGGCATCCCTAAGTAGGAGCCACAAAACCTGCCATTTTCTTTCTTCTATCCCAATAAAATGTTTCCTATTTCACTTCTGTTCCTTTGTTTCATCATCCTTGGAGGTTGTCAGGAATCAGATATTGAAGAAGCCATGTTCTCAGCCCTCAACTCAGGCTCCCTGATTTTAGTGCCCTGGATTTTAGATGAAAGAAGAGAGAAAGGGAGAAGGAAGGAAGGAAGGGAGGGAGGGAGGGAGGGAGGAAGGAAGAGGGGCAGAAAGAAAAAAGCATATGGTTCTAAGAATCTCTCTCTATCCAGGTTTTCTGAGCCTCCTCAGACCTAACTACAACCCCAACCCTAATCCATGAAAGCGAGTGGTTGTCAGAAAAGAGGAGGCAGCATGGGCGCCAGCATTTCCAGGAGATTGCCTGGCTCTCTGCTATCCATCAAGATCTTCCTTGGTCTCTATAGTCATTCATTTCAATAACCTCGACTGTGGCTTCAGGTGGTTGAATGGCTTGCATATTTCACTTTTCTATTGTACCTCTCTTACTGAGAGTTTCTGAAACAAAGCCATGCAGCTCTGAATCTCTTTGCACAAACCTGCTTTTGACTTTTGTCTTTAATCCTTAGCAGTTTTTCACAAATGCTTTTGGAAATGTAATGAACCCCAAAACTTCCTGGCCAACTGCAGCTTCTAACATGAGATCCTGGCTTTAAATCTCAAAATCATAATATACCTGGTTATTAATAGCAGGGGATTTCAGCTCAACAGTGCTCTGGTAGACTGCCAGCAGTCCAAGTTTAACATCCTCTAGGGTATGGAATTAAAAGAAAAAAAATATAAGAAAGCCTGAGTATTTCTGTTCCATTTGAATTTGAGTTTTAACTCCTCTATATATTCTAGCAGCTCTAAGATCACTTCACGTAAGGTTCAGGATCAGTTTTTTAAGACAACAGGGAAAAAATTACTAAGTCTTAGTGGTTAGTATGTTCTAAGTACTTATAGTAGATTGGATAACTTCAATATGTACTTCCTCCTCTTTACTCTCCTAGGAGGAACATACTTTCCTATTCCATTGATGTTGGATTGGCTCTGTGTCTTTGCTTTGGCCAACAGGATGTTGGCAAATGTAATTCAGCAAAGGCTATAAAAAAAAAAAAGTGTCCATGCAGTTGGACCTGCTCTCTTGGACCTCTGCCATAACCATGAGAAAATTTCTGGGCTAGCTGATGGGTCCCAAAAGGAGTGAGAATTATGGGGAGCAAAGCCCAACAGCTCCTGCTGAGCCTAGCTTAGATCAGCCAGTCCCCAGTCAACCCATTTCGTAAGCGAAATAAATGCCTATTGTCATATGCCATTGAGAGTTTAAAATCAGTTCTTACAGCACATTGTAGCTATAGCAAAACAACAAAAGTCTCAATTTTAAAAAGTGAATAAATAAATAAGCATTAGGACTGCAGGATTTCTATACATCAACTCTTAGAGAGGAACAGGAGAGAAACGGTCATTACTCATTAGGGAAATATTCTAATACCAATTTCTCTTCTTAGTGATTGACGTAAGAGTGCCAAGGTCACATGTAAAAAGTTAGATGTGACCTGTAATTGGTCAATACTTAACACTAGCTTATAGGAAAAGGACGATTTTGTTATATATCGTCTTTCCTTCCTTGACCTTGTCTCCAACCCACAGATGAGAAAACTACCCCTGTTGAGAAGGGCATAACTGTCCTGAAGTCATACTGTGCTGGGAGAAAAATCTAATCTCTGCTGTAATAAAACTCTCCAGAATTTATAAGAATCAAGAATTCCCAATAAGCATATAATTGAACTTGTTTTTACTGCCCTGGTAGAACTGGACTGAAAATTAAAAATTCATTACCTAGTGCAGTTTACAGAAGCTATGTTTCAGCTCCTTGGAAAAGGTTCCCAATCCACTCAATTTAGCAAACATAAGAACACAAAAATTACCAAACCAGGTCAGATCCCTAGTACCCTTCAGCACAGAGTTATCTGACAGTTGAAAAAACAAAGTTGCTCTTCATAAAAAGTTGAGTTGCAAGCAAAAGAGTTTATTAAGAGTTGCCCTTAATAAATCACCCTGGATCTGTCATTCAAGTAATCTTCTGATAAAAGAAGACTTGCCTTAGGCCACACACACACACACACACACACACATACACACACAAAACGATTAAAATTTGAAATATAGAGGGCCACCCAGTGGCTACTGTGGCTGAATCCCATATGGCAAATTGCACTGTTCAAATCCCAAACCCAATGACTTGAAAAACACACTGGATCTTTGTGCATACATGCCCAAAATCCTGAAAGGAGAAAGGATGAGAAGGGATTGTGGCATGGTCAAACACACACTCATACACACACACACACCAGGGGTTCTTTTTTAGTCCCTATCCCCTCTGTATCTCTCTGGCAAGTGCACACTCTCTATAGGAAATTTTTTTAAAAAAGAAAGAAGCAAAACATTTAAGAGACACAAAAATGGAAAATTACCTGTTGATGATAATGTGTATAATAATATCTTTGACTGGACTAATAGAGTGTATTCATGCTGGAAACTCATTTTGTATGCTGTAATGATATACAGTGTTTAAATGTATAAAAAAGAAGCAGAAAAATGAAAAAGAAAAATAGACAAATAGAGGAAGACCAGTTTTCAGGCATTGGAGCAATCTGCCTGGGGACGATTACTCAACTGAGGGACAATTTGCTGAAGTTCAAGTAGAACATGGTGGGCTTGCTGAGCTGAAGTGGTAAAGATCAAAGTTTAGGGCAGTCAAAGCAGCTGGAACCTATGGGGCAGAGTACTGAAGAGGAGAAAACTAGAACAGAAGAGCACCACAGAGTTTGTGTTGGGTCCTCCAAAAGTCCTAGACCAAGGGCTGAGCTTCCAAACACAGCATGAAGCTTACCAGAGACTGGTAGCTTTGAATTTGAGAATGAAACAGAGTTACTAGAGATCAAATAGTGCCAGAGAATATTGGAAGGATAGCCCAATCTGAGTGAAAAAACTTCAGTAACACCTCATTAACTACTCAGGCAGCAAACTGACATACCAGAAAGGCTTCCTCTTAGGAGTAAGGGCCGTGTCCTGGAATAAAATCTACTCTAGAGTCATCCTAATAAAATATTAAACCAAGCCCAGACAGGATCCAAAGGAAAATAAATAAATAAATAAAACAACTTATAAATTGAGTCCCACCAACTAGAGAAGCTTGGGAACCACCTTGGATTTTCTGTAGACATAACCAAATATAAAACCAAATCTGCATGATGATCAAGTAATCATACAACAATTGAACTGTGTACTAAATAAAAATAATCCATCTTTGGAGGAAGATTACAGAATCCATTACCTCTACAACACAGCATCAATGAGCACTATACAATAAAATACTACAAGATGCCGAAGAAAACAAATGTAACCATAGTGAAGAAAAAAAAAAAAACAGTCAAGATAAACTGACACCTAGGTATTTACCCAGTAGAAATGAAAACTTATATTCACACAAAAATTTTTGCATGAGTGTTTGAAGTAGTTCAATTCATAATTATCAAATCTTGTATGTCCTTCAATAGATGAATGGATAAACAAATTGCACATCCATACAATAGAATGCCACTCAACAATAAAAAGAAATGAACTATTGGGTACTTACAACAACAGCGATGACTCTCAAAGGCATTATGCTGAGAAAAACAAGCTATTCTCAAAAAGTTGCATACCTCATGGTTCCATTTACATCTCATTTGGGAAAAGACAAAGCTATGACTACAGAACACAGAGCATGCTGTTGCCAAAGTTTCTTCCAGAATTTAAACAGAAAGATTGGACAACAGAAGATAAAGTACATGAGTTTGAACTGGTGAAATAGAATTCTGTGACTTTTGACTAAAACATTACTGACCTTCTATGCTTTGCTTTCCAGTGTTAAGGAGTTTTCTCTTCTCTTGAGTTGTAGACAGGTCCATGTACCTACTATGTAAACAGAATCCTAACGTGTTTCCTGACTTTAAGTATAAGAAAAGTTCTCTTAACATTTTTTTTTCATTTTGATTTATTAAAGCTAAAACTACCCTTCTTAAAATTAAAAAAAAATGTATTTAAAAAATACCTCTTCAGTAACCACAGTAAGCTATATAGCCTCAGCCATGTGCTATTTTATAGTATATTCATTCTAAAGTCAATTTTTGTTCATAGATATGTATATATCAACTGAACTTACTATTAAAAGTATTTTGATTAATTAAGATATTTTGTGAATCAATACAATGTGGGAAGGAATAAAGGAATAGAAAGCAATTGTAGATACCAGAGAGGATGGGAAATGGCAGAGGGTGAGAAATAGGGGGGGAATATATATATACATACATACACACACACACACACACACACACACACACACGAAACAAGAAATGGAAAATTATTTGTTGACGATAACAAGTACGATTGAGCCACTTTACAGTGTATTCTGGCTGGGAAATCACATTTGGTATGTTGTAGTGATGTTCAGTGAAAGTATGTAAAATAAATTAATTAATAAAAAAATAAAGTACAGGGACCAGCAGTTAGCATAATGGCTATGTCGCTGGACTCCCACATAGTCGATCGCGATTCACGTCCCGTACCTGGTGGCTTAAAACTCATGCCGGGCACGTGTGCATGCATGCCCAAGATCCCGAGAGGAGAATGAAGGAGAAGGGATTGCGGTGTGACCATCCCCCCTGGGGGGTGATTTCTTGCTTTCTGTCTCTCTGTCTCTCTCTATCTGTCTGGCGAGCGCACGCGCCCTATAGCAAAAACCTCTCCCCAAAAAAAAGAAAAAAAAGAAAGTACAGAAAGAAAAAAAAGAGTCGAGAGAGTTTAACTACAAACAAGCAACACAGCAGAGTTTCCTCGGATGACAGAATTATTCTATATCCAAATTGTGGGGTGAGTATCCAAATCTATAAATGTGTTAAAACTCGTAAAAAACACCACAAAGAGTTATTATATGTTAATTTTTTAATCAAGCTTAAAGTCTGAAAGAGAACAAAATATTAGAAGCCAGCAGCTGATGTGGTGGTTAGGGCACTGGATTCCACACAGCTGTTTGGACCCAGTGGCTTGAAAGTCATGCTGGGTATTTGTGCATGCATGCCCAAAATTATAAGAGCAGAATAAAGAAGGGATTGTGGTGAGCCCATCCCCCTGGGGAGTGATTTTTTACTTTCCCTCTCAGTCTCTCTCTGTCTCTGGTGAGTGAGTACACATACCCTATGGCAAAAAACTAAAAATAAGAATAATAATATACACATCTTCATTTTAGCAAATTAAATAACAACATGATTATACTTTTGGACAAATCTAAAAATAAAATGGGGTACTCAACCCCCTTTTTAGTCATATTATTGGCAAATATTAAGGACTCTGAGAATCTCAGGACGGGTTACTATTTGGAGCCAACAGGCACTCTAACATTCTGGTGGAAGGTAAACTTGTATAATCCTAATGAAGGTTAAAAAAAAAAGCTATCAAAATATCTAAAAACTCATACATCATTTTACCCAGGAAACTCACTTCCAAAAGTACATCCTATAGACATGCTTGCACATGTATCAAATGAACTAGGAACTAAAGAATATGGGGACAAGCTAAATATCCCTCCACACTAGATTGGTTAACTGAAGTGTGGTATATACATAAAATGGAATACAATGCAGCTATTAAAATGAAAGAGAATACTTCCTTTTTCAGAAAAAAAAAAAGACGTTTTCTTACTTATTTTTTCCATGAGCAAGAGAGAGAAAGAGAGAAACAGCATCTTCAATAGGCTCATAATGCCACGATCCACCCACAGACTCAACCAGCCCTCTATCATGGCCATGCACATGACTGACTGACTGAGGGAGGTCTTCAGATGTGAATCCAGAACCTTCCTATGTGGTCAGCCTCACAGAGCTTCCTGTGTTACCACTGTGCCACTGTCTAGCCCGCCCACCCCTCCACCCCAAAAGAAAAAGGTCTCAAGTTCTGAAATAGAATATTAAGCAAAAAACGTGAGGTGGAAACACTCTGAGGTTAGCTGCTATGTAAACTAAAAATAGAGAATCCATAAAATGTCATAAACAGCGTAAGGTATTTTTAGAAAGATACACAAGAAACTGGTTAAATCTGCTGCCTTTAGAGAGGGAACCAGTATAGCTAGGGAACCGAGGGCAATAGGAAAAATTCTACTGTACATCTTTTCAGTATTTTTCTATTTTGATTCATGTGATTAAATAACCTACTTATAAATAAATGAACATTTTAATCCATCAGAATCTCTTGTCAAACTATATATTTTGACCTAGATTATTTGAAACAGATCCTTTACTTACTAAAAGTGTTAAATGTGTAACCATGATCTGTCCCAAGGATAGGGACCAAGATAAGCCTAATCCTACCAAGTACATCTCTCCTTGTTTGGTTGATTATAGAACTGTGATTCACAGCCCAGTATGAACACAACCACATACAAAAGAATTTTTTCATATCAAGAATCCATATCCATTACTAACTTTTTTAATCACAAAGTTTGGCATTTCATGATGGCATATTTTCCCATTCCTTTAATTTTTTAAATTACTTTATTGAACTTTATTTATTATTATTCATTTAAATTTGACCAGAGAGAAGGACAGAGAGAAAAAGTGAGAAAGCAAGCTGCCAGATTTGAGACTAGAACCACAGTCAGTCATACGGGATCTAGCGTCTTTAACCACCATGCCAGCTGCTGCCCTCCCCCGGATTCCTTTAATTAACCTGTGGCAAGTTAATCACACTTTTTGATAGGAGTAATAACCACTTTAAGAAACTAATATAGGGGCCAGTGGGTGGCATGGTGGTTAAGGTACTAGACTCCCACATTGCCAACCATAGTTTAAGTCTCAGACCCAACAGCTTGAAACTCATGCCAGGCACATGTGTATATGTGCCCAAAATCCCAGGAGGAGAATGGAGGACAAGGGATTGGGGCATAGCCATCTCCCCTGGGGGTTATTTCTCACTTTCCTACTTACTGTCTCTCTCTGGCAAGCACACATGCCTTGTGGCAGAAAGAAAAGGAAGGAAGGAAGGAAGGAAGGAAGGAAGGAAGGAAGGAAGGAAGGAAGGAAGGAAGGAAGGAAAGAAGGAAAACAAAGAAAAGAACAAATAAAAGAAAGATAGACTCTAACTTGAAAGATTTCATATGAGCTTCTGAACTTTGCCCCAAAATATCTATTCTTGGCATATACTATACCTAAAATTCTTACAATCATATTAATAACAGTAATAATGATAATGGCTAGAACTTACTGAGTGCTTATCATGTGCCTAGTATACATGCTAGGTGCTTTGCTATATCCTTTAAACGAATCCTCAATTGCAGTCCCAGTTACAATACTTGGTGATTGTGCAGAATTGTGGGTATGTTATAGGTCAGAAGGAAGAAAGATAAACACACATAAACCCACATGCACACAAAAACACACACATACACTCCTTTTTAATATACAAAAGCTGAGGTATAAAGAAGTTAACTTGCATAAAGTGATTCAACTCACTAGTGGTAGACTCAAGATCTCCAGATTCAGACCTGATCCCAAAGTACATGCTCAACCATTACTCAAAACCACTTCTAACTGCAGCGTTTTTGTACAGAAGAAAATGCTGAGGACATCTAGTTAAATCTCCAAATCACTACATGGACCGACTCAATACATGCTCCCCAGGAAGTTACTCGGCTCTGAGTGACACGGAATATATGAATTGAGACATCTCCCAACATTGCAGTACATCTGGTTTTGTTTTGTTTTGTTTTGTTTTGTTTTGTTTTCCAAAAAGCTTTTTTCCACAGAACTTGAACTGTCTACTTTCCTAACTTTCCCCCCACCTTTGTCTCCTCTGTCTAATCCCTCAGAGGGCAGCCCTTCCAGTCTGGAGAGCTGGCTCTCCTATCTTTTATCTCTTCTTCTGCTTGAGTCTTTGGACTCATCCTGTGGGAAGATCAAGATTTCCCCAAAGCCCAAAAGTCCTATTTTCACCATCTATTTGTTTTTTGTCTCTTTCTCACTCTCTACATTTTTTTTTCTTTTTTGATAAAGAGGAAATATTTTCTTCTAATTTTATACTTTATAATTTCTTGTTTACATTTAATTATTACATATCTTTATGGCATGCAATATGATTTTTCAAAGCAAGCATACAGTATGTGATCATCAAAACAAAGATGTTACCATACATGTTATTTTCAACAAAGAACCTTACATTCTTGTGTATGTTAAATGCTTTTTACTGACATATAACTTACATTCAATAGGAAATATAACTCAACCATATTTATTAAGATATAATTTGAACCCATAAGTATTACAACGTAATGAGTTTTGACCACACATACACACCTATGAAATGAAACCCACAACAACCCTATAAAAATATAGAATCCCCCCACCATCTCAGGAAGTTGTCTGTTTTCCTTTCCCAGTAAACCCTCTCAGGAAACCACTGATTTGATTTCTATCTATAATAACAGTAAGCACACTCTTGTATCTGGCTTTTTTAACAGAGCATAATGTTTTTGAGATTCATCTATCTTGGTGTATATTACAGTAGTTCTTTCCATTTTATTGCTCTTTTTATTCATTATTTATATTTATTCTATGGAAGTAATATACCATAATTTGTTTATCCATTCTCCTTTGGATCAATGTTCTATTGTTTCCAGTTTGAGGCTATTTCAAATAAGGCTCCTAAGAACACTCTTTTAC
The DNA here is from genome assembly GCF_000334495.1 of Tupaia belangeri chinensis. NCBI lineage: Eukaryota > Metazoa > Chordata > Mammalia > Scandentia > Tupaiidae > Tupaia > Tupaia belangeri. Next base: position 6,821,759 of record NW_006203646.1, read on the forward strand.
AAATTTTTATTTAGATATATATTTTTTTCCTCTTGGGTACATAACCAGCAGCATAACTGAGCTCATGGGACAGGTGTATATTTAATTTTCAGCAAAATGCAATTAAAACAGGATACTAATTCTCACTCACTAAAATAGATATAATTAAAAAGACTGATAATCCCAAGTATTGGCAAGGATGTAAAACAACACTCTTTTTAAAGTGAGACTCCACAAATT
>NW_006203646.1:6822065-6832850 GCF_000334495.1 Tupaia belangeri chinensis
AAGGAAGGAAGGAAGGAAGGAAGGAAGGAAGGAAGGAAGGAAGGAAGGAAGGAAGGAAGGAAGGAAAGAAGGAAAACAAAGAAAAGAACAAATAAAAGAAAGATAGACTCTAACTTGAAAGATTTCATATGAGCTTCTGAACTTTGCCCCAAAATATCTATTCTTGGCATATACTATACCTAAAATTCTTACAATCATATTAATAACAGTAATAATGATAATGGCTAGAACTTACTGAGTGCTTATCATGTGCCTAGTATACATGCTAGGTGCTTTGCTATATCCTTTAAACGAATCCTCAATTGCAGTCCCAGTTACAATACTTGGTGATTGTGCAGAATTGTGGGTATGTTATAGGTCAGAAGGAAGAAAGATAAACACACATAAACCCACATGCACACAAAAACACACACATACACTCCTTTTTAATATACAAAAGCTGAGGTATAAAGAAGTTAACTTGCATAAAGTGATTCAACTCACTAGTGGTAGACTCAAGATCTCCAGATTCAGACCTGATCCCAAAGTACATGCTCAACCATTACTCAAAACCACTTCTAACTGCAGCGTTTTTGTACAGAAGAAAATGCTGAGGACATCTAGTTAAATCTCCAAATCACTACATGGACCGACTCAATACATGCTCCCCAGGAAGTTACTCGGCTCTGAGTGACACGGAATATATGAATTGAGACATCTCCCAACATTGCAGTACATCTGGTTTTGTTTTGTTTTGTTTTGTTTTGTTTTGTTTTCCAAAAAGCTTTTTTCCACAGAACTTGAACTGTCTACTTTCCTAACTTTCCCCCCACCTTTGTCTCCTCTGTCTAATCCCTCAGAGGGCAGCCCTTCCAGTCTGGAGAGCTGGCTCTCCTATCTTTTATCTCTTCTTCTGCTTGAGTCTTTGGACTCATCCTGTGGGAAGATCAAGATTTCCCCAAAGCCCAAAAGTCCTATTTTCACCATCTATTTGTTTTTTGTCTCTTTCTCACTCTCTACATTTTTTTTTCTTTTTTGATAAAGAGGAAATATTTTCTTCTAATTTTATACTTTATAATTTCTTGTTTACATTTAATTATTACATATCTTTATGGCATGCAATATGATTTTTCAAAGCAAGCATACAGTATGTGATCATCAAAACAAAGATGTTACCATACATGTTATTTTCAACAAAGAACCTTACATTCTTGTGTATGTTAAATGCTTTTTACTGACATATAACTTACATTCAATAGGAAATATAACTCAACCATATTTATTAAGATATAATTTGAACCCAGACTTTAAGTATTACAACGTAATGAGTTTTGACCACACATACACACCTATGAAACCCACAACAACCCTATAAAAATATAGAATACCCCCACCATCTCAGGAAGTTGTCTGGTTTCCTTTCCCAGTAAACACTCTCAGGAAACCACTGATTTGATTTCTATCTATAATAACAGTAAGCACACTCTTGTATCTGGCTTTTTTAACAGAGCATAATGTTTTTGAGATTCATCTATCTTGGTGTATATTACAGTAGTTCTTTCCATTTTATTGCTCTTTTTATTCATTATTTATATTTATTCTATGGAAGTAATATACCATAATTTGTTTATCCATTCTCCTTTGGATCAATGTTCTATTGTTTCCAGTTTGAGGCTATTTCAAATAAGGCTCCTAAGAACACTCTTTTACAAATTTTTATTTAGATATATATTTTTTTCCTCTTGGGTACATAACCAGCAGCATAACTGAGCTCATGGGACAGGTGTATATTTAATTTTCAGCAAAATGCAATTAAAACAGGATACTAATTCTCACTCACTAAAATAGATATAATTAAAAAGACTGATAATCCCAAGTATTGGCAAGGATGTAAAACAACACTCTTTTTAAAGTGAGACTCCACAAATTGTATATTCAGTTCACAGTGTTGGATGACCAGCTCAAGGTACCATTATCTCCTCTGTTCTAAACACTCAGAATCCAATAAACAATCCAGCTGGTGTTGCTCCAGCTTTTACTGAGCTTACCATCAGCTGAAATCGTCAAGACTTTTTCACATTTATTATTGTTAAGCATTCTCTCCAACCTCTTCTGTGCAAATGAGTTTTATAATCCAGATGCTGAACATAATTTTCCAACTCTAATAAACTTTATAACAAATTAAGCTTGTACCAATTATGAAGGAGAAATTAATTTGCCATTGAAGCAATCAAAGAAAGCACATTAGCAAAACTTAAATAAAAATGTTTATAAAACGTCCATAAAATGATGTCTATAAAACAAAACTCAAAACTACCAAAGAAGAGAGACGCCAATGATTGAAAAACAAACCATACAGTAACCCTATTTTAGCCTAGAAAACATTTCCTAGGTCTGATCTCATTTGATATCACAATCACCATGTCAGCCGCGTATTTGTAAACCACTCCCTCTAAGTTTTGTTAATGAGGAGGCAAGTTCGAAGAGGATAAATGACTTGCTTAAGAGTATACAACTAAGTTACCAATTCATGACCTAAACCAAACACATGACTATAAATTGTGTGATGTTTTTCTCCATGGGCACATCTCGCCGTGATTATTCTAAATATCTTGAGTAACCCTAATCCATTTGATCAATTTGCAATAGACTTGCTAAGGATGGCATTGGCCCCCATTTTATGACCCTTGATGATTAGAGTTAAAATGTGATATGCCATTTGAAGCACTCTAATTAGCATTTCCTTAATCCTTTGGTCTGAGTTTTCGGTAGCAGCCTGCCAATGAGCCAAGAACACTGACATCAGAGTCAAGAGACTTGCTTTCTGAACCTGCCCCAGACACTAACAAGCTCTAGGACCTACTGTAGGGATCTTATGTAAGAAAGAAGGTTGTGGAGCCAAAAAGAGACCTGGGTTCAAGCCAGCTACTAAGTATATGGCCTTGATAAAATTTACTTCACCTTTCTGAGTGCTCTGGTTTAAATAATGGTTTGTCCCCCAAAGGTTCATGTCTTGGAACATGGTTACCAGTGTAATGGTGTTGGGAGGTGATGAGATCTTTAAGAGGTGAGGTCTAATGAACAATATTTGGATCAGGGACACATCATTTTCACAAACAGAGTGAGTTCTAGCTTTTGGGAAAGCTGTTAGTTTCTGGAAAAGTTGGTTGTTATAGAAGGAAGATGGCTACGCCACATTCTCTCTTTGCATGTATCCACCAATTTCTCTTCTTCCATCAATCAGGTTGTGATGTAGCACCGGAGGCTGGCCTAATGCTGGCCACATGCCTTTGAAATTTCCAGCAAACAGAATTATAAGCCAAATCAATCTTTTCTTTACAAATCACCCAGCCACAAATACAAGCTCTAGGACCTACTGTAGGGATCTTATGTAAGAAAGAAGGTTGTGGAGCCAAAAAGAGACCTGGGTTCAAGCCAGCTACTAAGTATATGGCCTTGATAAAATTTACTTCACCTTTCTGAGTGCTCTGGTTTAAATAATGGTTTGTCCCCCAAAGGTTCATGTCTTGGAACATGGTTACCAGTGTAATGGTGTTGGGAGGTGATGAGATCTTTAAGAGGTGAGGTCTAATGAACAATATTTGGATCAGGGACACATCATTTTCACAAACAGAGTGAGTTCTAGCTTTTGGGAAAGCTGTTAGTTTCTGGAAAAGTTGGTTGTTATAGAAGGAAGATGGCTACGCCACATTCTCTCTTTGCATGTATCCACCAATTTCTCTTCTTCCATCAATCAGGTTGTGATGTAGCACCGGAGGCTGGCCTAATGCTGGCCACATGCCTTTGAAATTTCCAGCAAACAGAATTATAAGCCAAATCAATCTTTTCTTTACAAATCACCCAGCCACAAATACTTGTGTTACCAACATAATAGTGGACTAAAATTCTGAGCCTTAGTTATCCAATCTGGAAAACTAGCATAATACTACTTATCTTGCAAAGTTATTGTGAGAATTAGAGGTGATACATGTAAGCAATCCATGATAGCTGCTCGATGAATGGCATTTATATCATCATCATTATTCCTGAGTTATTACTATCTCAAGGTGGGACTAGATGAACTTCAACTTCATGAGCAGCTTTGCCTAATCATCTATAAACCTATCTATCTCTCTGCCTCTCTCTTTCAAGAAACAAATGCACAGCGTGTACCTGTGTACACGCTGCACACTCAGGAAGCTAGCCCTAAGACGGGGTGCTATAGAGAGGGGTTGAGAAAGACCCTCTCTATGACCATGCCTTCACATGTATAACAGAAAACTAGGTGTTTGTAAACTCCTTTGACTCGGGTTTCAGACAACTGAATGGTTACTATCTCACTCTCTGGAACATTCATACGGATGTGTTTTTTTGACTCAAATATGCTCTCATCCGTCATTGCCAGCCTTCTATGTGCTATGTACTGTGTGGGGCAGAGAATGAGCAGCTAATGAACTTGACAATTATCCTGTTTACAAAAATATGCATTTTTTCCCTGAAGGGGGCACTAAGAAACCAGTCCAGCAGCCAGCAGGTGGTGTGGGGGTTAAGGCGCTGAACACTACCACACGGCCAACCATAGTTCAAGGCCTAGACCTGGTGGCTTACTTTCTCATTTTCCCTCTTTCTCTTTGTGTCTCTCTCTGGTCAAATTAAAATAAATTAATGAATAAATAAAATTATATAATTCTTTTAAAAAGAAAAAAGAAACCTATGTAATTGCTTCCTAAACATATTGTTCTCTTAATGTCTTTGTTTATCCACTCCTGACAATCAACACTCAGCAAGGAGGTTTCACCAGAAAAGCTCCTTATTCTCACATGTTTTATGAAAAGGAATTTTTAATGAGAATTAATTTGATAGAGTTGCAGGTCTGTTCACATTAGAATTTGCTCCTAATAGGACCCATAAACGTAGAATTAGTAAAATGGAACTTGGACATTGAGGCTAGTACCAGTCTTGAACACAAAACAACACAGAATTCAGAAATGTTTCACTTCTTTCCACTACAGGTATACTTGCTTTGCAAATAGAGGATATCCTGAACAGCTGTGTGCAAACCGACTCCATCTAAAAGTCTCTTTCAAATCTACCCTAAAGAAGCTTCTTTTCCTAAATAAATCTATAGCAAATGCTTTTGCAAAGCTGAAAATCATTGAAAAGAAAAATCACGATTCCTAAAACACATTTTATAGATCTAGACTCTTATGTATCAAAATTGCTTAACAAAACAATGTACGTGTGCATTTTCGGTAAACATTCCACTTTACTTTCTCTGCACACACATGACTGTTTCACATTGTGGTCTGCAGACATCAATGAAGGCCAATAGTACTTGATTTTTATTTCATTTCACTAAACAGGAGCATTATGAATATGAGGTAAGTTTTATAACATTTAGCTCTTTATGCAATGAATTAAATGGAACCAAAAGTATCCGAAGGTTTAAGTCAACCAACAACTCTTTTCCTAATTAAGAAGGATTTGCAAGAAGAGAACAATATGAGGAGGGTACAGTGGAAGACTGGGAAGAAAGGCTAGGCTTCCGGAACAGGAAATCTATTTGACTATCAATCTGCAAACTGTATTTTATTAAAAATGTAATTACCCACAGGACTCTTATTTGCAGAGCCCACTGAAGGTAAATTGACATTTGATGCTGTATTAAGGTCTCAAGTCATCACAGAGCATTGGAACTTTCCTTATCTGGGTTAGTGTTTGTGGAGAAGAGATTTTCTTCTCCTCAAAAGGCATGAAAACCCAGGAGGAAACTACTTTATAACAACAGTTAGCTCCTCAGGTCAGTTATCAAAATAAATAAATAAAAATAAAAATGAGCGAGAAGTTAATTATCAGTAACTCAGGGTCTTGGGATCCCTCCTTTCTCTTTCACAGTCCCTCTTTATCCCACCTTGTCTTAGGGCTAGCTTCCTAAGTGTGCAGCGTGTACACAGAGCCTTGTGCTTGGAAGGGTCTCATATTTGGTTTAATGTCTGCTGTTGTCATCTTTAAAATTTTTTCAAACTTCAGAGACCAGCAGAGGGTGTCATGGTTACGCTGCCAGACGCCCATGTAATCAGCCGCAGTTCAAGTCCCAGGCCCAGTGACTTAAAACTCACACTGGGTGTGTGTGTGTGTGTGTGTGTGTGTGTGCCCAAAATCCCAAAAGGAAAATGGAGCACAGGGGTTGTGGTGTGACCTTCCCCCCTGCGGGTTGATTTCTCACTTTCTGTCTCTCTGTATCTCTCTGTCTCTCCAGCAAGAATACATGCCCTATAGCAAAAAAAAAATACTCTCTCAAAAAAAAATTTTTTTAACTCTAGCCATTTATTTGTTCCACGAAAGAGAAATAGCGAGAATGAACTAGAGAGAGAGAAATCACCCCCAGCAGGTCTTTCGGGTCTTCATGCTGTAACACACACCCCCCCCCCCCCCGCCCACTCACACACACACCCCTAGTCTCAGCTAGCCTTGTTGTTATGAGAATTAACTTAGATTGAAAAAGTAAAGCACTGAGAGGAATGGGCACTCTAAATAAACGAGAGTTGTTTTCATGGTAATTTATATTAGTAATAGGGAGAGAAGCTGGAGAAAGATCACTGCCTCTCTGCCATTTCCCCCACTTACCTGATAGATTTATTTAGAGAAACTTACTTTTTTTAAGTGAAATTAGTTTTACTTCATAAATAAACTTTGTTACTATTATAGGCTTTCCTGTATATAGTATCACTATTATATACTACAGGTATATTATATTACAGTATATTACTACAGTGTATTATATACTACAGGTAGAAAACTAGTATCCCATGTCAGAAAGAAAAGATAATGCATAATAGTTCATATTTTTAAATGTTTATTTACATGCCACCCAAAATCTTTTCAGATCCTTTCAGTGGCACCCATAATAACCTCGATTTATCTCCCATCGGTCTCTGAGCATTTTAAATCCAGCAACTCAGGTCTCATTTCCATATTGCCAGCTCCAATACAGTGCCGTATGAATAGTAGGTTTTCCAGAATCATTTGCTAATTATTAACAAACTGGTAAGAGTGCTATTCCTTCAAAAGATGCTTACAGTTTGACCAGGGCCTATTTGGAGGCCCTAAAACCTTCAAATCCAAAAAGCAATATTATATTTGTCCAATACAGTGTTTCTCAAAACACAGTCTGAGAACCACCCGCACCTGAATCACTCAGGGTGCTTGTTAACAGGGTGCTTGTTAAAATCACTCTGAGCCTACCGAATCGGAACCACCACACCCTGAAGTAAAGCCTAGTAGTAGAATTTCAGGAACTGAGATTAGTAGTAGCAGCAGAAGTGATAGTTGTGGAAATGGCAGTACTAAAAACAACCAACACTAATTGTGTACTTAATATGTACCAGGAATTATGCTAAGCATTTTCATACATTATCTCACTTAATCCCCTTGACGGGTTTATGAGGTACTTGTCAAAGCCATACACTATTAAAGGGCAGGAGAAGGATTTATCCTGGGCAACTTGACTCCAGAATCCAACTCTTTTCTTTTTTTTTTAAAGAGAGATTTTTTTATATAGGGTGTGTGTTCTCACTGGAGAGACACAGAGAGAGAGAAATCACTCTCCAGGGAGGATGGCCACGCCACAATCGCAAACTCAAACCACTGTCGGCCAGGTTGGAATCCAGCACCTTAATCGCTGTGCCACCCACTGGCCCCCAGAAACCAACTCTTAACCACCATACTATAATCCTGGACAAAGGGGAAGCTTCTGGAGAGAAGTCTTACCCATGGATCCACCCATGGATACTTGAGGTCACAACCACGTATTTCTCAGTTTTTAAGTTCAGACCCACCTGCAGTGTAGTCATTATCCAAGCAGAGCATTTTTTTAAAATCTATTTTAGCTCATTGTATGTGCCCAATATTCCATACTTACCAAAGTTGTCTGACTACAGTTGTATGAAGAAAGGATTTTTTATTATCAAAGATATGGGAGCCTTCCTTATTTGGAAGGACAAAGCTTCCAGCGTCAGATTCAGAAGGCTGCACTGAGAGAACTAGGGTCACTTCCCATCAAGAACTGGTAGGAGGTTCTCAAATATGAGCCATCCCCATCAAAGGTAGTGAATCCCCTGGCACTGAAGACAGACGCGGTTAAGTGATCACTGCCCAGATACCCTACAGAAGACGTCTGCCCTCACGGATGTGAGAACGAGAGGTCATCCACTCCAGAGATCCCCTTCCACAGCTGACTGTCTAGGAGTCCATGATTATGCAACCTGAATAAAGATAAACTTAATGCATTGTTTGAAGTAGGGACATTTGTGGGACCAGCAGTTGGCATAATTGTTATGTCTCTGCACTCCCATGTAGTCAACTGCAGTTCGAGTCCCAGACCTGGTGGCTTAAACTCACACCAGATGCGTGTGTGTGCATGCCCAAGATCCCAAGAGGGGAATGGAGGAGAAGGGATTGCGGCATGGCCATCCTCCCGGGGGATGATTTCTCACTTTCTGTCTCTCTGTCTCTCTCTGTCTTTCTGGCAAGTGCACGCACCCTACAGCAAAAACCTCTCCAAAAAAAAAAAAAAAAAAAGTTGTGTCCTATGAAGGAAAGGAAAGACTTTAGCAAGAGCTGAGCACAATGCAAGTCTCTTGTTCCATGCAATTATCAATCTCTGTGGTAGCAAAGAAGATTTTTAAATCAATAAAATTTTAAACCAGCTGAGGTTTTTAATTATTATTCATGATGGTGAAAATATGCATATGAGAAAGAGAGAAAAAAACCTCTAAATGGTCTCATCTTGCCACAATTCCTTTTCTATAGCCCTCCAGTCCCTCAGGATCTTGGTCACTCAGACATACACCTGTTGTGGGTTTTGTTGTTGTTGGTGGTGGTGGTGGTGGTGGTGTTGTTGTTTTTGGTCAGGGGAAAGCGCGAATGCAGTCCCCCACTACCACAAATCATGCAGTCGAGTTTCCCACATTTGGGGAAATCGCAGGGGTCAGCACATCCGGAGTGCAATGGATAAGCCTCGCCCTGGGAAAACCACCTTCGTGATCATGGTATCTCCCCTGCCAGGTAAGTATACACCTGTTGTGTTTTTAGGCCAACCCAGGACTCCAAATCTGTGGTCACCTATGTGGTTTCTAGCACTATAGTCCTGTGCACTACAGCTTGGCTGGGCCAAACTACCTGTTCTCAAGTTTTCTTAGTAACTTAGCCAAAGGGACCAAAGCCTCATTCATTTAAACTACATTAATAGTCACTGATGAGCAGTTCTTATAGGTACAAATGTGTTCAGCAGAAAAATAGAACACTCAGTTCTGAGATAGTCACAGAAAGGAGAAAGTCCTGGAATAAGGAATAAGTCCTGTGAGTGTTTTCTGTTGATCTGAACCTTGGTGCTTTGGGCTGACCTATGACAAACCACCTATGAGCCATGTTCCCAAGGCTGCTGTTAGGTTAGACATCTCAATAGTTTTAGAAGTCACTCGGCGAACAAACTGTCACACACACAAATCTAACCTCTGTGTTAGGAGGCACTTAGGTGGCTAAAAAGGTTTCCTGTCTAGTTGCAATGGCCTCAACCATTGGTTTCTCCTCGGTTCTGCTGTGGTCATTGTTTATTTATCTCGATTTCTTTAGCTTGTCACTATGCTGTGTTGCCATTTCTTTTTCCTTTTGCAATTTTCTACTTTGTTCATTTCTGACTTAACTATTTGGGATATGAAATATTTAGAGTTGTTTTGCATAAATGTAATTATTTAGGAGGCCTATTTTCTGTGATTTTTGCACTCCCTTGGGAGTGTCTTGGTCAACGACTATGATCTTCTCTGGATAGAGAGTACATGGGTCACAACTGAATCTTTTGGAATTCTGCAGGTCTTTCTTACCCATGGTCTTCTGGTCTTTGTTATTTAAATTTTTTAAGTTGACTTGACTTACATTCTTTTAAAATCGCCTCTTTTGTTTTCTCTAAAATTTTGCTTAGAAACTTAAACTTTCTATTCATCCCTGCGATTTCAAATTTTCACCAGGGTTTGTCTTGGCATTATCTTATTTGAGTTTTTCTTGGGAAACACTTTCTATCCAAGGTCATTTGGGGTTTTTTATTTTTAGTTTTATGAAGTTTCCTTATATTATTCTTACAATCATCACGTATAATCTCTTTGCTCTATATCTTTCTTCAAGAATTATTATTTATCGGTTATGCTTGTGATCTCTGGCTTCTTTATTTCTTCCTTCTTTTCATCTTTGTCACCTTTCTTTGTATTCTGGAGAAGTTTCTACACTGTGTCTTGTTTCCTGATTACTTCTTTTTTTAAAGAGATTTTTCTATTAGGGTGCATGCACTTGCCAGAAAGAGAGAGAGGCAGAGAGAGAGAAAGCAAGAAATCACCCCCCGGGGGATGGCCATGCCGCAGTCCCTTCTCCTCTATTCTCTTCCTGGAATTTTGGGCACACATGCACATACCCCCAGTGTGAGTTTGAAGCCGCTGAGTCTGGGACTCCAACTGTGGTCAGCCATGTAGAAGTCCACTAACATAACCTTTACGCCACCTGCTGGTTCCCCTGAATACATTTTTTTATAGTGTAGATTCTTTTTTTAATTAATTTACTTTTAATTATTATTTATACATTTAATCATTATACATTATTTAAATTGTAAAGAGACTTTACCCAGCATGATATACACCTCAGTCCAGCCCAGTTGAGAATACTATACACGTTCTCATCGACAGATTAACAATGTCTGTGTCCCACAAATGTCTCACCTCTCTATTTTTTCCCAAAATTTCCTTTCCTACCTTTCCCTCC
>NW_006203646.1:6832871-6837331 GCF_000334495.1 Tupaia belangeri chinensis
ATGACAATTTTTAATGCTTTTATGTCCTCCAGTCTTTCAGTCTCTACCATAGAGTGCACATAGTCACTATATGTTAAGTGGAGACGTACAATGTCTCTTTCATAGCTTGACTCACTTCATTCAGGAACAAATCTTCCATATTGGTCCACTTTCTATCAAATTCCAGGACCTTGTTTGTTTTTATGGGTAGTATTCCATGGAGTATATGTGCCACACTTTTTCAATCCATTCATCTATTTGTGGACATTTGGGTTAGTTCCATGTCTTAGCAATTGTGAATAAGGTTGCAATGAATATAGATGTGCAAGCGCTTTTCTGACTAAGTGTTCTCCTATCCTTTGGGTAGATACCCAGGAGTGAAATTGCTGGATCATATGGCAGTTCTATTTGAAGGTCTTTGAGGTCTATAGTGTAGATTCTACTTTCTCTGCTTCTGATGAACAATCCTTGTTGTGGTTTTCATGTTGTTATATTTATTTTCATCCTAAACATTTTAAGAAATGATATCTTCTCTATTTATCTTGCTCAGCATAAATGATCTACTAAATTTCACCTCTATGTATTGGGAGGTTTATTAAAAGAGAAGAATATGGAACCAGCAGATGGCATAATGGTTACATCACTGGATTCCCACATAGTCAACTGCGGTTCAAGTCCTGGACCCACCAATTTAAAATTCACACCAGGCACATGTGCATGCATGCCCAAGATCCCAAGAGGAGAATGGAGGAGAAGGGATTGTGGTGTGGCCATTCCCCCTGGGGAGTGATTTCTTGCTTTCTGTCTCTCTGTCGTCTCTTCAGCAAGTGCACCAACCCTATAGCAAAAATCTCTCTCAAAAAAAAAAGAAAGAGGGAAGAATATATATACTCTTGCTTTCATAACCCTATACTCACAAAGGACATAAAGATCTTAAAGTGATGAAACAGTTAAGCTAAAGATCCCAAATACAAATACCTATAAATCAGACAGGCAGTTCAAAGCCAGGGAAGCAGAGAGGCTGCTGACCAAAGGGACCAGCCACTATTCACCTCGACTTGGAAATGTAGAGGTTCCAGTGCTAAATTCAAAGGTTTCTACATTAACAGCTCATTGTAAAAATTTTCAAAAACATCGTGCAGGCCACACGACACACATGTGTAGACCAGATTCAGCCTGGAGGCTGCTCATTCATATCCTCTGAGTTCACAAACTCTTTTGAACTGGATATTTCTTAAGCAGGTCATCTGGGCTCCCTCTCACAACCCACAGACAATCATCCTCACTTAGTGGAAAACTCAAAAGGACCTTCAGGCATTTAAGGTGGGGAGTGGAGGGCGGATTGCAAAATAACTGTGGCTCCTTCTGATCTTCGATTCAGGTTCCTCCAACCTCTCCTCCCCTTGGGACTCTCCCATCCTACCCCAACCACTCACTAAAGTCCTCATCTCTGTCCCATGGGGTAACCTCAGGGGCTGCCTCTTCCATGAAGTCAGCCATGATTACTTAATCCTGTTTCATGTTCTTCCTTCTACAAAATACTTCCCCACCCCTTTTCTCCTCCCTCTCTTACCTTGTTTTATTCTGGGTGTCATCTGTCACATATATCGATAACATTTATCTATTTATATTTGTTTTTATACCATGTCTTCAAAATTATCTGCTTGAGGATTTTCTTTTGTCTTTCCTGGCCAGGTCTGGAATTGGCTTTTGATAAATATTTACTAAAGTGAAAAGTATTTTAACAGTATTTTAGACAGTAAGAATTAGCTCTCCGATTACTCACTTGCCACACTAAAGGAATGAAGTGGATTCCTGCATCTGGTTTCCCGTCATCTGCATCTGAGCCCCAAGTCCCAACCTTTAGCTTCTGTTTCATCCAAGCCCAGTGTACTCAGAGCTTTCCCTGGTTACCAGCTGTCTCTGGCACCACCTGCTGGCTATTCCCAGGATCCATCGAACACCAAAAACACACAAATAAATGTCCCTAAAGGTACAACAGAGTCCACTGGTCTTGAAAAACAGAAATATCTTTAAGGCTCAGACAGACTCAAGTGCTCAGACCTGGATGTGAACAAAAGCACTTCCTAGGTAAATCTCTGCTCATCCTTTCTCTGTTTCCTTGTGTGTTCTTGGGGGATGTGGGGAGTAGGAGGGGGAACTTTTTACAATTTAACCCACAGAACAGAAGGAGCAGTATTGGGAGAGCAAAGACCTGTTTCAGTCCCTCACCACTACCCAGCCACGTGACCTTGACAAACGGACTTTTCCCTTCAGAAGGTCTTTCATGGGTGCTAGCTCACAAAATCCCCCTCCATCTCTAATATCCCATACAACTCTGATCCTTGGGCCCGACCTTCCAGTCCACTCGCCAAAATCACTCTGGCCAATATGGAAGCCTCCAGTCCCACAAGCCATACTATGACTATTGAGCCCTTGAAATGTGGCCGGTCCAATCTGAGATGTGTCTAAATTTAAAACTTAGACTGAATTTCAAACGCTTCATATGAGAAAAAAAGTCTATAAGATATTGTCACTAATTTTTACGTTGAATACATACAGATATGCTAATGTTTTAAATACACAGGGTTAAGTAAAAAAGGTTACCAAAATTAAGTTCAGGCTAGCACTGTAGCCTACTGGTTAAGGGAGCCAGATCTCATGTGGCTGGCCATGGTTTGAATTCAGTCCTAACAGCTTGAAAAACACACTAGTCACATGTGCATGCATGTGTGCCCAAAACCCCAACAGAATAAAGAAGTGAAAGTGACCCCACCCCATTAGTGGTGGGACAAGACTTTCTCCATTTCTCCCCCTTTCTCCCTCTCCCTCTCTATCTCTTTGACAAACACACACACTCTTTGGCAATTAGAAAACAACTTCAGCAGTTTCTCTTTACTTTTTATTGTGACACTCGAACCTTTTACATTTTTAATTGCCTATGTCACTCACATTATACACATACGATTTCTATTATACAGTGCTGATCGTAACAGTTGAAAGCTTAAAGCACATACTTAGATATCAGCAGAAGGAAGATTCTCTCTAGGACTTTTCTTTATTTACTTATTTAATTTATCCTGTCTTTATTGTATGAGTCTCTGTGGTAAATGAAAATGCTGAGGTCTCCTGCTCAGAGGATGGTCACTTTTGCCTGTCAGCATCTTTGAGGCAAAGATGGCCTCCCTGGAGCTACAGCCAGCCTGGCCATGAAATCTCTAGAAGAGGCCCCAAAGAGGTGTGAGCTAAGCTGGAAGGAGCTCTGGTCCAAAAATATAAATAGGTGGGGTCAAAAACAATTCAAGCACTATACGTGATGGATAGGCTTATGAAAAATGTTCCTTCACACTGGTAATCAAAGAAATGGAAATTAACACATGAGATCTCGTCTTTAGCCTCTCAAGGCACAGGCTTCTTTAAGTTATGGTCAGAGCCGGCCAAGGTGTATGGAAATTAGTACATGTATTCCCTGCCTGAGGGAGTTGGACTTGACACAGCCTTTATAGAAAGGGGCAACTTAGCAATACGGAAAAACACGTTACACTGTGCATGCTCTCTGAGCCAACACTTCCACCTCTAGGGAGTTTGTCAAAGTAGTACTCGTTAGTATACATAAAATTTATCTGTAGAGACATTCATTATTTCAACAACTGCAACAAAAATAACACCAAATCAAGGATTTTTTTTAACTACAGCAAACTGAGAAAAATAGAAAGGTGTGTGTTGCTATTTAAAAACCTTACAGAGGGCCAGCCTCAGTGTCACAGGCAATAGCATGCCAAAATGCAGTGCTAGAAGCCACAAGGCCAATCCCAGGTTTAGATCCCCAGTCCAGTCAACCTGAAACACACCAGGTGCATGCACTTGGGCAACCAAGATCCTGATGAACTGGAGGGGTGGGCGAAGGGGTGTGACCAGACTCTGCCAAAAGTGCTTCTTTCTATCTCTCTCATATGAGCAAACATGCACTTTCCCTCATGAATATAAAAAAATGTTTTAAAAACTGCATTATAGAATATTTAATAATAAATTCCTTCTTCCCTCCCCCCATTCATTCCCCTTAATTCAGTCTACGTGATCCTTTTAAAGTGAAGCAGATTATGTCACTCTGTTTAAAACCCCTCATTGCCTTCCCTTGGTATTAGGACAAAGCTCCCAGTCCTTATTTGGCCTTGAGGATGTGGGCCCTGCCTCCCTCCCTAACTTCATCCCTTCTCAAGTTCCTCTCCTTTGCTCACCTCCCACCAGCCGTAGAGACCTACTTCGAGCCCCACAGCTTGGACAGCTCTTGCTGGCTCTGGGATGTCACTCACAGCCTTCCAATGTTAACTGCTCTTCACACCCACCCTTCTCCTGGCAAAATCCTCCTCATCATGAAGGGCTCAATTGTAAGTGCCACTTCTCCCAGAAAGCCCTTCCCTAACCCTAGGTCTAAGCAGATCTCCTTGTTTCCTGTCTCGTATCATGGCCTCTTTCTTTCT
>NW_006203646.1:6837343-6840416 GCF_000334495.1 Tupaia belangeri chinensis
TCTTTCCCTCCAGGTGACTTGTCACAGTCTCCGACTCTGCATTGATTACTGCGACTGTGGAATGCCAGTCTCCTGCCTGACCCACAAGTCAGATCACAGCTGGAGTGGAGGAGATGCTCCAGACATGCGTGTCGAATAAATGAGTGATATCCTAGTAAGCAAAAGGCAGATTATAAAGCAATATGTGTAAGGGATTCCAATAGCAATAAAAATGTGTGTGTGTGTGTGTGTGTGTGTGTGTGTGTGTATAATTGTAATATATCTGGGCATAGAAACGTTTTAGACACAGAAAATCCAAACTGTTCATGGCAGCCCTCTCTGCATCATGGTATTATTTTCTTCTTTTATCTAAACGTTTTACAGTGAACATTCCTAACTCAAAATGGAAAGAAAATTTAGTTTAAGGATAATAAAAATTAAAGTCTTGGGTATGATTCTTAACTTGTTAATAGCAGTTTTATCTTGGGAAACCAAAGCTCCTCATAGATTCATTATAAGTAGGAGAGATGAAACCTTCCCTATCTGATATACTAGCTGATAAAATTATATATATATACACACACATATAATTACATATAAATTTATATATAACATTTTATATAGCATTTATGTATAAAGTTTTGCACCTATTTCAGTGTTTACTCTGAGTGTTTGAAAGAGTAGAACACAAACTCTATGTAGGGTGATGGGCATTTTCCCAGTAGTTGTATAATTTGCAAATACTGCAAGAAGGTGACAATTAGTTGAGGAGCTGGAGTTCATACCTACTTTGCTTTTTGGGTTCTTTTGTTTTGTTTTGTTTTGTTTTGTTGTTATTGTGTGGTTTGGGAGGGGGTTGTTTTGTTTTGTTTTGTTTGCCATAGGGCAAGTGTGCTTGCTTGAGAGACAGTGAGAGAAAAAGTAAGAAATCAACCCCTGGGGATGGCCACACCACAATTCCATCTCCTCCATTCTCCTCTAGAGGTTTTGGGCATGCACACACATGTGCCCAGTGTAATTTTAAAGCTACCAGGTCCAAGACTCAAACCATGGTTGACCATGTAGGAGTCCAGCACCTTAACCACCATGCCACCTGCTGCCCCCAGCACACGTTCCCAATGGTCACTACCCAGTGAGGTGAGAGTTAAAAGCCACTGGGAGTGCAGAAAGAGAAACCTCCATGAGAAGAGTAGTGGGAAGAATTTCAAAGGAACAAGGACATCTCTCCTTTCCCCAGGATCCAATGCTGAGAAACAGGTGACCTCCAGAGCCCCAGCATCAGTCCCCAGCAGGGGTGAGAAAGGCACAAGCCGACATACAATGTCCTTAGGAGACAGGGCTTTTTATGTGTGTGTATGCTAAAGAAATCAACTTGCATTCTCTTGGCAAAAAGCAGTAATTAGAAGCATCCTCTTGCGGTCCTTTCTCTTCAACCTTTTACTTGTTGAATGCAGCCTCGGAGAGGTGCTGTGCTGGCTCTGGAGAAAGAAAGCAAGAGAAAGAAATGGCACATGTCAGGAAATCACCATAAAAGACAGAAGTTTGTAATTCAAGGTCAAAGGCAGAAACACAGAATGGAACTGACTTTCAAACACTGCTTTTAAAGTTTACAAAAAAGAGTGATGGATATACGTGCTGAAGATAGATAACTAAATCCTTAGCTCCCTGTCTACCCAGAAAGAATGCTAAATCTATGCAAGAATGCTCTCCTCATATGGACAGAATCTCAAAGAGCTTGACTTTTCTGTGCTTTTGTCTTCATAAGATAGCTTTGTTTATCTGGAATGCACTTTGACCTTTTCAGGTCCATAATGTCCAGCTAACACCTCCATATTGAAATGTTCCTGGATCACTACAGTTCACATTTGTCCATCCAGTCTTCCAAGCACACAGTACCAGGGTCCCTCTACTTTGATCCCTTTAGATTTGTCATTTCAGCTGTTCAAATATGTATGTTTTGCCCTCTACTTAGATTCTAATCTCTTTATAGGAAGATCTATGTGCTCTTAATCTACAGGGACTAGAATGGTATCTTGCATTTAAAAAGTGCTCAGTAAATGTCCACAGGTTTGGTGCTGCTGGATTCAAGCCAGAGAGTAGAAGGAACCCATTCTGTCAAGGTCTTGGACAACATCTGTGTATTTTCAGCACAGCTTTTGCCATCCATCACTAAGGAGGCTAGAACAGAAAGAAGTCAAGTAAAGTCCAAGGTCATTTTCAGGAGCCCTAGCAACTCCATTCTCCAAGGTTGGAATGTTCTCTCACTCTCTCCCAACAGCAGACCAGATGGTCTCCTAAATCTTGGCTTTCATGGCGTAACTCTAATTACAATGTTAGTTAGCAATGAGTTCAGTGATTCAAAATCTCTAGTACATTCTCTCCAGGCAGTCAAGCTTTTCTTCTGCTCTAAGACCAGAGTGGCTTTGTCATCAGCCTTGTTCTTGCTTCCTATGTTATAATTGCTTAGCTATTCAGAAAAGCCAATGAGCCCAAGACTACCCAACCCAACTGAAAGCAACCAACACTCTAGGAGACAGGAGGTAGCAGCAGCCAGATGGCTACGTAGCCTCCAATGATACTGAAGTCAAATTGGGAGGCACAAATCAAGAAATGTTCCTCAACTGTGCAAAATGCCACATGCCAGGTGTTGAACTCAGAGGTGCACATGTGTTTGCTTAGACGTTTTGTGAATGTGGTTGACTTAAAAGCAAGTGTTTGACATTGGAAATGTTGGAGAAAGCTTCAAGATCAGATGACCTAAATCTTTCCAAACACACAAACACCTCACCAAAAGAGCTCACCCAGATTCCATGAAGGAAACTTCTAGGCTTAAGAGGCAATCTAGGGAACCAGCAGTTAGCGTAATGGCTATGTCGCTGGACTCCCACGTAGTCGACCGCGGTTCGCGTCTCGGACCCGGTGGCTTAAATCTCACGCCGTGCGCGTGTGCGTGTGTGCCCAAGATCCCGAGAGGAGAATGGAGGAGAAGGGATAGCGGCGTGACCATCCCCCCTGGGGGGTGATTTCTCGCTTTCTGTCTCTATGTCTCTGTCTGTCTGGCGAGCGCACGCACCCTATAGTGAAAACCTCTCCA
>NW_006203646.1:6840670-6886304 GCF_000334495.1 Tupaia belangeri chinensis
ACCGCACCATAGAGAAAAACCCCCCCAAAAAAAAAAAAAAAAAAGAGGCAATCTATTTTTTGATAGGTATAATGAAGGTTTGTTTTTCCTAATATGCACAGCACTACACTTTAACACTTACTGATTGGTATTCGCTATACTCTCTGGAGCTAAGTGGGGGGGAGCAAAAAATAAAATAGCCTCTATATCCATGGGATAACGCTAAAAAAAAAAAAAGGCAATTAAGAAGGCTTTCAAGATCCCCCAATATCTTCATTTCTTTAAATATCCCCAAGTACTTAACTGCTCATTACTTAATTTAATCTTAAATTTCTACACTTCATCTACCCATGTCTTTGCCTCAGGGAATATGTACCCCACCAGAGCCTTGCTAAGTCAGCACACTTAGGTTCTAATCACGTGACCAAGCCACA
This sequence comes from Tupaia belangeri chinensis, assembly GCF_000334495.1. Classification (NCBI taxonomy): domain Eukaryota; kingdom Metazoa; phylum Chordata; class Mammalia; order Scandentia; family Tupaiidae; genus Tupaia; species Tupaia belangeri. The sequence goes on from NW_006203646.1 coordinate 6,841,084, forward strand.
TTTGATTGGTCCAGGCATGGCCATCCAGCACAAGCACAGCCACTCATAAGCACCCTGTAACTTCAGTCTGACAAGGAAAAATGAGCTAAGCCAATTGGGTTGCTCTCCTGGGAACTGGAGACTGAAAAGACTAGAGACCATTGTCATTTATCTACAAGCTGCTGAGCTGAGGGGTCATAAAGAGTCAGAAGAGAAGCCAGTTTAGACCAGAGGCAACACAAGTAAGCAAAAGGGAAAGGCATTTTAGGAAGGACAGGATCATGGGGCATACACAGAGAGAGAAACAGGCCCCACGGAAAGGAAGATTGAGATGAGAGAGAAGCCAATCCTGCCTTTCTTGAGATCCTTTTCCAGGATCCCAGAGATCTTTGGGAAAGGCTTTTTTTTTTTTTCCCCTTTTTTTAAATTGTTTTATTTATCTTATTTATTTTTTAATTTTACCAGAGAGGGACAGAAAGAGAGAGAGCATAAGAGAGAGAGAAAGTGAGAAAACAAGCCGCCAGGTCTGAGACTAGAAACATAGTCGGCCATGTGGGAGTCCAGTGCCCTTAACCACCACACCACCTGCTGGCCCTGGGAAACCCTTTTTACAAAGGAAATTGCAACCCTAAGATGCTGGCTAGGAGTACACCTTTTCCGGTACTTCACCTCTTGGAAAGCAGTCCTACATTTCTATGCAAGTCCTAATACAGGCTTTTCCGACTGTGTTTGACTATACATTATGAAGTCCCATACATTATAAAGTCAAAGCGAAAGCACTCAGGAGCAATAACATGTGAATCCAACAGTGCAGATTTGTATCGTACGTTAACCGTATACCATGACCGCACTGGGTACTGAGCTGTGGTAGCAACCCTCAAGGAGTTTAGATCCTAGTGAAAAAAGATCAACATGATCACATAAAACAGACAGACTGCTCCATCTGAAAGTTAAGACACGGAGGAGAAGAAGTTGGGGAGCTTTTTTCTTCCTGCTTTGATTCTTTCTGTACTGTCAGAATATTCCAACAAGATATTGGGTCATTAGAAAAGCCGTGACATATTTTATGCATCTTGACTTTTCCAATGACCCAACCTATGCATTACTTTTAAATTTCAAAAATAATGTCTCGGCAAAGGAATTTGAGCTATGTTTATATTTTCTTCCTCATACTTTCGACTATAAACAGAAGTTTTGGGATCTTTTTAAAAAACAAAGAACTTAATGAGAAAGTTAAGATTAAATACAGACACAAATAAATGTGAAAATGCAAGGGAGGGATCTGACTGAGACCCAGGAAGGTGTGGTGGAGATGGGGCAGTCTCAGGAGTGTTGAGAAGGATAGAAGAATAGCATAATTTGCTACCTGGGAGAAGAAAACCCTTCAGGGAGATGCAAAAGACACTGCTAAGGCAGAAAGGCAGAACACGAAGTGACGTGTTCAGGGTGAGCCGTCCAACCTGACCGAGCAATGACTGCGGGACGAGGAACGGCAGAAGAGTTACTTGGCCTAATGTGTGGAAAGTCTTCAACGCTCAAAATCTTGGGCAGAGAATCAACTTGGCCAGAATTTCGCTTAAAGTAGCATCAAGGAGAATGGAAATGAAGAGAAAAACCTTAGCGACAGGGTCATTGCCAAGGTATTTAAAAAGTCCCTTCCCAATAAATGACAATTTTATTCATGCTAAGTTTGCACCATGAAAGTTATTATAAATTGCAGGGCCAGCAGGTGATATGGAGGTTGAGAGAGTAGGATCCCACACAGCCCACTGAGGTTCAAGCCCTGGACCTGGTGACTTGAAGAACATGCTGGGAGCACAAATGCATGCTCAAAATCCCAAGAAGAGAATGGGAGAGAAGGGATTGCTGATTTCTCTCTCTCCGTCTCTCTCTCTGTGTGTCTCTCTGTCTCTCTGTCTCTGTCTGTCCCTCCAGCAAGTACACACACCCTATAGAAAAATAAAATAAAATAAAGGTGAATTGCATATAAACATGTCTGTTATACCTCTAACTGCATATCTCTTTTATACATTTTATTTATTTTAAGCTAACTATGGCATGCAAAATGCTTGATGGCAAAATTGAATTCAAGTACTTCTGATTTCTTGTTGGAAAACCAAAAAAAAGATTGTGTGAGAAGCCAGAAACAGCAAAAAATAAAGTTGGAAGTAAAGGTAAAATCAAAATGCAAACAACATCAAAAACTTCAGCTATAGTTTGACCAGGCATAAAGTGATCATGGGCTTGGGTTAAAACTTCAGGGAGGGGAATCAGCAAGTGACCTAGTGGTTAGGTTGCTGGACTCCCATGCCATTAACCACAATTCAAATCCTGGACCAGACAGCTTGAAACTCATGACAGGCATGAGTGCTCACATCCCCAAGACCCCAGGAGGAGAATGGAGGAAAAGGGACTGCAGTGTGGCCATTCCCCCATGGGGTGATTTCTCATTTTCTGTTGCGCTCTCTCCAGCAAGCACATGAGCCCTACTGCAACAACAACAACAACAAAACCCACCTCAGGGAGGTTCTACAGGTTAAACTTATTCTATATGATTGGATTATAGATACTACACGCTTCCTAGGGTCTTGAAATACTGCTCTTTAACTTTGGTCAATTAAAAATATGTACTCCTCACCTTTCTGCGCTACCTGCACAAGGGTCGGCCTTGTTCTGGGTTCCCATCGCAACATAAAAGGAAACTTTCAAAATGTCTGGTGCCCTTGATGTCCTGCAAATGAAGGAGGAGAATGTCCTCAAATTCTTTGCTGCTTAGGTAGCACCAACCTTGACTTCCAAATGGAACAGTACATCTACAAAAAGAAAAGTGCTGGCATCTCCATCATACATCTGAAGAGGACCTGGGAGAAGCTTCTGCTGGCAGCTCGTGCCATTGTTGCCATTGAACATCTCGCTGACATCAGTGTCACATCTCCTAGGGACACTGGACAGAGGGCTGTGCTGAAGTTCGCTGCTGCTACTGGAGCCACTCTTACTGCTGGTCGCTTCACTCCTGGAACCTTCACTAACCAGATCCAGGCAGCCTTCCTGGAGCCATGTCTTCTGGTGGTGACTGATCCCGGCCAACCCCCAGTGTCTCACAGAGGCATCTTATGTTAATCCATCTACCATTGCTCTGTGCAACACACATTCTCCTCTGCGCTGTGGGGACAGTGCCATTCCATGCAACAACAAGGGGGCTCGCTCGGTAGGTCTGATGTGGTGGATGCTGGCCAGGGAAGTGCTGTGCATGCATGGTATCATTTCCCGTGAACACTCATGGTAGGCCATGCCTGATCTCTACTTCTACAGAGATCCTGAAGAGACTGAAAAGGAGAAACAGGCTGTAGCTGAAAAGGCTGTGACCAAGGAGGAATGTCAGGGTGAATGGACTGCGCCAGCTCCTGAGTTCACTGCTGCTCAGCCTGAGACTACGGACTGGTCTGAAGGCAGGTGCCCTCTGTGCCCATCCAGCAGTTCCCTGCTGAAGACTGGAATGCTCACCCTGCCACCAAAGACTGGTCTGCAGCCCCCACTGCTCAGGCCACTGAATGGGCGGGAACAACCACCAAGTGGCCTGAAGCCTGCCCTTCCACTGACTCATACAAAGTGGAAATAAGGTTGATACAGTAAATAAACAACAGTTTATAAAAAGAAGGAAGAAAGAAGGGAAGAAAAAAAGAAAGAAAGAAAGAAAGAAAGAAAGAAAGAAAGAAAGAAAGAAAGAAAGAAAGAAAGAAAGAAAAAGAAAGAAAGAAAGAAAGAAAGAAAGAAAGAAAGAAAGAAAGAAAGAAAGAAAGGAAGGAAGGAAGGAAGGAAGGAAGGAAGGAAGGGAAGAGAGAGAGAGAAAGAACAAACTAACGAACTCCTCAACTAGCAAGGCCCAGATAAAATTACAGGAAAATCAAAGACTGACTTTCAACTTCATTCAACCTATAACCCAGATAAGGCACCAACAGACCACAGTTTATTCCAATCACCTTGGATGGTGGCTTGAAACACTCAATGAGAGTGAAACCTCCTGGCAAAGAAACTTTACTTCCAAATCCAAAGATCACTTACAGTGGTCAGTCAGTGGTGTGGTGGTTAAGGCAGCTGGATCACAGATGGTCATCTACATAGTTCAAGTCCTGGACCTAGTATCTTGAAAAACACATCAGGTACATGTACATACATGCCCAATATGCTGAAAGGAGGGAGAGATGGAGGAGAAGGGCTTGTGTTTTGACCATCTTCCATGGGGGGAGGGGTTGCTTTCTCACTCTTTCTTCCTTTCTCTCTCTCTCTCTCTCTCTCTCTCTAGCAACTGCATATGCCCTCTGGCATATTATTTTAAAAAATGCTTACAGAAAGGTGAGCCACAGCCATTGAAAATAACCAACCTTATTTCAAAAAGATTCTTGATCACTGAATAGGCTGTACGGGCTGTCCATTTATGAGAATAAATGTTTATTGTCATGAGGGTAAAGGTAGGGAAGTGGGAGTATACATAAAGAAGGGAAGGCATTTCAGAAGCAGGAATTATAATATCTGATGATGACTATAGAGGCTGAGAAGCAAGAGAGAGCAAAGACAGTGCATTCATTCACTCAACAGCTGTGCGCTGTGTGCCCACTATATGCTCAACATTGTGCTGAGTGTGAAGGTTCCAGCTAGGAAAAAGACATCATATCATTCTATATCTGGTAGACATGATAGACCAGGAGGGAATTACAACAAAGTGAGTGAAACGTGATGCTGTGGAAACAGTTAGGAGAACTGTAGGGTAGCCCAGAGGCATCAGATAAGACTTCCAAGAAGAATCAATACTAAAGTGTAGAATAGAGGTGCTGTATAAAAATTAGCCATGTGAGGTCCCACCATGGTGGTAGAGGTGGTAGGGTACCACGCACCATTCTGGAACCACAGGGGAAGGCCTGCAGTTCAGATCCCAGATTTACCTGAACATGCCAAGTATACCCACAATCCTGGCTGGCTGGAAGGCAGGAGAGAGAATTATAGCTTGGTGGGACCCTTTCAGAGGGGTCTCTCTCTCTCTCTCTCTTTCTCTCACTCTCTCTCTTTCTCTCAAAATAAATAAATAATCTTAAAAAAAAAAACACCCATATGAATGGAAGATCATGAGGTATGAGAGGTGATTCATGTGCCCTGCATTAAACTGCAGGTTCAAATCCTGGCTCTGCCATTTGCCAGTTGTGTGTACCTTGGACAAGGTACTAATTCTTTTTGTGTCTCATCATCTCTATACATTAAATGGGAATCACTTTTTCCTTGCAGGGCTATGGTGAGGACCAATTTAAACAGACAAAGAGCTCTTGGCACAGTGACCAGAATGTGTTAAGTGCCACGTGAATGGTAGCCCTTTATTAAGAGGACATAGCATGTACAATGGCTAAAAAGTAAGACAGAACATGGCAAGTTCAAGGAAAGTAGGTCAGGGTTGCTGGAGTGTTGGGAAAATGTAATGATGGGCCTGGAGAAAAGCAGAAGTAAAGTCAGGAAGGCTCTTTTCATATGGCTTCACGGGGTAACAGGGTATGCAGTGACACTATTAGATAAGACACATACTTAGAGTCCAGAGCATTCTTCTGGGAACAAAAGTCACAGTGATTCCATGACAACCATCTCATGACCACTTTCCTAGAGTGCAAATATTTTCAGGAGAGAGAAACAATGAAGATGAGATTGGACCAAGAGTTATAAATAGCAGGACGCTAAATGGAAGTGGTGGAGGGTCAGGAATGGTAGCAAATAAGAAGGAAGCCAAGTCCTTTGACAAAAGATCTTCGAGCAGAAATGGGGCCCATTCAAATAGACAGCAGAGGTCAAGAGAACCTTTCCCTTTATTTGAACTCAACTTCCCTTTTTTTTTTTTTCATTTAATTTTACTTATTATTATTTTTTTTTTTCAGTTTGACCAGTGAGAGACAGAGAGGGATGGAGAATGATAAAGCAAGCCACCAGGTCCAGGACTCAAACCATGGTTGGCCATGTGGGAGTCCAATGCTTTAACTACTATACCACCTGCCTGTCCCTGGACTCAACTTCTGACCCTGCCACTTACTCACCTTCATGACCAAAGTACTTTCTTTCTGTGAATAAGTAAATAGGGAGGTGGCCTGGACTGATCATTCTCAACCCAAGAACCACAGGCATCTGTGAGTCCATAAAGACGTTCACAAAGATTCACTACATAAACTCAACAACTTAATCAAAGGCAATACTAGTTCTTTCAGGCTGATCCAAAGCTCCAATGGGCATTGCATAGCTTTAATTAATTCATCATAACTGGGAGAATAAATTAATTATAACTCACTAAGTACAGTTTGTTCTTTTGAAAAATTGAAAAATAAACAATAAAAGGGATGCTGGTAGTGAAAACTTTGATGGCACTGGACTGAATGGTTTCACATGAACAGTCTAGTTCTCATATCAGATACCTGGTCTATAAAGATTTATGTTCTCAAGGTTAAAAGCATAGGACTCAGAGTCAGACAGACCAGGTTCAAATCCCAGGGCTGGCACTTGCTATTGGATGGCAATGGACAAATTACTTACCCTCCATAAGTCTCAATTTCTTAATACATAAGACTGAGATTAAAATAGCATTTTCCTAACAAAGTTGTTGAATGGAATGAGATAATGCAAATTTTAGTCAGCGGAATAGTTCTTCCTGATCTTTGCCAAATCTGCATAAAACTATGTACTATAATACTTCCTATGAGATAGGAAGTATTTTTCTTAATTCATGTTTTTACTTAAATTCATGTACTTTAACAAGAAGCGAGATATTGCTACCGTAAATGGAAAACCAGTATTACCGTAAATCACTAGTAACTGTTAAGAATTATATCAATAAAAACAGTATTGAAAAATCTGTCTCAGTAAAGAACAATTAAAATCGTGTTAAATTCTAGTTAAGTACTATTTCCTCCTGAAGGGTCTGTGCTTGAAGCTGCCCTCTCTTTGTTAAAATGCAGATCAGCGTGCATGTATAAAATGGAGTTCAAAACATCCAGGCTTCAAACTGAGACTTTCTCCTTGAAGTAATCCAGAAGTTCAAAAGGGAATTAAAAAGGAAACTCTCTATGCAACTCAGTTACACAATGACTTAACTGGGTATCACCTAAAATAATCTCTCATAACACACATGCCACATTTGGGGTACACTGAGATAAAGCACTCGAAAGCACTCCTCCCTGGGCTTGTTCTGAAGGACTGGATGAATGTTCATTCTTATTACTATTAGTGACAAAACTGAAACACCTGACCCTTTTGCTGCAGTGGCCAGCCCACCCCACCCCACAATGGGTACACACACCTGGCTGTGTCACTGTAGGTACCTCCTTAAGAGGCAGTGTTGTCCTCTTCTTCCTGTCTTTCAAGACCACTTATTCAGTTTCTCCTCCATCATATCTTAAATCCACCCCTCTCCATTTTCATTATGACCATCCATCAATAGACCTTGGGTCTATTGGGTCTTGCACCAACCTATTCTGCCTCCTTACCTTTCAAGAATCAACTGGAAACAGTGTTTGGTCCCCAACACCCATGCCAGACAGATAGTAGCCCTTACTCCTGGGCCCCCCAGAACCCCAACACGAACTTCTGCTGTAATAATTACCTTGCTATATTGCATTGTGGCAACTGACTCTGCCTTCCCACGTACTCATAAATTTCTAGAAGCCAAGAACTGAGTTTACATGACCTTCATATCTCTTGGCTCATAATAGACACTTGATTCAGTTTTCATTGTGGACGAAAGAAACAAGAGGTGGAGACATGGTTGGATGGATCATGGATGAAAGAAAGCAAGTATTTCCTTCATTTCTAATGGAAGAAATTCCCTCTCCTTATGAAGCTCCTAAAAAAATCACTGATTGATCAGAGAAAAGGCATACAGAGTTATTTAATGATAGCTTTTAGTGACACATAAGCCTTTATATTGAAGACCCTAAGATATAAGGCAGGGCTCGCTAGGCAGGAACATGTACCCAGGATCCTGCTGGGATAGAGAATTGTAGGAAAAAAGATTTGGGCACAAGGCCTTGCTGCGGGGTTCCCTCGTTCTTTCTTTCTCTCTCTCTCTCTCTCTCTCTCTCTCTCTCTCTCTCTCTCTCTCATATGCATGAGAACATACACCCTCTGGCATTCCAAAGAGGTCATATTCTTCCTCTTTGGAATGAAAGTCTTGGGTCCTACAATCAAACAAGGTAGGTCAGAGAATTTCTCTATAGCCAGCTCTTACACAGAAAGGCTGGGGAAACACAGAGCAATATTTTCAGGTTTTTTTGGCTGACTTTGGGGAAATGGTGTTTTGGCTTCTATGTTTTTACTTAAATTGGGAAATAGGGAAACTAGTTTTTGTTTTCTTCGTTCTGCTAAAGGGCATCAGCACTTGTCAATAAGAGACACAGAGACAGGAAGAGGAGAAAGCACCCTCCGTGGAGAATGGACAAGCCACAATCCCTACCCCTTCATCTCTCTTTCTTTTCAGTATTGTGGACAGACTCACACACACTTACGCATGTGCATGTGCACACGCGTGCACACACACACACAGAGTGTATCTCTCAAGCCATCAGGTCCAAGACTTGAACTGCACGGCTAGCCATGTGGGACATGGCTGCCTTCACCACCACTCCACAGGGCTGGCCCTGGGACTCTACTTTCTGCGGTTTGCTTTGGTAGAAAATGAGGGGCAAGAGACAGGAGCGCAGAAGGTCAGAGAGAAGCTCTGCTTCTAAGGCTTCAATCTGGGGTATCGTCTTCTGAACCGCAATGGAAGGAGGAGAGGGAGAGGGAGGCAGGAACAGAGGGAGGGAGGGAGGCTTGGCATGCCAGTGATGGCTCACACTGTTTCTGACTGATCTCCCAAGAAAGCAGAAAAACAAGGTAATTCAGGTAGAGTTGGCTTAATTCCCTCATGTCCAAATTTTGTACATTCCCTTCACACACCATCCGTGGCATTTTCCTCATCTTACAAATACTGAAGGACTCTAGCCTTCACAGAAACTACCTTGGCTCTTTGCCAGAAAACAAACAAGCCCAAGAATAAAGAAAAATAAATAAATAACAACGCAATGCCTCGTACTTTGAGGTCTGGGAAATGAATTCCAAATGGGAGCTGAACTCAAAACCAAATGTTTGGCTTTCAGTGACAACCAGCTACTTGGCTGAAAGCCTCGGCCTCCTCCCGAGACCACTTAGAAAATGTCGGCCCAGAGTTCTTTCCGAGAGCTGCTGTCTCCCTTACACCCTTCGTGGGCATACAAGAAAGTACTGCCAAGAAAAAACAATCAAACTTTCTGCCGACTACCTCAAGGTGATTGTTTGTGGTTGATCTTTTTCTACCTTGGGAATTTTCCAAATAGTTCCTCAGGAATTAGGTTGTGTTTACAAAGGGTTTACTCAAATCAGGTTAGCACCTGCCCGTGCATGGGTGTGTCTCACACACATACATACACATACATATTTGCACATATACACACACGAGAAAGGTCAGACTTTTAACTCGGCGTCTCCTTGCTATTCAGATTGTATGGGAGTTTAGCTGACAACACATATGCCCTGAGCCTGGGGACCAGGGAAGCTTCTGGGGAATGGATGAAACTGGGGAGAGAGAGCAGCTAAGGAGGCTGGAGTGTAGGAAAAAGCAAAAAGCAGGGGGGAAAAAATTTCTTTCCATGTACCAGACTCTGCTAGGATAATTTCTTGGAAAAATTTTAATAGTGTTGTTCCTGGACAAGATCAGCGGATGACTTACCTGCTCCTATCTCCTCTGTAAATACTTCTCAGACCATGCACTGAAAGGCCAGGATGTTAAGATTTCATTACAGCCTAAGAGAATGTCATGCTCAAACTATAGACAACCAGGCAAGAGTAGACCCAAGAGAGTTGCGAAGCTTAAATGAAGGGCAGTGTTACCAGCCAGATGCACGTGGATTTGAGAATGACGTGAATCCATGCTAAACTGCACGAATCGCTTCACATCTCTGAACTTGAATTCCTCATCTGCAAAAGGAGTATGGCTTTTCTTTTATTTATTTTTTTCTTTCTTTTTTTTTTTTTGGAGAGGTTTTCGCTAGAGGGCACATGCGTTCGCCAGACAGACAGAGAGAGACAGAGACAGAGGGGATGGTCACGCCGCAATCCCTTCTCCTCCATTCTCCTCTCAAGATCTTGGGCACACACGCACATGCGCCCGGCATGAGTTTTAAGCCACCGGGTCTGGGATGCGAACCGCGGTTGACTACGTGGGAGTCCAGCAACATAGGCATTACGCTAACTTTTTTTTTTTTGAGAGATTTTTGCTATAGGATGTGTATACTCATCAGAAAGAAAAGAAGTAAGAAATCACCCTCCAGGAGAGATGGCCATGCTGCAATCCCTTCTCCTCCATTCTCTCAAGATTTGGGGCATGCACGCACATGCACCTGGCATGAGTTTTAAGCCTTCAGGTCCAGGACTCTAACTGCGGTCAACTACGTGGGAGTCAAGTGATATAACCATTATGCCATCTGCTGGTCCCAGGGGTATGGCTTTTCTTAATGGATGGATTATGAAAATTAAATTCAGTGGTACCACAGATGTAATGCACAGATCCTGGGCCTGAGCTTAGGAAGGCAGGGAGTAGGAGTAGTCAGCCCTATGTGTAGGCAATAAAGGAGGGCATTGCCTTTCGAGTATTTAAAAACAATAAAGGTTATTCTGATTGCTTTATCACCATGCAAAAACAATTCAAAACAATGTCAGGGATGAACTATTCCTCCCCACTCCCACCACCCACCCTTGTGAGGCCTCTGCCTGTGTTACTAAAGGATTATGCACCATGTCCTGGCTGAGTCCCTGCCTCGCCTCAGATTCCATATGGATAGGACAGAAACCAAGCCCCTGGGTTCTTCCAGCAACCAAAGATACTCCCGGATATTTGTATCCATGTAGCCAGAGAATTCCTTCAGCCTTTTGGCCCAAACTATCTCGAGAAGAACACGGTGTGAGAATAAGAGGTCAAGTTACTTTAAGCCAGTAAGTGTCCAAATCACCCTAGACAAGGTTTCCTCTCTACTCCTGTCAGGGTAATAGGTGAATAATGGTCCAATGTATCGGACAGAACTTCCCCTCCTCTTCTTTCACAGGCCTTTGTTGGGTGTAAGTCAATGGCCTATTTCCTTGAATGTTGAAGGGTCACTAGATAGAGGCCTTAGTCCTCATGCCTCCATGCTAGGACAAGAAGAAAGGAAACATTTTTAACTTCACAACGGAGCTGGAGAACCTAGTGAGATGAGGACTTATAAATGAAGAAACGGGTCCTCAGAGTGGTTCAGGGACCAGCTCAAGGTCATACAGCAAGTGAGTAACAAAGAGGAGAAATGAGCACCTAACTGTGGCATCAAGAGCAGTGAGGCAGTATACATAAAACGCTGAGCTCTGGGGGGCCGGCAGGTGGTACAGTGGTTCAGATACTGTACTCCAACATGGCTGGCTGTGGTTCGAGTCCTAGACCTGGAGGCTTGCAAATCACACCACGTACGTGTGCATGTGCACCTAAAATCTCAAGAGGAGAGTGGAGAAGGAATTGCAGTGTGGCCATCCCCCCCAGGGGGTGATTTCTCACTTTCCCTTTCTCTGTCTCTCTCTCTCCATCTCTCTCCAGCAAACGCACACACTATGATAAAAGCCTAAATGAGAGAGAAAAGAGGAGAGGAGAAGAGAAGAAGGGAGGGAGGGGAGGAAAGGAAGGGAGGGGAGACAGAAAAAAAAATCAATGAACTCTGGAGCCTACAGAGTACGTAACTGGTAAACATCATCTGTTCCTTTGTGTTACCATTGTCATTAGTGTTCAAACAAGTCTAGACTCAAATCTCCAAGCTTCTAGATAGGCTCTTCCCAGCCCCTAACTCGGTGTTGACTATAAAGAAATGCTACTGAGATGTCAATGGAATAAATAAATAAACTGTATTTCTGCTCTCTGACCATTCAACCTCTGCATGAGCACCTCCAGTCTGAGACACCTAACCCTCCACACCCAGAGATACCCCATCCCATTTCTAAATAGTTCTATTTTATAATGAGTCAATTTTAAAGCTCTATCTCCTCATCCCTTGTGCCCATTGGCTATTCCCAGATTTAATCTCCCTAACATCAAGTCTTTTACAAAGAGATTTCAATATTAAATAAGAATGTATTGGTCCCTGGATAGAAACCATCCAATTAACCTGTCTGGGTAGGGGGGAAATTTATCTTTCATCGGTCATTCACCTCGAGGAAGAAAACGTTGATCTTTATCTTAATAACAAAGAGGACACCTTAATCATGGCAAATCTGCTGAATGAGTCAAAACAATAAGTTTGCAAGAAGCAAATGCCCTCTCTTAGGTAAATTGAGATGAGGGTCTCATCTCACTGGTGCCCATTACCCTGACAGGAGCTGAGAGTAAAGCTCCTCTCCATCAATCTTCCCTCTGAAAAGACAGCATTAATTAGACACTCACACATATTTGTGTTTGAAGAACAGGAATGGACAACAAACAAAATGATGCCTCAGACATCATTTTTCCACCCAACAACACACATAACAATTAACACTACCTTATCGTTTTAACTCTCATTGCACTCTAAGATAAAAAAAATTTTAAAAGATTGAAGATCGTTCCATTTTACAGATGAAGAAGAGACAGGGAGTGGCCAGCATGGGACAGGCAGACCATTTATCTTCTCCTCTGGCAAATTACAAATTGCGATGGCATACTAACTCACTCCTTGCCGAGCACTACGCTACGTCCTACAGATGCGATGGAAAGCAAGACAGGCATGTTCTCTGCTTCTGCAACCCTCAAAATGCAAAAGAAGAGGGGAACCAGCAGTTAGCGTAATGGCTATGTCGCTGGACTCCCACGTTGTCGACCGCGGTTCGCGTCCCGGACCTGGTGGCTTAAAACTCACGCTGGGCTCATGTGCATGCGTACCCAAGATCCCAAGAGGAGAATGGAGGAGAAGGGATTGCGGCGTGACCATCCCCCCTGGGGGGTGATTTCTCGCCTTCTGTCTCTATGTCTCTCTCTGTCTGTCTGGTGAGTGCACGCGCCCTATAGCAAAAAACCTCTCCAAAAACAAAAAAATGCAAAGGAAGATTAAACACACCTGTGGGATAAGCGGTAGGCAGGGAAGCAGGGTGGAAGGAGCATTGGACCTTCAAGGCAGGTCCTGAAGAAGATGCAGAGACTGTGACCTGAAGAGAATCAGCTTAAGAAAGAGAACAGTGGATAGTAGATATAAGGCAGGAGCTGGTGCTGAGATCCACCATACCAACAAAGCCATGTACCCACAACAGTCCCGGCCAGGCACAGCGGGCCTGCACACCAGATGAGACAGAGGATGATAAACCCAAATGCTCTCCTATTCCACAGGCTCCTGGGGTTTCAGAACTCTCTAGAGTTCCACAGCATAATGTGGAGATGTGATGTAATTTAATCACTAAGGTAAGATAATGAGTGAATCCAGAATCCAGGTGCTTCACACTGACCTTCTCACAGCCACAGATAACAAAGAACACACAAGTCCTGAGACCTCCCTGCCAGTTTCTCTGCCATTCTCAAAGCCAGGGTATGCCAAAGTTGAAGGGTCTTTGCATTTTACTGGACTGACACAAAGAGAAAATGTGTATGTCTCCAGTCTTTCTCCTTCAGCTTAAGCCTCTGGACCTCCAGTGATGTGTCTAGGCCAGGAAGAAGACCATGGCAGAAATTAAGCAATGAGGAGGTACTTTACAACTGCATAAGACTGTTGCTATTGACACTGTGGAATAAGAAATGCCTGTAATTTAAGGTGTCTCTCTCTCTTTTTTTTTTCTTTTTTTTTTTTTTAATCAGTGCATTAGGCAGGATTTGAAGAAACAGAATCTATGTCCTCTATAGGATAGAGACAGAGACTGAGGAAGAGTTAAGGGCAGAGGCAGAAAGAGAAAGATGAATAGAGACAGATAGAGAAAGACAGAAATCAGAGAGAGGTATTATGAGGAATTGGTCCACATGATTATGGAGGTTAAGCCCCGTGATCCACAGTCTGCAAGCTGGAGACCAAAGAAAGCCTGTGGTATAATTTCAGTCTGAGTCTAAAAGCCTGAGAATCAGGGGAGCCAGTGGTATAAATCCTAGTCCAGAGATAAGACCAATGTCCCAGCTCAAGCAGGCAAGTGGTAAGAATGAATCCTTTCCTCTGCTTTCTGTTCTATTTAAGCTCTCGATGGATTGAATGATGCCTGTCTACAGTGAGAACAGCAATCTACTTCACTGAGTCTACCAATTCCAAAGCTACTCTCATCCAGGAACACCCTTGCAGACACACATAGAAATTATGTTTAATCTGGGCACCCCATGGCCCAGTCAAGTTGACACATTAAAATTAATGATTTGGGGCAAGCTCTCTGGCAGTAATACGCTGTTCAAGAGAAGCCAGATCTCACACGGTGACCGCAGCTCAAGTTCCCAGCCAAGTCAGACTGAAACACGCAGGGCATACACACAAGTGCCCAAGTTCCAATCGGTGGGAGGTCTGGAGGAAGGGGGGGGGGTCTCAGTGTGACTGAACTCTATTGAAGGGGGCCTCTCTCTCTCTCTCTCTTTCTCTCTCTCTCTCATAAATGCACATGCTGTATCATGAATGAAAAATGAAAAAATAATCCTCATAGTTTGGTTAATAATTGTTTTTATGAACTATGTGTTTTTAAAACAAATTTTATATAAGATGTGTTATTTCCTCTTTTATTCTCATAAATGGAGAAGAAGGGACAAATCACAGCACAAATAAAACCAGCTGTTGGTACTCTGTCTGACTCCTCAAGTCTACTTTAATTCTTTCTCAGTCCTTCTCAATTTTAGACTCTGAGTTCTCTTCTGTAATCCTTTTCTCCCACACCTTCTAGTTTGTTTTCTAGATCTGTAAATGCCTTTCCTCAGTCAACAAAATTTATTAAAGGTATTTTGTTATTAGTTGGCTACTTCAGTGCCCATACTCCAACCTCCATAAATTCCCAGCACAACTCCTCCATGCTCTGTTACTGTGAACAGTAAGTCACTTTCATGACATTGCTATAGGTGCAGAAATGTCGCCTGGTAGCTCAGAAACGTAAGGAAATGCAAGGCTCTAGTCAGAATGCTCTCAGCCACATTTTCACTCAGTCAGGCAAATTAAGTTTTCCTGTGCCCCATAGGAACTTTCAGATTACAGTGAATAAGACTCTACTCTTTATATTGTTGAAAATATCCATTGTCAGTGTGTGGTCTGGGGCCAATGGTGGCCAAGGGTAACTCTTCATTGATTCATTGAACAAATATGGAGTGCCTGCTATTTATAAGCTCCACTACGAGTTCCTTTCTATGAAAACTACTTATTTCCATTCCACATAGTGCAGTCTGAAACTATCTCTTTATCTTGATTCATTCTCTCTCTCCCTACAAAATGTACAGTCAGTGAAAACCAGGACCTCATCCGTTCTGCCAGCCTTGTGTGTCCACTGCTAAATATAATGCCTGATGGCCAATATAGATACTGTATAAATATTTGTCAGATGAATGGATCATGCTGAAGCAAACTCACTGTAGGGACTGCTTATTCCACTGAAGGGTTTTACAAATGAACAACTGATTATTTTTTTATGTCCTTGTATGTTTTTGTTTTTTGAGAGATTCTTGTTATAGGGCATGTGCACTCGCCAGAGACAGAAAGTAAGCAATCACCTCTCAGGAGAATGGCCACACTGCAATCCCTTCACTATTCTCCTCTCAGGATCCTTGACGCACACGCAGACACATCCGGTGTAAGTTTTAAGCTGCTGGGTCCAAGGCTCAAACCGTAGTTGACTACATGGGAATCCAGTGACATAACCATTATGTCATCTGCTAGTTCCTGTTTTGGGTTTTTTTTTTTTTTTAGGTGTTTTCCATAGGGCATATGTGCTCACTAGAGAGAGATAAATAGAAACACAGAGAGAGGGAAAATGAGAAATCACCCCTCAGAAAGGATGGCTGTATTGCAATCCCTTCTCCTCCACTCTCCCCTCAGGATTTTGGGCATGCATGCACATGTGCCTGGCATGATTTTTAAGTCACCAGGTCCAGGACTTGAACCACAGCCACCTATGTGGGAATTAGTGCCTTCAGCACCATGCCATCTGCTGGGCCCACTGGGTCCTTGTGTTTATAATACAATTATGACTATTTTTTCTCTTATACATGAAAATTTTCCCCATACAGATATCCCATCATCTGGGTCTCAAACAAGGATCTCTCCTCCCAGTCTCCATCAGGGGAATTTGGTCACACATATTGGAGCGTGAAGGTTCACGGGGGCCTAACAGTGGCATGGTGGTAAAACACAGTACTCTGCAAGGCTGACCCACATAGAGGGTTCCAGGTTCATGTTCAGAGATCCCCTGTGCACATTGGATAGGAGTATACCCACGATCTGGGGCTAGTCAAAGTGTGGGTCACAGTGTAGAGACTGTTAAGGGAACCTACTTCTTCTCTTCTCTTCTTTTCTCTTAGATAAATAAACTTTGGAACCAGCAGATGGCATAATGCTTACATCGCTTCCACGTAGTTGACCATGGTTCGAGTCCTGGACCCAGTGACTTAAAACTCACTCTGGGCGCATGTGCATGTTCAAAATCCTGAAAGGAGAATGGAGGAGAAGGGATTGCAGCGTAGCCATCTTCCCTGGGGGTAATTTCTCACTTTCTGTCTCTCTGTCTCTCCAGCAAGTGCATACACCCTATAGCAAAAATCTCTCTTAAAAAAAAAGTGAAAACCAGGACCTCATCCGTTCTGCCAGCCTTGTGTGTCCACTGCTAAATATAATGCCTGATGGCCAATATAGATACTGTATAAATATTTGTCAGATGAATGGATCATGCTGAAGCAAACTCACTGTAGGGACTGCTTATTCCACTGAAGGGTTTTACAAATGAACAACTGATTATTTTTTTATGTCCTTGTATGTTTTTGTTTTTTGAGAGATTCTTGTTATAGGGCATGTGCACTCGCCAGAGACAGAAAGTAAGCAATCACCTCTCAGGAGAATGGCCACACTGCAATCCCTTCACTATTCTCCTCTCAGGATCCTTGACGCACACGCAGACACATCCGGTGTAAGTTTTAAGCTGCTGGGTCCAAGGCTCAAACCGTAGTTGACTACATGGGAATCCAGTGACATAACCATTATGTCATCTGCTAGTTCCTGTTTTGGGTTTTTTTTTTTTTTTAGGTGTTTTCCATAGGGCATATGTGCTCACTAGAGAGAGATAAATAGAAACACAGAGAGAGGGAAAATGAGAAATCACCCCTCAGAAAGGATGGCTGTATTGCAATCCCTTCTCCTCCACTCTCCCCTCAGGATTTTGGGCATGCATGCACATGTGCCTGGCATGATTTTTAAGTCACCAGGTCCAGGACTTGAACCACAGCCACCTATGTGGGAATTAGTGCCTTCAGCACCATGCCATCTGCTGGGCCCACTGGGTCCTTGTGTTTATAATACAATTATGACTATTTTTTCTCTTATACATGAAAATTTTCCCCATACAGATATCCCATCATCTGGGTCTCAAACAAGGATCTCTCCTCCCAGTCTCCATCAGGGGAATTTGGTCACACATATTGGAGCGTGAAGGTTCACGGGGGCCTAACAGTGGCATGGTGGTAAAACACAGTACTCTGCAAGGCTGACCCACATAGAGGGTTCCAGGTTCATGTTCAGAGATCCCCTGTGCACATTGGATAGGAGTATACCCACGATCTGGGGCTAGTCAAAGTGTGGGTCACAGTGTAGAGACTGTTAAGGGAACCTACTTCTTCTCTTCTCTTCTTTTCTCTTAGATAAATAAACTTTGGAACCAGCAGATGGCATAATGCTTACATCGCTTCCACGTAGTTGACCATGGTTCGAGTCCTGGACCCAGTGACTTAAAACTCACTCTGGGCGCATGTGCATGTTCAAAATCCTGAAAGGAGAATGGAGGAGAAGGGATTGCAGCGTAGCCATCTTCCCTGGGGGTAATTTCTCACTTTCTGTCTCTCTGTCTCTCCAGCAAGTGCATACACCCTATAGCAAAAATCTCTCTTAAAAAAAAAAAAAAAGAAAGAAACTTTAAAAAATAATTAAATACTGAGGGACAATGCCATAGTGCAGCAGTTAAGCACACTATAAATAAAGCCCAATCCCACATGGCAACTGCAGTTCGAGTCCCTGACCCAGTCAGTCTGAAACATGTGGGGTACATAAGTGAGTGTGCAAGATCCAATAGGTGGAGGGCTAGAGAAAGGATCACGGTGTGACTGGACCCTGCGGAAGGCGCTCCTCTCTCTCTCTCTCTCTCTCTCTCTCTCTCTCTCTCTCTCTCAATGTACATGCATCCTCCAGCATAAAAATAAGTTAATTATTTTATTGTAATTTATGTTACTTAAAAATTAATTAATAATAAATAAATAGAATTAAAAGTTCAAGATGCCATTGGTAAATCAGGAGATTCTCCATGTAAGGAAAGTTTTAATATCTCTTTCTGAAGATGTCTGGGACATCTAATTGAATTCAAATATAGTTAATGGTACTTACTCTGCAAGAAGAATACAGGAGCCTACTAAGAAAGAAATAAGCAGCTTCAAACACAATAGCACCACTGATTGGTTTATTGTATTTGGTGTCATAAAGGATTTTTTTCTTTTCTCTTTTTTTTAATTTTTTTTTTATTGGTTTTTGCTATAGGGCGCGTGCGCTAGCCGGAAAGATAGACAGAAAGCAAGAAATCACCCCCCAGGGGGGATGGCCACGCCACAATCCCTTCTCCTCCATTCTCCTCTTGGGATCTTGGGCACACACACACACGTGCCCAGTGTGAGTTTAAGCCACCAGGGCTGGGACTCAAACTGCCATCAACTACATGGGAGTTCAGTGACATAGCCATTACGCCAAATGTTGGTCCGCATAAAGGATTTTCATATGAAGAAAAAGGGAACCTCTCAGACTTAAAAAATAAATACATAAAAACTCTTCTAGATAATAACTAAGGCCCTTCCATCTCTGACCATCCTCAGGTGTTCTATTTTCACACAAAAATAGACAAATAGACTTACAGTGGAGCTCTGAGTTTTATTTCTATAAATGTATAAGCCGCTCAGTTAGCCTTCAATTTGGAAAATGGGAATACAGCAATATATTATACAGATTTCTATGTTTTCAAGTCTTCTTTAGCTTTATCACAGCCTTATAATCTTGTATGATAGACTATTTACTTCCTTTCCCCCAAATAAGCATTTAAAAAAAAAACACTGGAATGCTGAGTTTGTCCAAAATGGTATAGCACATTATAGCTAAACCAAGGCCAGACCCAGTTCCTACTGTGTGTTCCTTGTACTGGTTGAGGATGACAAAACTGAATACCACTCAGGCCACTACTCACCAACCTGTGGTAGGCATTATTAATCAATCTCCACCCTCCTTCCCTCTGCACCTAGAGGCAACTTTATTTAGAAAAACACTGTGTTCCAGGCAGCCACTACCAATCAATCTCAGAAACCAGAGAGTTGAAACCAATTTGCCTTCCCTGCACTAATCAAGTTCCCTCTGTAAATTAGGAAGCCTCTGGTGCAAAGCAATACAAAAGTGAAAATTGCTGCTTGCAGAAGGAGCATGAGTATTAGAGGACTACAAGGAAGGTAAGCTAGTAGGAAAGGAGATGAGATAAATTTTGAATTTTACATTCTATAGTTGCCTGAAAGTCATACGACCTGGTTTTAATTTTGCTCTAGTTGCTGTAGAAAGTAGGGATGAATCATTGTCACCACCATGAAATATTCAACTGGTACATGCAAATGGGTGTTAATTACATTCTCTGCCTCCATTAAAAAGGTAAATGACTATTTCAACCTCTCCCTGGGTGACCAGTGTGTACATATTCCACCCCTAATCCCTCCATGAAAACATTTCAATGGTGCTTTTTTACAACCAAGCCAGCTTTAAACACAGCAGCTTTGGAGGTGAAGTGTGAACTCTGAAATAACATCTTACATAAACTCAAATGATCCTCAGTTATGGAAAAACAAATGTAGGCACATCTCTTAGAATATTTTTCATTTTGAGGTGATTCATTCTCTTAATTTAGTAAAAAAAAAAAAAAAAAAAAGCTAAATAATGATAAAACTGATACTATACCTGAAAAGGTGAGTCAGCAACACCAACGGATCATTTCCTCTTAAGTGGGCTGACTACACCTTTCATCAATTAATAGCTATAAAAAGAAATGCATCTTAAATTAGCACTTAGAAGAAATTTAAAAAAATAAAAAAAAACAACCTTTGTTATGGACACTAGAACCAAAGTGGAAAAAGTGTGGGAGGGGAAGAGCATAGGAAAGGAAATTTGGGGCAAAAAGTAGAGAGGTAAGACAGTTGTGGGACACAGATATGGTTTATTGTTTGTTGATGAGGATGTGTATAGTATTCTCAACTGGGCTGGAATAAGGTATATGTCATGTTGGGTAAAGTGTCTTTACAATCTAAATGATCTATAGCAATTAAATGTATAAGTAATTAAAATGAATAAATCTTAAAAATCAAAAAAAAAAGAAGAAATAAAAACCTACTTGTTATCTGCTGGATAAGGAGAACAAAAATAGAAACATGAGTGTGTCCAAGGATTGATGTCTTTCCCAGGGTTCCAACCTACACAGAGGTCACTGAGATCATCTGTGCCTGAGAACATCCCCCTTTTGAGTTCTGCAAAGAGATAGAGACAAACATTTCCCCCTGCAATGCCTAATTGCTGTGCCTGCACTGAGCAGATGGGGCACCAGGGTGGGTCTACCCCCTTGAGATCACTGAGCACTTTCTTATTTAATTGTACTTTGAAAGCAGATTGTTCTGCTCAGGCACCTGTGACCAGTAGCATTTGGGAATTTGCCCATCTCATTTGATGGAGGTCATCCAACGTGGAGGTCACCCACTTCATCTTTTATTATGACCTCCTCCCTCCAAATTATCCTTGAAGGTGGACATCTGGTACATCCTGGACATCAGCAGGTCTTGCATTTTGACCCCTCTGGCCAATTCCCAATCTTGAACCTCTCTAATGTAACCAAAATAGCTACTATTTATTAAGAACTATCATATGCTAGGTATTGTCTTAGAAGCTTTATGGATATTCTCTCACAAGAACCTTAAGTAAGAAGTAGGTGCCAAGGTCATCTCTACTTTACAGATGAGGAAACTGAGGCTGGGAGAGATTAAAGGAGTGCTCCCAAGTCACCAGCTAATATGTAGCAGAGCCTAGAGTAAAAGGTGGGATCCAGGAACCTTGTATTAAATTCTCTGTAATCTTTCCACTTAGCCAATGACACTTCATTCAGGCATTCAAGGAAATGATATAATAGATTCTTTCCTAGTCTTTCCTCCATCCGTGTTGCTATGTTGAACCAACAAAGCATTTTATTTTCAGGATCTAAAATACCAGGAAGATACTAGAAACCAAAGTAGGTATGAACCAGGAATAGTCACTTGAAGCTATGAAAGACCCACAAGGTTTGTTGGGGACCATGATAGTGACATCATCAGAGACACAACTAAGTTTGCTCAAAAGGCTGTCTCTGCACACATGCTAGGAAAAGTCTTCTAGGAAGAAAAGTCCCTCCCTAGCCTTAAAGTCAGTCCATATATATAAATGAAGGATTGATGCTTGTGCAGCTCTGACTGGTCAATTCAAGCAGCAGTGCCCATGGGTCTATTATTGAATCTGCCATTGTTCTAATTGGTGACATTGTTGCAGCTAGCATCCACAGTCCCTCCCTGCACTAGGAGTCAACTTTAGGTTAACTTGGCCTTCCCAGTGCATGCCTTATTCAAGCAAACTTACAAAACAGAAGTTAGCACGAGGTCACTCCTATCCAGGTTAGTTCTAGCCAGGTACAATTAATTCTGTTACTATAACCAACACTGATTTAAAATGAGCATGACATGGGCATTTTTCTTTTGGCTCTCCAGCTGATGAAATTCTTTTTTGTGCTTGGGGAATTGCCCTCACCCTTAAGCATCTGTTAGGAGCCACAGTCTAAAAATATGATGCTCACCTTTCCAACCTCCTTTAAAAGTAGGCCATGGGCACATGACCTAGGTCCATACATATAGTCCCACCCAGGACTTTGAAACAGCAACTAGAGATGCAGAAAATAGGGCAATGAAGAATCTATTCTGAGGGCAAGTGAAAACAAAAGTAACACCCCAGTCCCAGAGGATGGAGGGCCAGGGGTCCACTGCAGCCAGCAGCAACTGCACAGGTTGAGGTCTCCAGACTTAGCACAAACAGCAGAAGGAGCCCTATCAGCCCAGTCCTCTGGCCAAGGCCTGCCCATGATTCTAGCATCGTTCCTGATTACCCAGCTTCCCTTTGATCCCACCCAGTTCCCCAGCCTTTCCAGCCCTTGTGAGGGCTGCCTCATGTCCTTCCAACACATCTCTTCTTCTATCTGTCTGTCGGTGAAGGTTGCTTGCTCTGTCTAGACCAGGAGGCATTTGTCTAGGATCACAAATGCTTCCATTGTCCACAATCCCTTCACTAAGGAGAAGTCCGAAGGATTTAATTTTATGATAAAATCCAGAATCTGGAACTTCTGCATCCTTAGATAAGACTATCAGTCTAGAAGTAAAGGTCATCTCTGAAAGAATTCATCCGTAGATAGCTACTGTAGCTACATTTACTAGCCCGGCAGATGGATGTTCCCAGACAGTTGAAGTTTCTTTTCCGAGCTAGAGGGCTGGATTCCAGCAAAGCCCAAGTGGTTTGCAGAATTACAAAACATCGTGGAGAGCAGGATAATATGTCCCCAGATTAAAAAGAAGAATGTTTGGGTATTACAAAAATAAATAAATAAATAAATAAAATAAACACAAGAAAATTTCTTAAGAAAAGGCCACTTTTGTAAAAGAATAGAAGCTGAAATGTACTGGTGTAAGTCCCTGTGATTTACTCGCTCTGATGCTACACGCTTCAAGGCTGTGTGCCTTTGTGGCATGGATTTTAAACACTCACAGGCTACAAAATAAGTTTGAAATGTTTTCTATCATCTGGAAACTTACTGGTTGAAATTTCTAGGTGCTAACCATAGGGTTTCTGGTAAGACACCCACACATACTTGTTCTATTCAGCTGCAATCATCATAATATTTTCTATGCGCTACGCACTTTGCTAGGCTCTAAGAATGCAGAGGTGAATCAGGTCAGATCCTGTCCCTGAGAACTCCCAGGCCGCGGTGGACATGGCCTCACACACAGATACTCACAGTGCACTATGGCAAGAGCTAAGAAAAATACAAAGGGCAGTGAGAACACCCAAAATGAGGGGTTGCCTGTGGAAACACAGAAAGGCAAGCAATATTTAAACAAACCTCAGCCTTTTCCTCCAGCTACCAAGATGCTGAAAGCAAAGACAGCCAAGGGGAAGGAGGTGGCTCCACTCTGGTTGTTGTGAAGAAACAGGAGGCCTGAAAGTTGGTAAAGCTCCTGTCTAAGGAAAGACCTAAGAATATTGGCTTGTGTAGAACATCCAGCCCAAAAGGGAGTTTACTCCCAAATGACCTTGTAACATCTGACTGCAGTGGCAAAGGGCTACCCTCTACCAGTAGCTAAATATGTGTCTGGCCATTAACCAGTTCACCCAAGTCCAAGACTCCCCAATAGCTACTCAGCTGCTTAAGCTGGCCCACAAGTACAGACCAGAGATAAAGCAAGAGAAGCAGCAGAGAAAGCTAGCCAGGACTGAGAAGAAAAAAAAACTGCTGGCAAAGGGGATGTCCCCACTAAGAGGCTGCCTGTCCTTCAAGCAAGGATTAATACTGTCACTCCCTAGTAGAGAACAAGAAGACTCAGCTGGTGGTGGTTGCACATGACATGGATTCCATAGAGCTGGTTGTCTTCCTGCCTGCTGTGTGGTGTAAGATGGGAGTTCCCTACTGCATTATTAAGGGGATGGCCAGGCTGGATGCCTGGTCTGCAAAGAGACCAGCACCCCTGTTACATCACAGGTTAACGTGGAGGACAAAGAAGCTCTGATTAAGCTGGTGAAAGCTGAGGGCTAGTTAGGATAGCAAATATGATGAGATTTACTATTGTTAGGTAGGCAATGTCCAGGTCCAAAATCTGTCACTGAACCACTAAGCTGGAAAAGGCAAAGCCTAGGGAATTTGCCACTAAGTTAAGTTAAATATACACTGCTATGTTTTCTGTACATAAAATAATAAAAAGTTCTATTTCTTCCTTTTTGTTTGTTTGTTTGTTTGGAGAGGATTTTACTGCAGGGTGCGTGCACTCACCAGAAAGACAGAGAGAGACAGAGAGCAAGAAATCCCCCCCCAGGGTGGTGGCCACTCTGCAATTGCTTGTCCTCCATTCTCCTCTCGGGATCTTGGGCATGCACGCACATGCGCCCAGCATGAGCTTAAGCCACCAGGTCCGGGACTCGAACCGTGGTCAACTACATAGGAGTCCAGTGACATAGCCATTATGCCAACTGCTGGTTCCCAAAGTTCTATTTCTTTAAAAATAAATAAATAAATAAATAAGGAAAGAAAGAAAAAAATCTTGCCAAGTTGGCTCTTAAAAATAAGTCATTAACCTTGTCTTTTTACATGTAAGAGATACCTCTAATCATTTTCCCCCATCCTAATAACACTCTAATTTATTTCTTTTGGGGTATTTACCACCCATAATTGCATATAATCAGGGTAATTCCAGGTGCCCACCTCCCAGTACAAAAGCTGAAGGCACCAGGGTTTTCCTCTTAACACTCAAACAGCCAGGGAGTGTGGTCTGTGCTCACTAGTTGAACCTTCTGGAACTTTGAGTTATAGAGAAAGAAGAAAGAGTAGATGGTTGATCACTCAGCACTAACAGTCTCTTACTGCCATGAGGCCACTGCTGTGCTTCCCATAGCCCAGTGCTTCCAAGTCCTGTTTTGTGCCTGCCTTATCTCAAACCTGGTCCTCTAGCCTGCCTTATACTTGACAGCCTCTCCTAGTTTCTCCCTGTGGGAGCTGGCCCTGATAGTCTCCCTTAAATTTCCATTTGTTTAAGTACACAGAGTCTTTACAAACCAAGGACCTTCTCCCATTTGTTGCAGCTGGACCTCTCATGACAGCTAGTAAGGACTACCCAAGCAATCTTCAGTCCAGGTCATATCTTCTTACCAAAGACAATCAATCTTTTTTTTTTTCTCCCACTGCTAGATTCACATTCCTCTTGCCTTTTGTCTTTTCCTTCAAGTGTTCAGCAGCTCAGTTCCTCATTTGAAAATTCGCAGCCATGAAACCAAAGAAGTTATCTGACACAGGAATTTTTAGCCATGTGTAGGCACTAGTTAATGATGAGCCACCCATACACCCTCCTAAGCCTTTGAAAACTATTAAACGTAATGTTGCAGGGTTGGTCACATATAGATTATTGAGCTGGAAAATGATGTTAGACCTCAAGTATCTTTGCTTCAGTATTATGGGTAATTAAGCTGAAAGTGCCACCAGGGCTTCAGGCATCAATTAAGTTGAGCATATAGAATGGAGTGCCCATCTCTATGACTTGTGCAGAAAGGTATTGGGAATGACAGTCCAGATGGAGTGGCCACTGGAGCTTCATGCTCAGTCTCCATGCTCACAATGAATGAGCCAACAGCTGAAAGTCACTAAGAATAATAAGCAGCTACATACTTGTATTTTTCAAGTATCCCAAGAAAGCAGAGACCACATCTACATTGTTCATTGCCAATCCCCAAAGCCTAACACGTTGGAGCAAGTACTCTGTATATATATTTTTTTAAATCAATGAATGTCAGGCATAGGGCTATGCACTTTATCCACTCCATTTCATTTAATCCTATCTCTACTATGGCAGGCATTATTCTCCTTCTGTAGATGTGACATGCATGTGCATGTGTGCCCAAAATCCCGAAAGAATGGGGGAAAAGGGATTGCAACATGGCCATCTCCCCTGGGGGGAGGGTGATTTCTTGCTTTCTGTCTCTCTCTCTGGCAAGCACAAGCACCCTATAGTAAAATCTCTCAAAAAAAAAAAAAAGAAAGAAAGAAAGAAAGAAAGAAAGGCAAAATTTCAGACCTCCTAAATCCAAGTCTGTATTTTAACAAGATCTCTAGGTAATTCAAAAGTGTTCCAAAGTTAAAAAAGCATGCCTCTAAATACCCTACTGAATCCTTGAAGGATATATAAACTGGATACCTCTACAGTACAATCTCCCTTCCCTCACCACTCAAGCTCCAGCCACTCGGAACATTCCTCTATTCCTTATACAGGTCACTCTCCCAGTTCTGGAGCTTCGCATGTGCTGTTTCTACCCCTGTACCCTGCCCCTTTTCCTTGGTAACATCTTCATGCCTTAGGCCGCAGCTTACACAGTGCTCTTCTTTGTTCATCACCTCCGCCTCCATTCCTAGCTCTGTTACTGGGGTCTTCGACAAAGTCATGACACATTTTTGCATGGAAACGTACCTCATGACCCCCAATGACCAAACAGCTGCCCCTTGATGAGGCTCACTTCCAGTGCCACCCGTTTGCAGTTGTGTGTTAAACTGAATCTCCCCCTAGCAAAACCAGTAAGCAAAGGGATTGCGTCTGCCTTATTTCCATTAGGTGTCTGTGCCTAGAGCAGTGTTTTGGCACTAAGGACGTCATAAAATCACTCACTCTATCAAAAACTGATGATCAGATTTCTTGCCATACTAGCATCTAGCCCACATTGCTATCTTTAATACCCCGATTTAGGGGAGGGGGAAAGATGCATGAAGCCTATTTAAACAGCATTTCTCTTCCCTATTGACTTTGGTGAGGAATCGATAGTAAGGTGACTGATATCTGATGCCAACACACACACTCATGCAGGCTCCCCTACAAAAAAAAAAAAAAGACACTAATTATTCACTCTGATAAAGACAGAAGGAATTTATACACTCAAATCAAAAAGGCTAGGTAAAAGGAGCATTAGAAAAGAAAACTAAGTCACCGAACACGTGCTGAGTCATGAAGCTATTGTGGGAAGACCTATGTAGCTTCAGTAAGGATGAGAAGGTAAGAACATTTTTAACAGACAGAGTACAAAAAAAGAAGTGTTATGGGGTTTATCTAATGCCATCTGTCTCCAATTTTTTAAAGAGCTCAGTTGGACTCTGGAGAATATGTGAAAAATTAGAGTTCTTTTCAAACTTGTGTAAAACCCAGCTAGCGAGAAGTTATGTTAAAATGGCAGAGTATGGAAGATTCTTCTCACTCATGGTGACAACCTACACCATCTCTCTTTCCCAGTTCCAATAAGGAATTTACTGTCTTTATACCATTTTGCACAACTCTATGCATGCATTAACAGAAAGTTACTGACACATTCATATAAAGGAAGATAAAATTAAATTGGATTGCCATTCCCCTGGGAAGTATCACCAAGGTAGCGTGAGAGAAGTTAAATGACTTCAAAATGTCCAAAGATTATACTTTCAGCAACTTCCAACAAACCAGTCCATATCTCAGAACCAAGTCGAATATCCCATGCCCTGCTCTGGGAGGAATGGTGTATGCATGACCAGCATGCTGTACGTCCCCTTTCCTGCATCAATGGCCAGTCCCCCCTGATCTTATTATTACTCTCACAGGGATTTGGCCTCCCATAAAAGCTCATCCATAGTGTGTTCCAAGCAGCCACAATGAACAGATCAGAACTGGCATTCAAAATAAACTTTCGTTGCCTTTGCTGATTTAGCGTCAGGCCGATTTTCTTCCTTCCTCTCAGGTAGCACACTTGGCTCCAACACCATGATCTATCCACCAAAGAGTCTGATTTGAATCAAAGTCCCTTTTCCATGCAATATTTCGAACACAGAGGTCTTTCCTGTCAAGTCCAATGTTAATCTACTTAATTCCTTTCTTTTTATAGTGCTTTTAACTTTCAAAAGCATTCTAAATTACATTACTATTTCATTCTTAGGAAAATCCCTGGGAGTTAGGTTAAGCAAGTAGTATTATCTCCAAGAGAACTAAGGTCCAGAGAGTTAAATTCAGAAAACCATCCAGTGAGTTAGATGAAAAACTGGGTTGAACATCCTGGGAACCTAGATGCCACTCCAAACTCTTCACATGATGTCACACTGTCTTATACTCATTGAAATTCCCTGCACATATGCAGACAGAGACACACACAAGTAAACAGAGAAACCTGCACATAAAAAGTAAGAAACACACAGAAAGGGTTATGCCCATACCCAAGATACACAAAGACAGATATACACGGGGTCTTTAAAATGTTCCTGGAAAATGCATATTATGAGAAAGCTATGCCTGCATTTCAAGTTTTTTGTCCCTAAATAAATTTGTACTTTAATCCCATTTTTTTCAAACATACTTTTGTACATATGTACACACACCTAGAGTGACATACAGTCAAAAAGACACACACAAAATGAGAGACACAAAGAGATGCACACAGACACATACACACAGACTACACAAAGAGATACACTCAGGAATATATACACGCAGTGATCCACCTACTTAGACATATAAACACAGACACATAGAAATACATGTATACAGAGATACAACAGAGACGCACCCAGAAAGACACAGACACACACACACAGGAAGAGTATACACACATATCTTCTAACAACTTTCATTTCATCAGCTCAGTGTGGGAGCTCTCATTTTTCTCTGTGGACTCCATCAATGTGGGTCGTGGAGAACATCCTAGCCCCCGACTTTGTTCCATAAAGAACAGGCTCCCCTCTGTGAGCTCAGTGATAAGAGCATGTACCATGGGTGCTTATGGCTCTTAGCAGAACTGGCATGTGGCGATCTGCGCCGCACTCACCCACTTACTAATCAATCATTCATAACCTAGTTTGTGTTGAGATATTCTCAGAGGCTGCTACGCTTATTATGAGGAATCAGAAATGCATTGTAGCTGTCACATTGGGTTCTGATGACCCCATTTGGGGCCCGAATCCCTATTAGAACTGTCACATTTGCTTTAAGAACACGCTATTTGCTCCATCATCTGATTTCCCAAGAACAGAAGCATTTGCTCTCGGTACTAAAAATGGTAATGGATCTCTGTAAAGATGCAAGGAGCAAGAAGGAACAAATGTAGGAGTGAAATAGCACAAGACAAAGAAAAAATTCAAATTGGGGGTCTTTATTAGGGTCTCAAACTAGGGACTTGATGAAAGCCATCTTCCTCTTCTTTCTTCAATTCTCCCTAATGAGCCCAGACTCTTTATAGCAGGTTTATGCAGACACTGCCAGTCACCCCCCCAAATTCATTCTCTCTCAAGGCTCTTCCAAGGCATGCAGAGGCCCAACGGTAAAGAACATTTGCCCACCTCATGAGACTATTGTTCAAGGAAAGTCAACTTATATTCAGTACAAGGTGGGTGGATCTTGATCATACTAAGCTGAATAAGGTTAATTACATTCTTTTTGTTAATGAGCAACTTAGGAATGGGCATATCATCCAATTCTGGCCAATAGGATTTGAGGAAATCTAGGAAATGTATTCTTTTCCCACCCTTGCATATTGATACGTCTGGTTGTAAGACATGGGGCTGCTCATGTGGAGTGGCAACTATTGGGTTGCCTGGAAAGTTATGACATATTTTGCATAGGAAAACACGTCATGACTTTTTCTATGACCTAATATTTTAAATAACTGCAAATTATTTCACACTCCTCCCACAGTGGATGAGATCTGTGTTGCTTCCCCTTGAATCTAGAAGTGTTTTGACTACTTCAGTTCATAGAACTGACAGAGATGGTACTAGGTCATAAAAGGCCATACATCTCTCTGGTTCTCTTGGTAGGGTCACTTCTGGCATGCTCATCTTGCGGAAAGCCATCCACCATGGAAGATAGCTCACTAGCCCACTATCTCTGTGGTGGAGAAGCCAAGTGCAGCTCTTCTGGTTGACAGTCTCAACTAAATCCAGCCCTTTATCATCTCAAGGTTCCAGACAGGTAAGTGAAGAAGCCATCTTGGTAGCAGAGCTTCCAGCCCCAGCTATCCCCACTTCCAGCTATTTGAGTCACTTTTTTAATCATTCAAGTTACCCCTATCCCCACCACTCACAGCACCCCCCAGATGAGAGTCAGAATCATGAGACTGAAACAAATCAACCCTGCTGTGCCCTGATGAAAGTCCTAACCTGTCGAATCCATGTGCATAACAAATGAATTTATGTATCACTATATTTTAGAGTGATTTGTTTAGGCAGCAAAAGTAACTGTTAAAAAATAGCAGAGTAAGAAGATGCAAAAATCTGCTTCTTGAGTGGCTAAGTTAACCTACCCTGGAGCTGCCCTGTCTCTTGTTCTGAGTATGTAAATTCATTAGTTTCTCTTATGTTTAAACCCTCCTGAAAGGGTGTTTCATTTGTAAGGACAGCCAGAACAAAGCACCACAGACTAGAGGGTCTTAAACAATGGAAATTTATTTTCACACCCACCTGGAGGCTAAAAATCCAAAATCAAGGCATGGGCAGGTATGCTTTCTCCTGAGGCCTCTCTCGGTGGCTTAGATGGCTATCACTCCCCTGTGTGAAAGAACCTTCCCCGCTGTCATTTCCCTGTGCACATGCTTCTCTGGTGTCTCTCTGTGTGTCCAAAGTTCCTCTCCTTTTAAGAACATTAGTCTTATTGGATTGGAACCCACACTCATTTTAACTTACTTGCCTCTTCAAAGCTCTTCCCTCTAAACACAGTTACATTCTGAGGTACTGGGGGGGTAAGCGCTTTAACATACAAATTTGGGAAGACACAATTCAGCCCATACAAGAGGATGCATTGTCACCAAAATCAAACTAAAGAGAGAAAACTAAATCAAACTAGCTTAAGCAAACACTAAATCCTGAAATAGCTCAAAAATTAAGAAAGATTGACATGATAGACACGTCTAAAATGTACTCTAGTCATCATATCTGCTGTACTATAAAGCAGGGCTTTGCACGTAGCAGGTACTCAAAACTAAACTGTCCACACAATGTACTGACTCTCCAATATCAGCAATATATGGTGACTTTTTTCTGATGGCTACCAAAGTAACACAAGTCCTGGTTCATAATTGTCAAGACCAGAATCTAAATTTGGGCTTCTCTTCCCAATTAGCTCTGCCTTTCCCATTGCATAGCTTCAATGCTTTCACGCCGATAGATCTCCAGCACTCCAGTCACATTTTCTGAGGCCGCAAGAGCAGCAGGACAGCACAGTCAAGCAACCTTCAGAGCCAGACTTGGGAGGATGCATTTAAATCACACACATATTAACACAGACTGGAGTTGCAATTATAATCATCAAAGCAAACCTTAGTGTGTTACATATAATTAAAATGAATGTATGATCAGCTGAAAAACTTCTCTTTCTGTGTGGTTATAAAAGTGTGGTGGTACACCCTGCTGAGACATGACTACTTGGAGGCTGGGGCCACATCAGAGGCCCAGGCTTGGTTCCTGGCCAACCTAAACAGGCCAGGCATATGCCTGTAGTTCTAAATAGCTGAGGACTAGGGAGGATGGGACATGGTAAGATTCTGTCAGAAATTAACCTCTCTCAAGACCAGCAGTTGGTGTAATGGTTATGTCACTGGATTCCCATGTAGTCAACCACAGTTCGAGTCCTGGACTCACACTGGGCATGTGTGCGTGCATGCCCAAGATCCCGAGAGGAGAATGGAGGAGAAGGGATTGCAGCATGGGCATCCTCCCTGGGGGGTAATTTCTTGCTTTCTGTCTCTCTGTCTCTCTCTGTCTTTCTGGCAAGTGCACATGCCCTATAGCAAAAATCTCTAAAAAAAAAAAAAAAAAATCCTGGCCAACCTAAACAGGCCAGGCATATGCCTGTAGTTCTAAATAGCTGAGGACTAGGGAGGATGGGACATGGTAAGATTCTGTCAGAAATTAACCTCTCTCAAGACCAGCAGTTGGTGTAATGGTTATGTCACTGGATTCCCATGTAGTCAACCACAGTTCGAGTCCTGGACTCACACTGGGCATGTGTGCGTGCATGCCCAAGATCCCGAGAGGAGAATGGAGGAGAAGGGATTGCAGCATGGGCATCCTCCCTGGGGGGTAATTTCTTGCTTTCTGTCTCTCTGTCTCTCTCTGTCTTTCTGGCAAGTGCACATGCCCTTAACAAAAAATCCTAAAAAAAAAAAAAAAAAAAATTTAACCCCTCTCTTTCTCTCCTGCTATCATTAATTAATTTTTTTAATGAAACATAAGCAGCCTGTTGTGTAAGGTGGGAACTTGAACTTAAAATAACTTTACCATTCCTATACCTTAGTAATAAAGATTAAACTCGCTCTTCTGTTGCTTTTGGCCCCAAAGGTCTTCGCCCTTCCACTGCTCAGGATATAAGCCACTTAAACGGTCTAAGATTATAGCCTGCACAGAACTCACATTGTCAAACTCCCTTAAATCCCAAGTAGGGTTAAAAAAAAAGCTTGCTTTTTCTCTAGGAAGTTCCCGGTGCTTCCAACAATTTAGAAGATGACTGCAAAAAAAAAAAAAAAAAAAAAAAAAGAAAGAAAGAAAAGAAAAGAAAAAATTAAAACAGGGGACCAGCAGGTGGTACGGTCGTTAAGGCACTGGACATTCCCACATGACTGACCATGGTTCAAGTCCTGGACCTGGTGGCTTGCTTTCTCACTTTCTCTCTCTCTTTCTCTGTCTCTCTGTCTGGTCAAATTTTAAAAAATGAATGAATAAGTAAAATTAAAAATAAGTAATTATTTTAAAAAATGAAAACAATCCTCTCCAAAGCTTTGTCTCATCCATACCTGTTCTGCTTACTGCCTACCACTTGTTCTCAGCAGCATTTCACTCATCCCCACTACTAGGCTGAAACTGAAGACATTCTCACACCATTTGCTCAGTCTGCTTCATGAGAATTAGGAAATATTATCCAGACTCTGCCTAAAGTGTCAGTTTAGACAGAGTGAGAGCAGCCAGCGAGCCTCATTTTCTTAATTTCCTATTTGATTGAACATTATTAAAAGAACTGTAAAAGTTATGAAACTCCATGCTCATATTAGGTTTAGGATGGGATGGCTGAGGATACATATAAAAAGTATTATTCCGCTTCTCCTTTACTTAGTAATAACATTTAACACTCAGACATTGCTTTTCATCTCCATCACTCTTTACAAACATTAACTGTACAATTTCATTGCATTAACTGCAAAGACAGAGTTAGAGATGGCCCTATAATTTTGTAGTCACTTTGGTGACATTCATTGTCTCGCAAATGATATACTACACCCCAGAGTCTATGTTTTAATCTGATTTAAGGTAGGAAGGTAAGAAACAGTGGAGGGAGGAAAAGAGGTCAGATGCTAAAATAACAGTGATAGATCCCAGAAGCCTACTAAGATTCCAGGGATAGAGCCTCTGGATTAGAAAGTGGAACTGAAATTGTTACTGAGTCAAATGCCATTACTGAGTTTTGAAAAGTGGTGTTATGCTCAGCAATAATGTTATAGTTCATATTTAATTTAAAAAAAAATACAAGAAAAGGCTCCAAATCAAAATTTCCTTTAAATTAAAAAAGAAATCAAGCGAGCATATCCATTTAATATAAACAGGCATAGAACCTTTGCTGTAATTGCTGATAACATTTTTATAGCTTGCCTCACCCTTGAATCAATTTTTAGACAAAGACCCTCCAAATAATAAAAATAACTACACTTGGTTGAATATCTACCTGTGCTGGGCACCACATTAAGGACTCAACTCAATTTCCCCATCTGTAAAATGGAGATGTTTATCTAAAGCAAGGATCAGCAAACCACAGCCCATAAGCTAAGTAAACATTATTTTTGTAAATGAAATTTCACTGGAACACAGACCTGCCCATTTATTTACAAATTACCCATGACTGCATCTGCACTACCTGGGCAAAGTTAAGCAGTTGAGACAAAAGCTACATGACCCGCAAAGCTTAAAGTATTTGCCATCCAGTCTTTTCTGGAGATGTGGGGTTTATTGCCAAAGGTCACATGCACTCTCTAAAAAGGAAGAGAGAGAAAACACCCCCTAGTGGGGTGAGGTCACACCACAACCCTTTTTCCTCCATCTCTCTATCCCGTTAAGATTTAGGGCATGCACACACATTGCTCCAACATGCTTTTCAAGTTAACGGGTCTGGGACCCAAACTGCTATCAGCCATGTGTGAGCCAGCTTTCTATGCACGGTGCTTAACCACTGCACTACAGAGCCAACCCTTCACTATCTGTTCCTTTACAGTAAGAGTAACAAACCTCTGATCTAGAGATGATTTTAAAGGACCCAGTGTTGAGGACCCTCACCACTTTCCCACTAGGTCATTAGCTGCATCAAACAGCAAAAACAGTGTGGGCCTGGACTTGCCTATGGTTGTATGTTGGCTTAGACATCAGGGTCAGTTCTGTTAAAATACAAAAGTGTAGAGAAACCAAAATTTAACAGAGTTTATTCAAACAAAGGGTGGGCCATTCAGATTGGGCAGTCTCCCAGAAAATGGCTGCTGGGGGACTCCGGCTAGCCACGTGGCTACAGAGTATGTAAATTGGCAGAAAGGGAAAGTGATGGGTGCAGGAGAGGGAAAGTGATGTAAAAAACGAAAGCGAGTGAGGTAGAGAAATCATTGGACTGGTTACAGCTGGACGGTAGGCTGCACGAACAGCCTAAAATGTGGGCTTTCTGTGACTGAAGTGTGGCTAGTGTGATTGGCTGTAACTCAGTAGCCAGCTCAAGAAAACAGTATAACATGTACGATTTCGGCTTATTCATAGGAATCCAAGTGTGGGAGTAAAGCGGTCATTTCAGGCCAAAATAATTGAACGGTTCTTTAGAAAAATATCCCTTGTCTTTTTAATTCTGTAATAATCTACTTGGGCTATTATTAAGAGCTAACTTCTGGTAATGTAAGGTCCCACACAGTGAAACTCTTCCTGAGCATGGCTCCAGGCCTGACAAGGAACCAAGGCAGAACTTCAGCGTACTTGGTCTTGGCAAGAGCCCCCACTCCAGGCGCTGCTACCGCAAGGTCACGCGGACCCAGGACATAGCAGATAAAGGCCCAGAGCGAGTACAGTACTGGGAGGTCTAACTCCCTAGAGATGGATCAAAAGAAAACCCACCAAATGTTTC
Organism: Tupaia belangeri chinensis; assembly: GCF_000334495.1. Classification (NCBI taxonomy): domain Eukaryota; kingdom Metazoa; phylum Chordata; class Mammalia; order Scandentia; family Tupaiidae; genus Tupaia; species Tupaia belangeri. Next base: position 6,876,269 of record NW_006203646.1, read on the forward strand.
CTGTATGCTTATCCCACTGTGCCTAACTCCCTTGCATATCAATAGCTCAATTACCCTATAAAAGGAGGCCCTCCTTCCTGGCAGGTGGGCGAGGCACCTCTGGCTTTAGACCTCACTGGCTGATCTTTCTCTCAACAAACTTTCCTTTTCTCTAGAGATGATGCTTCTGAGTCTTCGTCTGGACAGTGACAGGTAATCTAATTTTAAACTGTATGCATTGTGTGTCCCCACTCGAAATATACCGCATGTCTGCACCCTATGGCAGAAACAGAAAGACTGGAAGATATAAAAATACGGAGATCAACTGTGGATACTAGAGACAGGGTGGGAGGAGGGTGGGAAATGGGGGAGGGAGTCAAGGGGAAAAAGAAAGAAGCAAGACATTTAAGGGACACAAAAATAGAAAATGTATCTGTTGATGATAATGTGTATGGTAATATCTTTGCCTGAACCAATATACAGTGTATTCAGGAGGGGAAAGCTCATTTGGTATGCTACAATGATACACAGTGATTGAAAGTTAAATAAATAAATAAATATAAAACATAAAACTAAAAAATAAACTGTAGGCTGTTGATAATAGCCACATCAGCCTTGAAAAAAGTACAATTAAGGGATTCTAAATTACACCAATTAAAAACAAAGACACCGAGAATATTAGATGCTATAATGACTGCGGTTCAAGTCCCGGACCTAGTGGCTTAAAATTCTTGCTGGGCACACGTGTGCCCAAGATTCCAAGAGGAAAATAATGGAGAAGGGATTGTGGTGTCACTATCCCCCCTCCCCCCCCCCCCCGGGGCGGTGTTTTGGGGATGATTTCTTGCTTTCTGTCTCTCTGTCTCTCCAGGAAGCATATGTGCCCTCTAGCAAAAACCTCTCAAACACACACACACACACACACACACACAAAATGACATCTAATTCTGTCACTTCTTCCCTCTCTCAAATCCAACACATCATCAACTCTTCTGCCATCACCACTGTCCGTTGCAGCTTCACTGTCCCCCACCCCGTACTTTATTAACTGAGCATCATTCAGCCCAAGCCTGGGCACAAAGTAGAGGTCTGAGTCTAACACCTGAAAACCAAGCTCATCTTACAAAGGAACCAGAATGGGAAATAAGAGAATGTTTCACAAATTTTTTTCGCTGATTTCCACAACCAGAAATAATGAAGGGCTACTCCAGTTTTCATATCCTCTCATGTTCATAGTCAACTGTCAGGTTGAGATGACAGTTGGATAGAATGGGTGATTGGGATAAGAATTTATAAGGCCTTAAACATCTTTTATAGTCGTTGTTTTAGAAGGGCCAGGAATACAACAAATTCGCCTATAATTTGGTTTCCTACCCTATTTCAGGGTCTACATAAAAAGATCACTCTAGGGGGACAGCAGGTGGTGTGGTGGTTAAGGCACTGGACACTCTCACATGGTCCACCAGGGTTCAAATCCTGAATCTGGTGACTTGCTTTCTCACTTCCTCTCTCTCTCACCCTCACCCTCTGTCTCTCTCTGGTCAAACTAAAAAAATAAATGAATGAATAAATAAAATTAAATAAATAATTTTTAAAAAGATCACTCTAAAATAGCTGAAGTCACAGTGTAGAGGGGGCATGAGCACACCACGCTACAGAACGCTTCCTCATTAGGAAAAACAGGGCACAGTTTCAAAGAAATATTTTTGTCCTCAGTAAAGATCAGATACTAAAAAAAAAAAAAAAAAATTTTAAATAAACATTTTTTAGAGAATTTTTGCTATAGGTGTGTGTACTCACTGGAGAGACAGAGAGACAGAGAGACAGAAAGCAAGAAATCACCCCCACACACACACACAGGGAGGATAGCCATGCTGCAATTCCTTCTCCTCCATTCCCCTCTCAGGATTTTGGGTATGCATGCACATGAGCTTTAAGACACCGAGTCTAGAACTCAGACCAGAGTTGACTACATGGCAGTCCAGCAACATAACCATTATGCCATCTGGAGTCCCAGATACCAAATATGAAGACTGTTCATAAAAACTTTTCCTATTTAGTCTAAAATGTGAATCATTCCTTTAACCAGTTGAATCACTAACTTTCCCACTCAATTTATTAACAGCCTTCATTGGGTTCACTCTCAAACACTTTAATATTGATTCAGGAATCATCTAATTGCAACTTAAGTAGTGGGTCTTTGGAAAACTCATGATACATTTTTGCATAGAAAAACATGGAAAAAATACATCATGACTTTTCCAATGACCCAATATTATAAGACTAGCGGGTAAAAGTATCATTATCTCTTTTGAGTATCAACTTTTGATATTGTTATCAAAATATTCATTAAAGGGAACCAGCAGTTAGCGTAATGGCTATGTCGCTGGACTCCCACATAGTCAACCACGGTTCGCATCTCGGACCCGGTGGCTTAAATCTCACGCCGGGCGCGTGTGCGTGCGTGCCCAAGATCCCGAGAGGAGAATGGAGGAGAAGGGATTGCAGCGTGACCATCCCCCCCTGGGGGGTGATTTCTCGCTTTCTGTCTCTATGTCTCTGTCTGTCTGGCGAGCACACGCGCCCTATAGCGAAAACCTCTCCAAAAAAATATATATATATTCATTAAAGGGCTAACAATTGCTGTGGAGGTTAAGGCAGTTGGATCCCATATGACAGACCGTGTGGTTCAAGTCCCAGAACTGGTGGCTTGAAAATCACGTTGGGCACCTGTGTATGTGGGCCCAAAAGCCCAAGAGCAGAATGGAAGAGAAGGGATTGCAGAATAGCCATCCCTCCACCCCCAGGGTGATTTCTCACTTTCTCTCTCTCGCTCTCGCTCTCACTCTCTCACACACATACACATGTGCCCTATAGCAAACTAAAATATATATATCTATTAGATAGAGAGATATTAGTTAAATACCACCTCTCTTCACCCCACCCCAGTCCCAGAAGAAGATTAGCCATTAAAGAGGAGGACTGCAGGGACCAGCAGTTAGCATAATGGCTATGTCTCTGGACTCCCACGTAGTCGACCGCAGTGTGCACCCCGGACCCAGTGGCTTAAACTCACGCTGGACGCATGTGCGTGCGTGCCCAAGATCCTGAGAGGAGAATGGAGGAGAAGGGATTGCGCTGTGGCCATCCCCCCTGGGGGGTGATTTCTCGCTTTCTGTCTCTATGTCTCTGTCTGTCTGGCGAGCGCACGCACCCTATAGCAAAGAAAAACCTCTCAAAAAAAAAAAAAAAGAGAGGACTGTAAAGATCCAAGTTTAGCCCATTTTGAAATCCTGACATGGAATTAAAGTTATTTTATTCTGTAGTGTTTCTTCTCCTGAGTCTCCAGATGTAGGCAACTGAACAGGGACAGCTTCTTTAATAAGGCAGTAGAGCTTTTGTCATAAGACTTGTGGTTTTCTATTTTAAAATATTACTGGTGATGCTTCCATGCCTCTTGTCTTAAAGTGTCTCTCATCTTTCCCTGGGGATATATGTAGAATCCATATAATTGTGTGTGTGTCTGATCTTCTAATAGGTAAACTTTTTTTATAAGGGTTAGGCTCTAAGTTAGAACCCTTGTATCACGATCAACCTAAGGATCAAGAGCTCACCAAAAAAAAGAAAAAAAAAAAAAAACAGTAAAAGATGAACATCCTGGGACCAACAAATTGCATAATGGTTATGTTGTTGGACTCCCACATAGTCAACTGCAGTTCAAGTCCTGGACCCAGCAGCTTAAAACACATGCCGGATGCTTGTGCGTGTGTGCCCAAAATCCTGAGAGCAGAATGGAGGAGAAGGGATTGCAGTGTAGTTACTCACCCACCATCCCCCAGAGTGATTTCTAACTTTCTGTGTCTCTGGCGAACACATGTGCCCTATAGCAAAAAAAAAAAAAAAAAAAACATAAAAAAAAAAAAAAAAAAAAAAAAAAAAAAAAACTCTTCCAAAAAAAAAAAGAGATTAATATCTCTACATTAAAGGCAAGAGTCCCAGTGGCAGGCCAGTGGCTCCCCAAACCCCTTTTCCTTCTGGTACTTGGAGGATGTTGAACCTGGAGGGTACAGAGAAAGGGAGCAGGGGGAAGAGACATTTTTGTTTCTTTTATGTAAGCCTATTTAGAACATAATCATAGGAACTAGTGTGTTGAAACATCAATTTTCTGCTCTATGCTTTACATTTAGTCTCTCTCTTAATCCTCTCAAGAGCCTCAGGAGGTGGAAGCTCTCGACGTTTCCATATGAGGTAACTTGGATGAAGCACAGCTAGGAAGTGGAGAACCAGAGGTCAGTGATCTGAGTGCTTCTCTAAACGAGGTTCGAGACTCAACATTGGCTCCCATGACCTGTCACCGGTGCCGAAACGTCAGAGTCTAACACAGAAAGTCAAATCAGTGTATGTCCTTTTTGTTATTGCAGATCCCTAAAGCTCTTCAACTGTTTAAAATGAGGTCCTGGAATTGGTAAAAAATATGTTTTGCAAAAAGTGAGTAACCTACTGGTATCTGACTTTTGAAAGTTACCAGCAGATCAGAGATGAGCATATAACACATTTCCCTTGATGTGTCTTCCACATTAGGTTTCCGAGGTCCTAGCCACACCACACCAACAACCTTGAAGAGCATGTCTGTGTGGGCCGAACTCACACTGCCTGCACCATCCCATCTCTTTGATACAGGTTTAACAGGGATTACGGGGAAGAAAGAAGGCGTGCTCCTGGGTCTTTGGTTATGCAAAGAAAACTCAGAGCCAAATCAGAAAGTAGGAGTTAAAGAGATTCAAATTGCTCTGTGTAATTAAGTGAGAGAAATTATTTTAATGGTCAGAAGTGTAGGAGAGAAGCCGAGAGAGAGGACAAGAATTACTTTGGGCAGGGAATACCTATCAATCACAACTATGTCCAATATTCACATATAAATCATATATGTTACTCTAATACCAAATTCCCCCTCCCCCCCACCGTCCTTCAGATAACTTAATTCCACCTCACTACACCACTAAATCACCTACCTACCCTTAGGCAGAGTAGGTAAGAAGTTAAAGAAAGGGCAGAAATAGCTTTTGTAATACTTTCAAAATAGTGGAACTTCCTATTTTATGGGCTAGAAGAAAAACAGGAAGAGGGTAAAGATGATGTCACCTTAGAGGCAAGGAAAGAAAAATGCCATAAGGGATCCTGGCCATCAGCTAAAATATCTTATAAACTTACACCATTGTTTTGGGGTTATTTTGCTGTTGTGTTTGTTTGTATTGGAAGTTACTGCATACAGGGAAAATGAAGTGTGGTCCTAGAATTTTCTAGAACCTGACCACCCAATCCCCAGTTCTTACTCTGTTCTACCATTCATCTCCCTGCTGGGACCCAGAGAACAAGGAGCTCAGCTAGGAAACACCAAGGATAAATCAACTCCATGCACTTTTCATCCACCATTTTCACATGCCCACCCTCCTCTGATTCAGCATCAGGATTCCTGCAAATCTCGACTCTATTGAACTTATTTACAAGTTTTATCATTATACTTGCCCACATTATGCAAGCAGTTTGCAATCTCCCCTAATTCTCTGACTTTAATTATATAATTGAACAAGCCAAAAACTCATTTTTCCCAGGAAACATTAAACATTACCATCTTAATGAAATTCTTAATGAAATGGTCCACAATGCATGCAAATGACCGGTAGTGGCTGGGCTACCCGCTTATCACTGGGCAAGGCAATAGGACAAATGCTCTTTCTTTTGTCAGTCACTAGGAATGGTAGTTCTCACCAATACTTTGGGCTGGAATGATAATTCCACAAGACCAGAAAATGAGCCTCTGTGAGATACATGGATATAATTAAGATTGGATGAAAAGAGTTTAAATGAAGTGGGAACTGATCTCAACCTATACAAATCAAAACATATTTTCAAGACTGAAAGAGCTCACTTAAACTTCTCTTGCTGGTTTAAAAAAAAAGAATTTATCAACTCTCCTTCCTGTTCTCCAGAGACTAGAGGTCTGAAAGATTAATAGTATCAAACTTACTTCTCAACTTATTTTCAGAATGGTAAGCAACAAATGGATAAAATAAAAGAAATTGGGGGGTCCAGCAGCTGGCGTAATGGCTACGTCACTGGACTCCCATGTGGTCGACTGCAGTTCAAGTCCCAGACCTGGTGGCTTAAACTCACGCCGGGCTCGTGTGCATGGGTACCTCGGATCACAAGAGAAGAACAGAGGAGAAGGGATTGCGGTGTGGCCATCCTCCCTTGGGGGGTTATTTCTCGCTTTCTGTCTCTCTGTCTTTCTGGCAAGTGCATGTGCCCTATAGCAAAAACCACTCAAAAAAAAAAAAAGGAAAAAATAAAGAAAGAAATTGGGAAGGGAGGAGTCTTTTGAAGTTTTCGGCATAATGAATGGATCGCTCTTCAAGTGTCTGTTTCTTCCACTGCATTTTTGAGATGCCCTTGGTTACATAAAACTCAAGTCTTGTACACACCACGCAGTATCCTCATGCCAAAGTCACTGCCTGCCAGAAGCTAAAATGGAAACAACGCGGACCTGTTCGCAATTTTATTCAAACAGTACGGACAAGAGAATCCCATGCCAAGGAGACAACAAATTCCAGTTCTTAATAACAGCTACTATTTATATAACAAATTCCCAGTTTCCAAACCTTGTCAAATCTTTGCATTGCCAGAAAAATGTCAAGAGGCCCTAAATGTCCAACACAGAATCTTACCCTAAATACTCATAGTATTTCAGCAATGAGAATGTAACTGTCATGGCTACCACCGTCCTTAGTTCGCTGAAAATGATTTCCCTTCCTCTTAAATTCTGATCTTTTTTTTTTTTGAAAGGTTTTTGCTATAGGGCATGTGCATGCACCAGAAGAACAGAGAGAGACAGAGAGACAGAATGTGAGAAATCACCCCCCAAGGGGATGGCCACGCTGCAATCCCTTCTCCATTCTCCTCTTGAGAACTTGGGCACACACGCACACAAGCCCGGTGTGAGTTTAAGCCACCTGGTCTGGGACTCAAACCATGGTCAGCTACATAGGAGTCCAGTGACATGGCCACTACACCAACTGCTGGTCCCATGTTTTTCCACAGATTTTACAGGCAAAGGAAAATCATGTTTGCAGGTTTTTTAACAGTGTTATTGGGATATAATTCATATACAATTTACCCACTTAAATGATAAAACTCAATGGTTTTTGGCATATGACATTATTCATATTTTTAATTGTGGGAGAATCTATCCAGGGGATACTTCCAAAAGTTCATGGAAAGGGAGCCTTGATCATGACACAGCAGAAATACAATACTCAGCAAGGCTAACCCACGTGAGAAGGTGCCAGGTTCACATCAGGAGCCCTCTTTGAACCCACCAACACATGCACGATCGTGATCTTAGGCTGCCTAAGGCTGGAATCGGATTGCAGCGTGAAGACCCTGTTGGGGGTATTAGTCTGACTGTCTCTCAGTCACTCCATTTCTCTTGCTTATAGAACGAAGGGGAAAAAATCAATCAATGAATTAAGTAATTCACAGAAAAATAGAATTAAAGTACAAGTTATTGTGGTACAGAAGAATTTAGAAATCCAGGCATAGTTTTTTCATTAATACTCATTTCCATGAGCTTTTTGAAGATCCCTCATATATTGTAAATTTTGCCATTAAAAATTATTTTAAGTGTACAGTTCAGTGCAGTATAATATTCAGAATGCTGTGCAACCATCACCGCTATTTCCAAAAGTTAGCATCACTATTAGTAACTCTGTAGCCAGTAAACAATCACTCCCCGTTCACTCTTCTCAGCCCTGGAGACCTCTACCCTACTTTCTATCTCTAAGCATTTGCCTATTCAATAGATACTTCATGTAAGTGGAATCATGCATGCCTTCTTTCACTTGGCACATTGTCTGCAAGGCTCATCTGTGTTGTTGCGCACATCAGAATTTCATTCCTTTTTATGGCTGAATATTACTTCATTATATGAATATGTCATGTCTTGTTTATCCATTTGTCTGTTTATTATAGACCTTTTATATAGAGATTTTTGCTATAGGGCACATGCACTTGCTGGAGAAAGACAGAGAGACAGAAAGTGAGAAATCACCCCCTAGGGGGTGGGATGGCCATGCCACAATCCCTTCTCCTCCATTCTCCTCTTGGGATTTCAGGCACACACACACACACACACACACACACACACACACTCAGCATGAGTTTTAAGCCATCAGGTCCAGGATTTAAACCATGGTCGACTACCTGAGAGTACAGTGAAATAACCATTATGCTATATGCTTGTCCCTGATTATACATTTATTTTTTTAAAATACTTGAGTATAAAGTATTGAAAAGCTCATACCTCAATTCATAGTACCCTCTTATCATTAGTCAAGATGGTTCCTCTCTTAAATTTTATTATTTTTGTTCCCAAAAGATCTTCCCATTCCCTCTCCTCCAACAGACACCCCCTCTAAGATGTTTAACATAGACCCTTAAATACATACATAGGTTTGAAAAATATGTGTGTTTTTAATTAACATAAAGAAATTTAATTGATGTAAATTTTATTCTGTTTTTCACTTTTCTATTCAACTCTGCTTTTCAGATCTACACATTTTACTGGATCTAGTTCATTTTTTTTAAGAGGTTTTTTGCCTTAGGACATGTGCGCTCACTGGAGAGAGAAAAGTGAGACAGAAAGTGAGTAGTCATCTCGGGGCGGGGGAAGGGAATGGCCACACCACAATCCCTTCTCCTCCATTATCCTCCTGGGATCTTGGGCACTCGTGTACATACACCCAGTGTGAATTTTAAGCCATCATGTCCAGGGCTCGAACCACAGTTGGCCTTGTGGGAGTCCAGCAATGCCATCTGCTCAGTTTCTGAATATGACATAAGGACATAGAATGGTCTCATTTTATTATATTCTCTCTACTGAGGAAGATGACTCGCAGGATAATCGGTTTCTCGGTGAGCCACTGGGCAGACCTTTTCACCACTCCTGATCTTGGTTTCTTCATCTCTATAGCGAGGGCTTACGCCACATCAGAGCACCTTGATGGGTAGTATGCACCAAACGATCTGGGAAATTTCCCTAAATAATGTGCCTAGCCTGACAGCAAAATCGAAGGTAAGAAAACCCTGGTGTAAATAAATGGCAGGAGAAAAGTCTCCAGATGGTTCCAGTGTGCACTCCTGGTTAAAACTCCTGCGCAAGACAGATCTCTGAAGTCTCTCCCCTTTGATCACTAGGATTCTGTGACGATAGTGAAATCTTGTAGCAAAGGTTCTGGAGTGAACCAGAGACTACAATTTGGTCATAAAAATGCTATGCCCAGCTTTCTGTTTTCTAAAAATAAGATCTATTTTAAAAGCATTTATGCTATTTCACTGCTACCTTGCGTAAGTATATTCCAAGGATTAACTGCTCGTGGAGAACACACTCAGTCACAACTCCTCAGGGCACAGTCCTCCCTTAGTTTGGATCAGGCCCTCTGGTCCTTGTATTTGATAAAGGCTGAAAGAGCCTGAGAACATCTCTCATTTCTATTCCCATCAGAAATGTATGTAGCTCAATTCGGTCACCTCTGTGTCTCTACTTTTGCAAGAAATGCAGAACTGGTTTCTACAGTCTGATTTCAAAAGAAATGCCTGTGCCACGCACATCCAGTGCTGCTCCTGCCTCACCCTCTACGCATTTAACATATATGCACCTCATTTGGGGGATTTTCTTGTTCTATTTTTTTCCCCTATTTGTGATAGAGAGTATATACACCAGAGAGACTCGCCCTCCATGGGGTCTCATCACGCCATGACCCCCGTCCCTAGCCCTCCAGCTCATCAGGATCTTATACACACACACAAGTACATGGTGTGTTTGCAGATCACCCCGGGGAGCTCGACCCATAGTTGGCCCCGTGGCCTCCAGCACTACAGTACAGTTTGCACCGACTCCACCACCAGGCTGGACTTCATTCAACCTTTCACTTTTTTATTCACTGTTTCAGATTGACTTCATGTTTAATGTTCGGTCTTGGAAATGTGGCTTTAAAAGCCA
>NW_006203646.1:6886397-6894732 GCF_000334495.1 Tupaia belangeri chinensis
GAACAGCCATATTTTATTGTATCTTCTTGGCTGAAGACACCTTGCAGGGTCATTGCTTTGTTTCTCCATGAGCTGGGCAAACGTCTTACTCTCTCCAAATCTTGGATTCTTTTGTTGTTAGATTGAAAGGGTTATACCAGATCAGAGATCCTTGATGGACAGTATGCATCAAATGAATTCAAAAATCAGAGGTCAGGGTCAGGTGGTGGCGCAGCAATGACACGACTGGACCCACATGGGAAAGGTCCTGTTCCAAGTCCCAAGACGTCCCTGAGCACGCTGTGCATGCACACATGTGCCTGTGAGGCAGGGTGGCTGAGACTGGAGAGTGTTGTGAGGGTCCCACTGTGGGTGGGTGTGTCTCTCTCACAGAATACATAAATCACTTTAAAAACAATCAGCTCACCTTCATAGCCTTCTTCTTCTTACTCCTAAATATTAGTGTGGATAACTTGGAGACAGAGAAGACAGAGAAAAGAAAAAAATTTCTACTATCTGAGAGAAATTATTTCCCCTCATGAACATGCTCCCTGCCCAGTCTTTCTTATTTAAGTTAGGGGCACCATATGGGTCCCCTTGCTCAGGGGACCCATCAGCTCAACCTCCAAATATATCTTGAGTCCAACCTCATCTTTCTGTTTCCATTCTTTCCAGCTCAGGCCAAGCTGTCATTACTGGTCGGTCATCCAGGGTGCCCCTTGGCGTCACAGGCAAATTACGAAGGAGATGTAATGTATAGAATGAACAGAACCAGAAAACACAAAAATCCAGGCTAGCTAGAAAAATTAGGCCAAAACTAACAAGGTTAAATTTAATATAAATAAATATAGGCCTCTGCATTTCCTTTCCAAAGTTTTATGGCACAAGTTACAAGACACAGAAAGGACTTATGTGATTTATTTGACTGCAAGCTCAATTAAGAAAATAATGTGATGTTCCCAAAAAAATAAATAAATAAAGTTTACATTCCTTTGGCTGAATGAGTATTTATTTAAAATGCAGCATTCGATCTTAGGGGCATAGTATTCCTTTTGTGCTGGAAACACACTGCTTCATTCTGGGCATCGGACTAAAAATACATGTTTGGAATTGACTGAGAAGGATTCTGAGAAGAGCAAAGTTGGGTCACAGGAGCAACAACTGAAAGAACTGGAGACGCTTATCGGAAGAAGAGAAGACGGGGGCCATAAGGGCACACCCACACTTGGAGTACTTGAAGGCCTGACTCTTGCCAGGAAAAGGGGTTTCCAACTATGTCACTGCAGAGGTTCATGAGAAACCCACATGTCCTTCAGAGCTCCACTGAAATGCACCCTCCTCAGAGAGGCCCACCATGATTACCCTGTCTAAATAGCCCTGTCACTTCCCACCACACAAACCCATTTCATTCGGTTGCTTGCACTTACTTTCTACTAGAGTTATCTTGCTTTTGTTTAAGCATATGTCATCTTTCCAACTGGAATGGAACATCTGTGAGAGCAGGGATCTTGTTTATCCTGTTCACTGTAATATTCTGGTATCCAGAAAAGCATCTGGTAGATTGTAGGAGCTCCACAAAGATCTGCTGATCGAAGGTATGCGTGGATAAATGCGCCTTCCTCCTCACAGTAACTTCATTCTTTGAAGGGTCTGGGAGAGCCATTCCCATGGAGACTTTGTAAAGCACCTTGGGGTTCATGTTGTTGCAAAATGAGTTGCAGAGAGTCAAGTTCATTGTCTCCTGCCTACTGGGGTTTTTCCTTCACTCCACAGTTTTCATTCCATGACTTAATTTTCAGATCCATGACTGCAGGTGCCTGGGATGTTCTTTGGTCCTAGATTGTTTCTAGATCAGAATCTTATTTTGGGCTCTCCCCAAAGAGAACTTCAGCCCTCCCTCTGGATTCCTCCATGGTTTCCTGAAGCCCAGGGCTTGGTGGCCTTTGGCTTTCTTCATGCTAGGTCACCTGCAGGTGTATGGAGACCCAGGCTCTCCATAGCTTGGCACATTCCCTGAAAGGTGAATCCAGGAGCTGGATTTTGTCCCCGGGTGTGTCTTTAGAAGTTTAAATAGATAGCTATTAAAATAGTAACGAGTGGCCTCTCCATACGGACATGAAACCTACCAACAGGACATTATTAAATTAAAAACAGATGACACGGCAACATGCGAAAGATAATCCCATTTTTGCTTTAATACAAAAGACATATAAAAATATGACATTAACTGCTTAATCACTGGGTGGGGGAAACACAGGAAAGTTTACTTTTTGACACATTTTCAAAAACAATCAGTAATTTTTATAATTTGAAAAGCAGTCATTTGTGATGAACATTTGGCTTGCTTGCTCAAGAAGGTTGCTTGGCTTTGGGCCTGAGTAAAGGACCTTGTACTGAGGAGCAGTGCGCTTTATGTCCTTTAAGTCTCACAGCCTCCATGAGTGACAGCCCCTTTTGTTTTAGAGAGAGATTTTTGGTATAGTGCATGTGCACTCACTGGAGAGAAAGAGAGAAACAGAGAGACAGAAAGTGAGAAATTGCCCCCAAGAGGGATGCCCACACCACAATCCCTTCTCCTCCATTCTCCTCTCAGGATTTTAGACATGCACGCAGATATGCCCGGTGTGAGTTTAAAGCTGCCGGGGGTCCAAGACTCAAACCACAGGGGAGGAGTCCAGCGACATAACCATTACACCATCTGCTGGTCCCGACAGCCCCATTTTATAGCTAGAAAAGCTGAGTCAGGGAAGAAGGCAATTTATTAATATCATGCTATTCAGTAAAAATGGTATTTGAATTCAGTTCATTCGGTGCTGATGCTCTACTGTTTAGGGGGAAGGAATTCTCTTCTTTATATCTCACTAAAAATCTTCAGCAGTAGGTAGATTAATAAGAGACAAGGCAATACATACAAATTTTATTTAGTATGCATATGTATACAGGAGCCATATTTTAAAATATGAACTCAGGGGCCAGCAGGGGGCCTAGTGGTTAAGGCATGGGACTCCCACATGGCTGACTGCTGTTCAAGTCCCAGATGTGGTGACTTGAAAAATCATACTAGGCACATGTGTGTGAGTGTGTTTGCTCAAAATCCCAGGAGGAGAATGGAGGAGAAGGGATTGCGGCATGGCCAACACTCTTGGGGAATGATTTCTCACTTTCCCTCTCACTGTCTCTCTCTCTCTGTCTCTAGCAAGCACATATACCCTATGGCAAAACTCTAAATAAATAAGTAACATTAACTCAAAGAGAGGCCAAATGATTGAGATTTATATATACCCCCATAGGGTAGAGGAAAAATTGGGGGGCTTACAGAAAATTGTACAGTAAATTATTTTTGGAGAGAAGGATGGGTTTATTGCTCAGACAAGCATGAGTAAATTATTTTCTTTGGAAGTTAGGCCTAGGAAATTATCAATAGGTCATGACATAATCTGTCCAGACGTGTTGACATTCCTCAGTCTTTTCTCCAGAGATATTAGTTTAGCTAATAAAATCACAAGGGGCCGGCCCCATAGTTCAGCAGTTAAAGGATCCACATCCTACATGACCATGATTTGAAGCCCAGCCCTGATGGCTTGAAAACACTCAGGGTGCATGTGCACATTGGTAACAAAATTCTGAAGAGATGGAGAAATGGAGGGAAAATGATTGAAGCATGACTATGCTTCATCGGGAGTGCACTCTCCTCTGACTCACTGACTCTCTCTGATTCATTCATTCTCTCTCTCTCTCTCTCTCTCTGGCAAGTGCATGTATCCTCTGGCAATTAAAAAAAAATTTAATCACGCTTCAGGGAGGGGTCGAAGGCAACTATTTTTCCCTTTGGTGGGTCCAATATTAAAGCAAATAATGTACTATCAGGGTAAAATCTGTCCCTGCACTTTGGTAGAAAAGATTAGAGATTTTGGAGAGGAAGGGACAGAAGAAAGGTCAGAGAGAGCGAGCAAGCTTGGTTCAAAGCTGTTTCTTTCATTCATTACGTCAAAGTGCAAGTTTTTGGGGTGTCATTTTCTGAGCCCCAATAAAGTCACAACTCTCTGTATCTCTCTCAACTGGCACGTCTGAGGCTGGGGCAAGCAAAGTACCAGTGCTTGGCTTTGGTGGACTGAATGTGTAACAAGTCCCCTCGTTGTCTTAGGTTCCTCTGTCCACTATCAAATTGCCTTCCAGGCCCCTGTTACTCAGGGAGATGTACAGCACCATCGGCATCACTGGGGAGCTTATTAGAAATGAAGACTCTCAGACACCATTCCACGCCTCTTGAATCAGAATCTGCATTGGAACAAGAAGCCTAGGTGATTCACCTGCGCGTTACAATTTGAGAACTGCTGCTTTAAAAATGCCACCCTGCTCCACTCCCTACCTAGGTTGCTATGGAAACCACCATCCCTTGCTCCCAGTGTCTAGGCTCTTCACCCAAAGCAGAAGGCTTTCTCTGTCAGGCACTCATGGGAGCCTTGGAACTCAAGAAGCGAAGAGTTATCTCAAAGACACTTTATTCATCAAAATAACGCTGTGTGGATGTGTGAGCCTCGAGGCTGTCTAAGCGGGTCCTCTGCGACAGCAGAGCCATGGTATGTTGGGACATGTTTAACAACAAGCTCATGGTGAAGCCTCGATCTATAGCATTTGCCAATTTCCGTGGGGTAAATACTCCCATCAGGGCCAATTCCAAGTGACCCAGGTGATGTCACCAAGTGTGGAGCTGAGAAGGAACACATGCCATTGGCTCACGAACAAGTACCACCAGCTCTAGCACCCCACTGAGCCAGAGTTCAATTTTCTTCTGTCACAGTCCCTCATATGAGAGGGAAAGCCATAGCATCACTTCAGCTAATGAGAGCAAAATGTGTCATTGTTGGGTTCCACAACCATTTAAATTGATCCATTTCTAATTAGATTTGGAAAATGGAAAATGACTCGCCAAATACACAGCGCAACAGCCCGTCAGGCTGCAAAATTGTCTGTGGTGGCTGTTCTCTGGGAAAAGAGAGGACACTGTAGTTTGCAACAGATAAAGGTTGGGAAGCTCCAACTCAGATCTTTCTAGCAGCTTCTAGGTGCAAGGAGAAAGGGGTTCAGGCAAAGCTCTGCAATCTGCTTGCCCTAACCCCTCAGTGTCTCCTCAGTGTCCACTCTTGTTCCTTTCTCATCAGGGCTGAGACAGGGCAGCCATGTGGTTCTAAGTTGGGAAGACAGACAGGTTCAACGGGAAATCCATGAAGGAGCTAGACTGATAGAGGAAAGGAAAGAGTTGGTGGAAAACTGGAAGGAAATATGTAGAGGAAAGAAATGAAAAATTCTTGAAAAGCATGAAGATTTGTTTGGCTGGAGGAGAAAGCTGTTAATAATGTTCGTCATTCTTAGATAACACTCAGGGAGCACTCTCTGTGTGCCAGGCTCTGTGCTAGGCATTTTAAGTCTAGTAACTATCTCCTTACCTCCTTACAGAAATCCTATATTGTTATCATTATCATCATCACCATCTCCAGTTTACAGGAGAGGAAACTGTGATTTTCAAAGCCTAAAACAGGGACCAGCAGATGGTTACATCACTGGATTCACACATGGTTGACCACTGCTTGAGTCCTTGACATGATGGTTTAAAACACACCAGGCACGTATGCATGCATGCCCAAATTCCCAAGAGGAGAATGGTGGAGAAGGGATTGAGGCATGGCCATCCCCCTGAGGGGTAATTTCTCACTTTCTGTCTCTCCATTTCTCCACAGCAAGTACACATGCCTTATAACAAAAAATTTCTCTTCAAAAAAAAAAAAAAAAAGCCTAAGACATGGAGTCAGCATGTGGCATGGTGGCTAGGAAGCTAGACTCCCACATGGCTGATCACAGTTCAAGTCCCAGAGCTGGTGACTTGCTTTCTCACTTTTCTTCTCTCTTTCTCTGTCTCTCTCTGGTGAGCACATGTTCCCTATAGTAAATTTAAAAAGGAAAAATTTAAATTTAAAAAAGCCTAAGACATGGGGCTAGCAGGTGTCATGGTAGTTAAGGCACTGGACTCCCACATGGCAGATAGCAGTTCAAGTCCTAGACCCGGTGGCTTGACAATCATATCAGATATATGTGCACCAGTGCCCAAGATCCCAAAAGAAGAATGGCAGAGAGGGGATTATAGCATGGACATCCCTCTGGGGGGTGGGGGTAGTTGCTCATTTTCCCTCTCTCTGTCTCTCTCCAGTGAACACACATGGCCTATGGCAAAAATCTAATAAATAAATAAAGATTAAAATTAAAATAGAAAGCATAAGACATTTGCTCAAGGTGAAGCAGATTCCAACCCAGATCTACCAGATATTAAAGCCTACACTAAGCACTACAGTACTGCCTCTGGCTCTGTGGGAGTGGTGTCAATATGGCTAGAGAAAGTGCTCTCTCTCTCTCAGAAGTGACTCCAAGGCCAAGAAACAGAGAAATAAAGACAGATTCCTAAAGTTGTATATTTCAAACTCTTTTTTTTTTTTTTTAGAGAGAGATTTTTTTCTATAGGGCATGTGTGCTCACCAGAGAGACAGAAAGTGAAAAATCACCCCCCCCCCAAAGCGGGATGGCCATACCACAATCCCTTCTTCATTGTTATTCTCTAGGGATTTGGGGTACACACACCTGGTGTGAGTTTCAAGCTACCAGGTTTGGGACTCCAACTGCGGTAGGCCACATGGAAGTCCAGCAAGTAACCATTACACCATCTGCTGGTCCCTCAAGGTTTTTGTTAAAAGGGCATCCTGGCTTATCAGGACCCATATCTCAGCAGTGAAGCCCTGTTCATAAGGGTTGGATCCCACATGGCTGACCACAGTTTGAATCTCAACCCCCGGAGGCCTCAAAAATATACTGGATATGTGCCCATGTGTGCCAAAATCCTGCTGGGATGGAGAAAGGGAGGTAAAGGAATTGTAGCATGACCACGCCCCACTGGAGGAGTCTCTGTCTCTCTCTTTCTCTCTCCCCTCCTCCCTCCCTCTCTCTTCCTCTCTCATGAACACATGCCCTATGACAATTTAAAGTGGGGAAGGGGAACATCCTTATCAAAGAAACTGGAACCACTGGCCTAAAGAAAACTCCAAGGTGGAGACTGGTTATGATTCTCAACTTCAAATATCGGACGGGTGACCATAAGTTCGATTTCTTGCCATTACTCCAAGGTAGAGAACTAAGAGCAGGGGTAATGTCCGTGAGAAGGCTCTCTGTATAGGAGCTCTCCAGTGAAAATGGAAAAAACCTTAAGAATCAGAGATGTCCAAAGATCTGGCTCCCACCCACTCTCCCCCCACCTCTCCCTTCATTCCCTCCGTGGCGGCCCATCCTTCCCGCCCTCTGCTTCATGGCTTACTTCTGAGCCAGACAGCTCTCCCTCAAACACTCTGCCTGACTCCTCACTCACATATCCACTCAACAACGATGTATTGTCCCATCCCTGTCCTGGGTGCTTGGGACCACAGAAGAGAACAAAAATCCTCACCCTCATGGAACTTGAATTCCACTCAAAGATAATCATTTCATACAATGAAATGAGCACATAACATAGTGTGTCAGGTAAGTGCTATGGGGGGGGGGAGGGGGAGAGGAGTTAAAGAAAGAACAAAGGACTGGGAGTTCCAGGACAGGAGGTGCAGGTGGTCTCGGACAAGTTGTCATTTTAAGTCAGGCGGGCCTGGCAACAGAGGACCTCATTGAGAAGCTGATGTTTAAGCCAGAGAATATCTGGGGGAAAGCGTTGCAGGCAGGGAGCAGAGCTAGAGCAAAGGCCCTGAGGTAGGTGTTCCCTGGAAGGTTCAAAGACCAGCAAGGAGGCCAACGTGGCTGGACTGCAGGGAGTGAGACCGGGTGAATTTAGAGAAGGGATGAGAGAGGCAACAGGGGCACCTCGGGCTTTGTGTTAAATGATGCCTCCTCGAGGAGGCCTTTGTGAACCTCCCCAAACCTAAGTGTCCCTTCCTGAGCCCCCTTATTCTCCCTCATAGCACTCTTGTCTTTCATAGCATCATGTTGTCAGTATTTTGCTCGTGCATTGGTTTGCTATCTGTACCCCCATCTGTACCCCCAGTAGACTGTAGGTGCCCCCAGGGCAGGGACCAGGTCTAGTTCAGAAACCTCCCTGCAGCAGCACCTCACGCAGTACCCGGAACACACTCAGTTAATATTTGTGATCCAAATGAATGACTGCTGAAATAAGGCGCCTCCGGGGAAGTGCCTGTCTGGATTCAAAGGCCATTGAGACAAAGGTTTGCTACTCACATGGTGGGGATTCGATCACCACAGTGTGCAAGCTAGAGGAGCAAACTCTAAATCCCTCTCCCACCCTGACAGCTGGTAATTCCCTGGCATTCCT
>NW_006203646.1:6894979-6917965 GCF_000334495.1 Tupaia belangeri chinensis
CATTCCTGACACAAAGCCCTGAGTTTATTTGTTCTGTTGCGAAATGCAAACATTCTGCTCCATGGCTCTGAGGCAGAGCAGCTTCCCCTTGTCCTTCTGTTCTCAGAGGTCCTACCTTCCATTTAAAATCTTCCCTCAGGCTTTCTGTTGTCTGTGCCCCCTCAGGGCTGAACTGTGCTCTGTCTGCAGATCACAAATCCTATGTTTTCCCACTTGATACTGCCCCTTGGCGGATAGGAGAACAACCAGGTAATAATTCCTGTCGTTTTAATGAAGCTAGGTTTTCTCAACTCTTCTCCCCTCCACCTGCCTTGTCATGTCCTTCACATAGCCAGTTAGCTGTGGAAGGCCATGGCCTAGTGTGTACATATAAATCTGGACAGAGACCAATAAAGCATCTCAAGTTTCATTTGGGGAAACATGCACCGAAGGAAAAAAAAAAAATAGCGGAGAGCAAACTTTGGTCCCTGTTCCTTAGCCAGATCTTGATGGTATTTAACCTCTCTGGGTTTCAGCTTCTTTGTGCATAAGTTGGAGATAATAACTAATGAGGGTAGCATTCTAACAACTCGAGAAGACCATCACACTCTGAAGACTTCCAAGCATTATTCGAACCTGAATTTTTTATTATAATCTAATGACATAGATTTCTTATTATTGCCTCTTTTTTGAGAGAGAGCGTTTGGTTTTTTTCATTTGTTTGTTTGTTGTTTTGCTATAGGGCATGTGCGCTTGCCAAAGAGACAGAGAGAGACGGAGAGGGAGAGAGAAATCACCCCCCAGGGAGATAGCCACATCATAACATATACCCAGTATGAGTTTCAAGCTGCCGGGTGCAATACTCAAACTGCAGCCAGCACTTAGGAGTCCAGTCTTAATCACTACGCCCCCTGCCGGTTCCATCTTTTTTATCACCTCTAAAGATTTGCAAACACTAGCCCCAGACTTTCCAAACTCACTAGAAAACCTTCTCCGGATTTTTTTTTTTAAGCGACTTAAAACTTTCTTACACATATTAAAGAATAGGCAATTACCATTAAATATAACATTATAAAATACCCATTACAAAAAATAAAATAATAAAATAATCTTCAACAGGTTTTCAGATCTTTACCTGCATGATTCTTGACACTCTTCCAGAGTTATTCATGGTTTCTTAAACACAAGTTCTTGCTTGCCTCAAGATCTCTTTCCTCTGCTAGGAGTACTTTTCCCTCCTGATATTGACCGTGTTTTGGACTTCCGTTTAGTTCTCCGCTTCAACACTGCCTTCTGCTATGGTCTGAATGTTGGCATCCCTTCAAAATTCCTATGTTGGAATATAATACCCATTGTGATGGTAATAAGGGGTGGAGTCTTTGGGAAGTGATGGAGTCATGGGAATTCCACCCTAAGGAATGGGATCAGTGCCCATAGAAAAGAAGTTTATGTGAGCCCTCTTCCCACTTCTGCTAAGTCAGGTTGCAGCAAAAGGTCTTCATCCTTAAAGCAGAGAGCAAGCCCTCACCAGACACCACATCTGCCAGCACCTTAGTCTTGGGACTCCCAAGGTTCCACAATGGTGAACCACAAATCTTTGTTGTTTATAAATTACCCAGGTAAAGGTATTTTATTATAGCAGCCTAAACAGACTGAGACAACAACTTTTTCTTTTAATTGTCAGAGGGCACATGTACTCACTAAAGTGACAGAGAGAGATCACCCCCCACACACCTCCACTGAGATTCCACTAGTAATGCCACAGTGTTTTGTTTTGTTTTTTTCTGTTCATTTCTCCAACCTGTCAGAATTTGAAGCACACAAATACACACTGCCCTGTGGGAGCCCCAAATCTGAGAGGGCTTACCCAGGATGTTTAGTGATACCCAAGAACATACCCAGAGGTCCAGCAGAAGATATGATTTTAAGGACCAGCAGATGCCACAGCAGTTATATCACTGGATTCTCACATGGTCAACTGGTTCAAGGCTCGAATCCGATGGCTTGAAACTCATGCCAGTCACATGTCTACATGTGCCCAAGATCCCAGGAGGAGAACAGAGAAGGGATTGTTGTATGGACATCCCTTTGCGGGGGTGATTTCTCGCTTTCTGTCTCTCCATCTCTCTCTGTCTCTCCAATGAGTGCACGTAGCCTATCGCAAAAAAAAACTCTCTTTTAAGAAAAGAATTATTTATTTTATTTATCATTATTATTACTTTTAATTTGCTATAGAAAATGTGTGCTCACCAGAGAGAGACAGAGACAGAGAGAAAGTGAGAAAACAAACCACCAGATCCAGGACTCAAATCACAGTCAGCCAGTGAGAGTTCGTTGCTTTAAGCACACCACCTGCCGGTCCCTCACACTCGGATCTTGATAGCTCTTATAATGTCTCTGCATTCCTTCTAGTCCCTTGCCTGTCTACCTCACTGAATGGAGGGCTATGCCTCCCTCCCTCATCATCCCATGGCCTAGCACAGTACATGGGGCCCTGACAGTGATTCAGCATAAATTTGTTGCATACATGAATAGATTCACTTAATATAGCAGATGTTTAAAGCAATACAAAGACCCAAGAAAAGGGAAAGTTAAGGAACTTAAAGTCTATGGACTCAATAAAATGATCTAGAGACATTTAAAGTCATCATTGAAAAGACTATGGAATAGCATAGAAAAATATTTAGGAGACCAGCAGTTGGCATAATGGCTATGTCACTAGACTCCCACGTAGTTGACCATGGTTCAAGTCCCAGACCTGGTGGCTTGAACTCACTCCGGGCACATGTATGTGCGTGCCCAAGATCCCAAGAGAAGAATGGAGGAGAAGGGACTGTAGCATGGCCATCTTCCCTGGGGGGTGATTTCTCACTTTCTGTCTCTCTTGCAAATGCACATGCCCTATAGGAAAAAAAAATTATATATATATATATATATATACATATATATATATATACACACATATATATATATATACACACACACATATATATATACACACACATACATATTTAGAAGATATCATTAAGTTAGAAAAGACTATTTACACATGGATTGCAACTATGTAAAATATACACTGTCATATGACCAGACACTAAAAGTAAACATTCATAAATAGTTAAAACGATTTGCCAGGGTGATGAGATGATAGCTGTTTTTAGTGTTTTTTTCTCATTTATTTCTCCTTTCATTGCCATAATACTGCTTGTGCAATGATTATAGTTTATTTTTCATCCCTTAGCTAGGCACACTGTTGAACTGCTCAAGAAAGAAATCAAACATCTGCTCACAGCTGTATGTGGAACAAACTCTTGTTGCACATTCCCAGAACCAGCTGGGACATGGTGAAGGGCAGCCAGATGCAGCACAGCATCTTAAATTTGCCCCCGTAGTAATTACATGCCAAGACGGAGACTGCACCTAAAATACTTGGAAGGAAGTGCTTCCCATAAAGGAAATCAGGGGACGGGTGGCTACCCATTAAAAAGGAGAACGACTGCTGGGCGCCAAGTAACACAGACACCCACTACCTCAGTCAGGACTTCTCCATAACAACTTGCAAGTGCGCGGCTTTTTTCTGGGGAGTTGTCTGTGTGTTTTGTTTTGTTGCCATAGGGTGCTCTCTGTGCTCACCAGAGAGAGACAGTGGGAGGGAAATTGAAAGATCACAGCCCTCCTCTTCCTGGGGGATGGTCACTCCACAATTCCTTCTCCTCCATTCTCCTCCTGGGATCTCGGGATGCACGCGCACATGTCCAGCATGATTCTCAAGCCTCAGACTAAGTTCAGCTGTGTGTGAGTCCAGCACCGTTACCATTATGGCACCTGCTGGCTCCACTTTTCTCTGTTTCTCAGGTCATTTCATGTACATGAATGATCTCATTCAAACCTCAAAACCTCTCTCTGGGAGGTGGTTGGTTATCATACACATAGAGCAGAATACAGAACTGACAGAGGCTATAGTCTGTTTCCTCACCTCGCAGGCTGGTGATGTGTCCATGAAGGGTACCTAGGACTGGAACGATGATTCCTAGCAAGAAAACTACACCACAAGTTTCCTTAGCCTGAACCCTGGGGGACATTATGTTAAGTGAAATAGACCAGGCACAGAAAGAGAAATCCACCACGTCCTCTCTCACATGTGAAAGTCGAAACAGATGGTCTCATAGAAGTCGAGGATAAAGAATGATCCCAAGAGGCTGAAAATGAAGGGGGTGAGGGAGAAGATAGAAGGATGCTGATTGGCAGAAATACTATTGCAGCTAGATAGGAGGCACAATTTCTCACGTTGCAAGCTACAGTGAGGAGACCACATAGATGACGCCAATCTGCTGTATATCTGAAGGTAACAAAAGGGAGACTTTTGACCATTCCCAAAACAAGTAACCACAAAGGTGGATGCTAATTATCCTGAATGCATCATTACACGCTGTACTCTCATATGGTAAAATCAAATTATACACTCAGATGTACGATGATTATTCTTTAAGGTTTCCTTAGCTAGATATTAGAGATGGACTCCTTTAGTATACAGCAATGTAAAGGCTGACCTACCAAGGTACCTGAGCTGCATTCATGAAGTTCGACAGGGGGTTCGACAGTTCTCAAGCTTCTCCCCATCATGACACAGATGGTAGGTGCCACTCACAGGTGTGACACTTCTGTGGGAATTCTCAGCTAGGGGCTTTCTTCACCTGGCCAGGAAAGCACCCTTTGGTACAAGTAGCCCATTAGGTAAGTGAGTAAACCTTTGAAATACTTGGATATTTCCACAATCATCAGTGCAACGCGCAGTTTTGCAGAGACTGAGAGCATGGTGTCTAATGATAGATAGAATATGGCTTCCAATGTTGGAGCTAAGTCTTTCTAGCTATGTGAGCTTGAGCACGTTTATTCACCTCACGAAGCCTCAGTGTTTTCACTCTGTAAAATGGGAATAACACCACCTCTCGCATAGGGTAATGACTAGAAAAGATATTACCTATAAAACTCTTTGCAACAGACTTGGTACATAGCATGTATTCAGTAAGTGCTAGCTAGAATTGCTGTTAGAATTTACTTGTGGGGTCAGATGGTGGTGTGGTGGGAATGAAACTGGACCCGCATGGGAAAGGTCCTGAGTTCGCATCCTGGGACCTCTCTGCACATGCCAGGTACATACACAGGTGCCTGTGGTCTAAGTCTGCTGAGACCGGGGTGGGCTACAGCATGAAGACCCAGTTGGGGGCATCTAGTTCTTTTTCTTTCTCTCTCTCTCTTTCTTGGAAGAAATGAATCAACTTTTAAAGAATATTTTAAATTACTTGAAAAATTCTATCAAAGTGACCACAACACACTAGACAAACTTGGCTTAGAGTGACCTTGTTCCAAAAGTCTTACCCACAAGGAGTAGGGAGTAGGTCATTTGGCATGATAAAGTTCAGGAGGAAATCGGACCGTTCTAATGGGAATCGTGCCAGAGCCAGTGGTGTTCCCTCATTGAGAACTAGACCCCACGGAGGGTGAGAAAGGAGAAAAGGTCAGTGAATCCATAAAGAGATGTAGGATGGACCGGAGGAGAGCGCTTGGCACAGCCAGCACACATTTATAAGAAAACCACCCCTACAAATCTCTTTGGAAGGCTTCTGGAAGGAGGAAGGGGTTGGCCTTGGAGTAGAGGTTAGATCCAGGTGGGAGAGAAAGGCTAGGGCAGAGCCAAGGAGGCAAGAAAAGCGGGAACGTGGGGCTGAAGCAGAGTTTGTGCCAAAGAGCTGCAAGTCAAGGTCTCCTTGCCTTTTCTCCTTGCCTCTTACATCCTCCTCTGACCTTCCCAAAATAACCCAGCCCTTTGGCTAAGTTATCAGGGTGTTCCAAGTTGGTTCTG
Source organism: Tupaia belangeri chinensis (assembly GCF_000334495.1). NCBI lineage: Eukaryota > Metazoa > Chordata > Mammalia > Scandentia > Tupaiidae > Tupaia > Tupaia belangeri. Next base: position 6,900,822 of record NW_006203646.1, read on the forward strand.
CTTGCAGTGTTTCCCCTGCTAGCTAATTAAACGCAGGGCATTTAATTGAATCATGCAAAGCCTATCGCTGATGTCTCTACACCCGGAGGGGAAAGGTTGAGGGTGATGAAAATCAAGCGCGCCTCACTAGTGCCAGCTAGAATTCTGGAGGTATTTTCAGACCTCAGCATAAAAAGCATGATATTCAAGGTAATATCATGTATAGATTAGAGTAATCTCCCAAACAAGAAAAGAGAAGATATCCCTTTTATACAACAACAGTTCGGTAAATTTTGTTTAGCTTGCGTAGGGTACAGTTAATTACAGTAATTTATCAAAGTGGCATAAGGTGGTTTTCACACACACACAGAGTATTTTCCCACAGTTGAAAATCTTTAGTTTTACATAAGCTGAAGCTAGTACTAATTGAATTTTCACTTGGGTAGATAAAATCTTTAACAACTCTGGAATAACTAAATGCTCTTTGCTCAATGATGTGGATCGAGATGATTTACAGCACCCATCACACAATCATGCTAATTTTGCTTTTATATGATTAATTAAAACAATATGTTCATTCTTCCTAAAGTGGAATTAGGGCACCCAAGGAGTTGGCTTTTATTACCAACGTCCCTATCCAGCCATAAAAGCAACTTTCACACATCTTCGAGAAAGCAGGAAGGACATGGAATCCTGAGAAAAGAGACTTTGTCAAGTTCAACTTTGCTCTTTAGAAGGCGACAGAGGTGAGTCTGAAGGGCAGAGCTGAAAAGGACTTTAGAGGTAATCTTGTGAAAAATCTCCATTTTGCAGCTGAGAAAACAAAGGCTTAACGAAGGCAAGAAATTGTTCCCATCTTACGAGTCTCCATTTTTATTCAAATATTTTATCATATCTACCACTGGACTGGGAGTCAGTAAACCTGCATTTCAGATGGGAGACTTCACAAGCACTGAGCCTCTCTCTAGCTCACTTTCTTCTCCTGGAAAATTGGGGTGATGGCACATCTGTCAATCTTCCAAAATAAAAAAGCTATAGCAAATCCTGTGGCTGGAAAGATGAACAGAACATTGGCTTCAAGAAGACTAATAAAACAGTAGCCATAAAATCATATGGCTTCCACTTGGATTGCTAGCAATATTTTTATTTATTTCTTAAAATGTTTTCTTTTTTGCTAGAGGGCATGTGTGCTTCTTGAAATCACCCCCCGGGGAAATGGCCAGGCCGCAATCCCTTCTCTTCCATTTTCCTCTGAGGATTTTGGGTGCATGCACTTGGCTTGAGTTTTAAACCACCAGGTCCAGGACTTGAACCTCAGCTGACCATGTGGGAGTCCAGTGACATAACCATTACACCATCTGCTGGTCCCAACTGACAATATTTTCTGAGGACTTACTGCAAGCTCAACTCTGGGCTAAGTGCAGAGGAGAAAAGGTTAAAGGTCTCAGAAAATGCTGCACCCCAGACTCTCCCAAATGGCTGAGGCATCAGCAGCACCCTTGCCGACAAAGGTGCTCCTAGCTCTCCCTGCCCTCTCTCACCTACACGTCTGAGCACACTGGCAGTTTCCATCCTGGCACATGCTCACCCCAAAGCTTCTGTGGGCCTGAAGTGATGGGTTGGTCTGACACTATGCCACTGTTTGTGTGCCAGTCAGCAAACTCGAATGCTTGGGAAGGGGCTGGGAGAACAGCTGCATTTGCCATGCATCTGCCTGTATCTTCACCAGGTCAGCAAAAGCAAGGCTTTCCAGATAAGAACAGGTCACTATGACCAAAAGCAGAAATGGTTAAACAGACTATGCAGGACAAGTGAGAAATCCTGGTTCCTCCTTGTGCAGAGGACAGGGAGTCAGGGTGAGGAACCCGCACTGTGGAAGCTAACCGCCTGGGTGGGAATCCCAGCTCACAAGCTAATAATACAGAGTGAAACTCAGAAGCAGAGGAGGAGGAAGGGCCCCAGAAGCTGGGGGTGGCAGGGAGGACTGGGGAGCTGTTGGCCCAAGAATACAAAAGTTCATTTAGACAGGAGGAAAATGTTTAAGAGATCTATGGCACCACAAGATGACGATAATTAATGAAAATGCAATGTGTAATTGAGTACTTGAAAATCACTAAAAGAGTAAATTGTAAGTGTTCTCATCACACACACACACACACACACACACACACACAAAATGATATGCAGCAATGTATTAATATTAATGCATTTGATTTAGCTATTTTATAATATATACATATTTAGAAATATCACATTGTATACCATAAATACACACAATTTTTACTTGTTAATTAAAATTAACTCCATAAATTAATTAATACCTTGAAGTCCCACAACGACAGCAAAGAATCCCAAGTCTCGGATGACAGATTTCAAGTTCAGCCACTGTGAGCAAATCACCTGGACTTTTTTTTCTGGGTTTCAGTTTCTTCTGTAAAATGGGGTTAATAATAGTTCTCTCTTAGGATTAATTGAAAAATCAAATGAAATAATGTGGGTAAACACGGAGCACTGTATTTGGTACACAGTGTGTCATTTTCTCCATCATTTGTATTTTAATGAATTTTTTTGGTGGGGAGAGGTTTTTGCCTTAAGGCACATGCACTCATATGAGAGAGAGACAGACATAGTGAGAGGGAAGGGGGAGTGGAGGAGGGCCACTCTGCAATCCCTTCTCCTCCATTCTCCTCCTGGGATCTTGGGCATGCACGCACATGCACCCAGTGCGATTTTCAAGCCACCAGGTTCAGGACTTAAACTGCAGTCGGCCATGTGGGAGTCCAGTGTTGTAACCACTGTGCAATCTTCTGGTCCCATAATTTGATACTTTTTAACTCTCAGGTTGGTCCACACACTGAAGCCTGTCAAACTATGGATGCTACAAAGCTGAAGGATAAGTCTGGCCATGAGTGTGAGGTAGACAAAACTTGTTTAAGCCACTCCTTCAATCCTAGCCCCCACTTCCTCTGCGATTTCCCAGCCCCTTCTGTCTCAGAGCCCTTTGGCCAGGTGCCTTACCACCCTCCATTCCTGAGAGTCTTCAGAAGGGTCCTCCTGTCCTCCAGCAGGAGAAGCGGAAGGCTGGAGACAGCAAGTCCCCACAGTTCATTCCTGGTGACAGATTTCTGGAGCCCATGGTCCCTGCCACTTCTCCATGCTGCCTCCTCTTCTGCCCATTCTCTCAGGACTCTGCCCTCTGTCAAGGGGGAGAACGGATGGCACCTCTCTTGGTTAAACATCCTTAACTCTGAGCAAAACTTAACCACTCTGAGGCTTCAACTCTTCTGGCCAGTCCCCAAAACAAGACCTTTTCAGTCAGAGCCTATGCCACCAGACTCAAATGCTTAGGTAGTTAAAGACAGAAACGATCTCAGCCACGTTCGCTGTGCAGGCAGGAAGACTGAGGCCCTGAGGGAGAGAAAGCACCATTTACTAAGCACCTCTGACTTGCCACGCTTCTCTTGTGCACTTTTTCGGGTGATCACATTTTATTTCAGGGCAGAAAGTGCGTGTGACTTACCCAAGGTCACCCAGCTGAAAAGTGCTTGATGAAGACCCAGTCAGGACTCCTCTAACTTACACACAAAAGCTCAGCCCTCCCCAAAGCCTTCTCCCCCACACTGATCAAGCTGAATTGTCCAGTGTGAACTAAGTATTTTTCATGTACTGATTAATGTAACAGTTCAAACAACCCTGGGGGGCGGGGGGGGACTCCTATCACCCTTTCTTTACACTTCTTTCGAAAACAAGGAAACAGAGAGGTAAAGTCACCCGCCTGAATTCATGTAACCATTGAAGCCAAAGGCTGAGATTCCAGAGGAGTCTGTCTCAGGACAGACTGCCACCTCTGTGCTTGACTGCCGCCTCCAGGACACGCTGCCTTGCCTTGAATTTCTGTTATGTCTGCAAGGTCATGGGACTCGAATGGAGCAACGGTCTCTATGCCAGTGAAAAATAAAATCAATTAGGAAGTGCCAAGTACAGGTGTCATGAGCATTCAGACTGATGGCGCAGACTTCAAATGGACCTTCAAGAGTTCTTGCTTCCCCCAAGGGTCACCAGCTCCGGCTCCACGGATGCCATTAGCATAACGACAACCCTGCTTGCTGCCTCAACCCCCAGGCCGCCAGCCCTGAGTGAGTGGCTGCCTCCTACAGCCTCGCCATCTTCATGCTCCACTGCAGAGTGCAGGCAGCCACGGCCATCGACCTCGGGAGTCTGAAAACCCACTCAGCAGTCAGCCTGCCCTTGCCCTTGTGGCCAGCTCCCCAGAAAGACCTGTGGGTTTCTCCAAGTTCACCTGCCATTCAAAAAGGGGAAAAGCAATAAAACAAAGTAAAATTTAAAAATGAGAGACATGGCATAATATAGCAAAAAAAATCAGAGTTTTGTCCAGCATAAAAACATTCATTCATCAAACATTCTTATTATCACAATGGCTCACCTTCCCAAACTCAGGACTAATAAGCACAGATTCTAGAATTACTCCCAAATAATCAAATGTTTCTTTTAGATTCTTTTAGATTCTTAAAAAGAAGAAGGAGGAGGAGGAGGAGAAAGAGAGAGAAAGAAGAGGGGGGAAGGAAGGAAGGAAGGAAGGGTCATAGGCTTTTTGCAAAACAGAAGAAACTGTGTTTACTTCTATAAAGTAGCCACAACTTAATTTTGTTCATGGCCAGTCCCACGGCCTGGTGGTTAAGGGAAGCCAGATCCCACATGGCATTGGATTGCAGTTCCAATTCCTCCAGAGACTTGGAAAATGCACCAGGTATGTATGCAATCATGCCCAAAATCCCAACAGAATGCAGAAATGGGAAAGAGACTGTGGCATGATCATATCCCATTAAAGAGCGTTTTCTCCCTCTCTCTGTCTCTCTAGGAGTGCACACACCCTCTGACCACTTGAAAAAATACGTTTTTGTTTTCATGTGGAGAAACGGACTTGGGACTCAGACTGCTGGGTCTTATTCTGTTCCACCACTTGCTAAGTGCCTGACCTTGGGTGAGCTACCTGGTTTGGCTCAATCTCTCTATCAAGTGGAAATGATTCTAACAGGGATACCAACACAGTGAGAGTATTACAAGGATTAAATGAGATTTGTATGTGAAGCTTTTGATCAATGGTGGTGGTTTTTAGTACATTATTATTTATTCTTATTAATGAATAGATGTTATTTTAATGATAATTGTTTTGATTGGAAGAGACTGCAACTAGTTTGGATGAAAAAAAAAAAGAAAAGAAATATATTACCTCACCTATTTGGAAGCACATAGGTGATGATGGCCCCAGGCGTACTGGGATCCAGGAACTCAAGTAGTATTACAATCTGTCACTGCTCAACATTCCAGTTCTCATCTCTGCTTTGGTCTTGAGTTGTTCCTACTATCTCGGGCTCCTTGGGAACATTGTTTCAGGGATCAATTATTTTTGTTTCATTCTGTTTAATTTTGTTGTAATTTCCAGAGGGTGTCTGCACTTCTTCAAGAGAGACAGAGAGAGAGGGAGAGAGGGAGAGAAAGCATCCCCTAGTGGAGCAGGGTCACGCCACAACTCCTTCTTCTCCATTTCTTCATCCTGTCAGGATTTTGGACACACACGCCATGGCATGCTTTTCAACCAGGCAGGGATTTGAACCACCATGTGGGATTTGACTCCCTTAAGGTTCAGGGAGCGAGAAAGACCTACCACCTCCACTTTTCATTAAAAACAAAAACAAAAACAAAAAAAACTCCCTTTTCTAACAGGGAAGTGAAACTAATTGGTGACTCCAGGGGAAATACATGGAGGAGACAAGTTCTCTGCAGGAAAACAGGAAGGCTGAAGTAAATGGTACTGAGCCCCAGAACCGTAGATGCTCCTCATGCCTGCTGTTACTATGCGAACCAGCTGTCATGAAGCCTCCCGAGAGCCTGTATACATACTGTAACAATCTCGAATCATCCATAGTATTCGACACACACAGTACAGAACAGAGCTGACCCATATTACAATAGAACGTGTGTCTGCTTGGCAAACAGGTGAATTTCACACTGAAGTCTGCCCTCCACAGTGCCCAGCACAGGACAGGTATTCTAAGCAAGTGATCGATAACTTTGCTCTGGGATTCAATTGTGTTGGGCTATGCTTCAGTTAAAAATGAGCTAATTAGGGACCAGCAGTTGGCATAATGGCTATGTCACTGGACTCCCATGTAGTCAACCAGGGTTCGAGTCCTGGACCCTGTGGCTTAAAACTCATGCTGAATGTGTGTGCGTGCGTACCCAAGATCCCAAGAGCAGAATGGAGGAGAAGGGATTGCGGCATGGCCATTCCACCCTCACCAAGGATGATTTCTCGCTTTCTGTCTCTCCCTTTCTGGTGAGCACAAGTGCCCTATAGCAGGGGGGGGAAAAAGCACTCCCCCTAAAAAAATAAATTAGTTCATTAATTTAAAAAACCTTCAGGGCTATTTTAACCCCTAAAATAAGTATTTTATGTTAGACAATGGTCTGAACAGAAGATCGAGGGGACCGCCAGGGTGGAAGGTGTCGTGCTCCCCAGGCTGGCTCCTACCATCTTTCGGTGTCCTGTCACTTAGGCTTGTCTCTCCTCTACTCCTCAGTACCCACCTTGCCACCCGTGTACCCAGAGGCTCCCGTCTTCATTCACAGCCAGCATCTCCTGTGCTCAGAAATATCCCGCGTTTTGCCATCAAAGAGACCAAGTTCATCCTGGCAATGCCTTTGGCTAGCTGTGTGGCCTTGAGTGAGTTACGAAGCCTCATGTTTTGTCTCTTCAATGTAAAAAATGCAGATAATAACTACTTTCCACGGTGGGAGGAGGGAATAGAATTCAATTTTAAAATGCTTGTGAAAAGTTCTTGCTTTCACAGAAAAAAGAAAGAAAGAAAGAAAGATAGATTTTATCACTTGTATGAAGTTCCCCACTGGTACAGGTGGGTTTCTAGGGTAACTGCCCTCCGAGAGATGCTCAGAGACCCGGGTCAGTGGAGGCTCCGTCACCCTGCAGGACAGGTCTGTTGCATGGGGCTCCTCTGTCAGTGTGCAGAAGAGCTCCAAGGCCCCTCTCACCCTGCTCATAGCCCATTGGCTAGAGCCGCTGGCCAGGCCCACCCAACTGCAGAGAATTGGGAAGTGTCCTCTTTCCATATGCCCAAAGGGAGAGGGGAATCAGGTATGTGTGCACACCAGCCATCTCCACTGAGATCAGTGATAACTGTCTCCTGTGTAAATGATACTCCAGTTTTTAAATATTAAAAAGGTTTAAAGAAAACAGCCTAACAACTCTTAATACCGGCTTTTCTACTACTCTGTCATTGAACACTATTCCCCAGCTAGAATTATAAACATTTCCGACTAAACCCATATTACAGCCCAGCAAAGACTAATTCCATTTGTAAGTTCAAAGTTTATTTATTTTGCATGCTCCACTATTAGACAGAAATGACCTTCAAAATCCAATTGAGCTTACAATCTTACTAGAGGGCAATTGACGGTTCTTTGCCAAAACCTTTTAAAAAATATGCCTACTCTTTGACCCAGTAATTCCACTTCTGTGATTTAACCCAAGGAAAAACGCATGGATCTACACACAGATTTAGCTACAAGGAAGTCCCTCGCAGCCTGTTTGTAACAGAGAAAAGAAAGAATTAACCCAAATGCCGGCAAGAGTTTGTTGGTTACGGTAATTAAAGAGTAGCCTCAGACTGAAATAATATGTAGCCATTAATAATCACATCGTGGGGACCAGCAGTTGGCATAATGGCTATATCGCTGGACTCCCATGTAGACGACCTTGGTTCAAGTCCCGGACCCAGTGGCTTAAACTCATGCTGGGTGCGTGTGCATGCGAGGCCAAGATCCCGAGAAGAGAATGAAAGAGAAGGGATTGTGGCATGGCCATCCCCACTGGGGAGTTATTTCTCACTTTCTGTCTCTCTGTCTCTGTCTTCCTGGCAAGCACACATGCCCTATACCAAAAACTTCTCAAAAAATATAATAAAATAATCACATCATGAAGGTACAGTTATTAATGTAAAGAGGGGTTTGTGGTACATTAAGTGCAGGAGAAACAATGGTGTGTATTCCACATATGCCTGAGACAGATTCTAGAAGAAACTGTCTCCAGGAATTAATAATGGCTGCTCCTATGTGAGTGAGATTATGGGTGTCTTTATTTTCTCCTTTTTTGCTCAACTATCATTTTCTGCTATTATGAGTACTGCTGTTGGAATAGGAAAAACAAGGTAGTTTAAATGATAAATAAATAATCTCCTTGGGCCTATCACACACTCATTGCTCATAATGGAGCTTTTACCTGAGAAATTGACTGCAGGCGATTAGATTGTTTTTAGTGTTTACTGTTCACAGTTAACTACAGATGACAGGAATAGCAGGAGCATTTGATAGCAGTCCTCTTTACAAGCTCTTTCTTGGTCACGAGCCCACCAGAACTGTAATGGAAGGTGGCTCAGGCCCTGCTACTCACATTATGAAATAAGGCTCAAAGCTACTAAGTGATCTGCCGGAAGGTGGAGATCGTATGGGAATCCAGGACTCTTCCAGGCCACTATCTGTCCAACTCCACAATACACCACAGGGCTTTGGGGTGCCTCTCTCCCACTCTCTCTGTCACACACACACTCACAGAAAAGAAATAAATGAACTTTAAAAAAACAAAGTATAGATATTACCAAGGAAGGCAATACAGTACAGAGTTCCATGTGTCAGCACTTAAGCTAGCCTGCCTGGCTTTTTGAATCCTGACTGCCTCGCTTACAAGCCATGGTACCTGGGGCAATTTTCTTGCCAGTAAAGTGGGGATAGTGATAGTGTCCACCTCCAGAGACTGGGTTGCACACCGTGTTCTTCCTCCCCCAGTCCTCCACTCAGGCAAGAGTATAAGCACACACACACACACTGAGCATACAAGTTGACCTGGGAACTGAACCCTGATCTTCCATATAGTCTCCACATTGCAGAGCATTGCACCAAGGCTGTTGTTCCCCCTTAACGTAGCTGGGCTCACATCTGAATACTCAGGATAAACCAAGCAAGCGCAGTTGTAAATGCTAACTTGCTTTATCTTCACGACAATCTTATTAAGTAGACACTATTATTATTCTTTTCTTTTTTTAAGAATTATTTAGGTACCAGCAAATAGCGTAATAGTTACATCAGTGGACACCCATGTGGTCAACTGCTGTTCAAGTCCCAAACCCCGTGGCTTAAAACTCACACCTGGCACATGTGTGTGCATGCCCAAAATCCTGAAGAAGACAGGAGGAGAAGGAATCATGGCATGGCCATGCCCCCTGGGGGGTTATTTCTTGCTTTCTGTCTCTCTCTGTCTCTGTCTGTCTCCCCAGCAAGTACACAAGCCCTATAGCAAAAATCTCTCTAAAAAAAATTTTTTAAGAATTATTTGTAATTATTATCACTCTTATCAATTTGACCAGAAAGAGAGGGGGAGAGTGAGAAAGCAAGCTTCCTGGTCTAGGACTCGAACCACAGTCTGTCGTGTGGGAGACCACTGCCTTAACCACTGTGCCATTTGCCAGCCCCACAACTGTTATCCTTATTGTACAGATGGCAAAACAGTCACATAGCATTTAGGCAGGATAGCCCAAGTAGAAGAACCATGAAGGCACAGCAGAGTCATCCATGAAGAAATGAGAGTCTGTCAGCACGTGGTGAATGAAGGAGGTCCCCACTGTACAATCCTGATCCACTCAGGAATCTCAAAGAACATGAAAATTCAGAATGCAAAGGAAAGAGAGAATTGCAAGATCTCGGTGTGGGAGGAGGCCTGGGGTACTCATAATGCTCGTCATCAAATGCCAGACACCTGGCGGAGCTGCCCTGTCTGCCCCCCTGCGCGTGAGACCGTGGAACTAGATCCACCCAATGAGTTAGGGGAGGACACGACATATGTCACTTCTAGGCCACTTGCTCACCAAGTGGAAAACCTCCCAATGTTCTTGCCCTCTGCCACAGCAATCTGCAGCAGCAGAGACAGCAGCTAATTATGAGGGGACCAGAGTAACTCCATGCTGGAGCTAATCTACCATCCTGGCCAGCCTACAACCATGTCCTCACGCGCCGTGACATGTAGCCTAAGTTGCTGTGGTAGATTATCCCTGTTATCCTTATTCAGGGTAGGGGAGAGGTGACACCCATAACCCTCTGCACATTCTTCCAGGGCCTTGCCGTGCACTCCCCACTGCGACCCCTCCCTCACACATTGGATAGGCATGCACTTTAGGGTGAGTACAGAGCGCTACCTACCGTCTCCTAGATACCTAAGGCATCACCTCTGTCTGTAGTCTGTAAATTCCCTGGATAAACCCTTTCCCTCTCTCTCTCTCTCTCTCCCTTTAAAGAGATTATTCTCTATAGGGAGCATATACTCACCAGAGAGACACAAAGCCAGACGGGATGACCACACCACAATCCCTTTCCTCCATTCTCTTTTTGGGATTTGGGGCATGCATGTACACCCAGTGTGAGTTTCAAGCCTCCAGTTCCAGGACTCAAACCACAGCCAATCATGTGGAAGTCCAGCAACGTAACCATTATGCCTTCTGCTGCTCCCCTCTTTTTTAATTGCCAGAGAGCATGTGCACTTGCCAGAGAGAGGGAGGGAGCGAGAAAACGTCCGGAAGAAGTGTAGTCACACCACGTTCCTTTTTCCTCCATCTCATCTTGAGTGCAGACACACTCATGTACACACACACACACACACACACAGCCAGCGTATGTATCAAGTCACTGGGCTGGGATTCAAACCATGGTCCACAGTGTGAGGTCCAGCTCCCTGTGCACAGTGCTTAACCACTGCACTACAGGGCTGGCCCTTCTCTTGTTAAACTCGTCCGACAAACTGGATTTGTTTGCCTCATTCTTTGGTCTCATCGTGGCTCCTTGAAGCTTTGAAGGTCATTTCGCCTTGCAGTTTCACTTTCAAACACTGCTCCATGGACCCGAGTCTCAGAGCAAGAAGACATGGACATGAACCCTCAGCAGACGCACAGAGGACACCGGGCTATGAGCAAGAAACAAGCCTTAACGATGTGAAGTCACTGCGATGGCTATGCTGTTGGATACCAAGCCTTAAACGTGACCTGGATGAAGAAACACCAAACTAGAAAGGAAAGAGACCTGCCCACTGTCACAGAGCTGGCTGCCTGGAGGCTCCAGGGGCAAGAACCCAAGTCTGCAGCATCCCACCCAGTCATCTTCCTTTCTCCCTCGGCGAGCACTTTACACTGTGTAACTCACTGCCCCTCTAACCACAGCATCTGCTCCTGGAAATGAACGCGGAGCTCAACTAAGCTGATCATCGCCTCGTTTTTCCCGTCTCTGAATGCAAGGCACTCAGATCGGTTTTCTCAAGAGGTACAGGCAAAAGGGAGAGGGAGACTCCGAAGGCAAGTAGGAGAGGGAACCCTTACCGTATTATTTATAGATTCGGGGCTCATTTAATTACGATTTGATGGAAAGTGCTCGATTTCGCAGACAGTTGCCACCCATTTCTCCTGCCGCCTGGATCTTCTCGTAGTAACTGACTCCACTCCGTCTTCCCCTTTGATGTATGAGGCTATAAAACAGGGAGGGAGCGAGTCACCTTCGAAGAGGCCTTTTGTCATGGCAATAACTAGAGTAATTTATGGGCCTCCAGAATGTGGGTTCTCTGTCTCTAACTGAAAACATAATCCAGAGGTTGGCAGTCAACCAGAAGGCCAAAGTGACTCTGAAAGGTATTAGTCTTCTAGAATCTAGGATAAAGAAATAGCAGTGTCGGGGGGCAGCACATGGCATGGAGGTGTAGGCTCTGGATCACACAAGGCATGCTGTACGGTTTGAGCCCTGGACCTGGCAGCTTGAGAATCATGTGTGAATGCATGCCCAAAATCCCAAGAGGAGCATGGAGGGGGAACTGCAATGTAGCCATCCCCTCTAGGGGGGTGATTTCTCACTTTCCCTCTCTATGGCAAAAGCATGCACCCTATAGCAATAATAATAATAATAATAATAATTTTAAAAAGAAATATCAGTGTCAACACACAGTGATGAAGCCATCACCAAAGGTGTTAAAATGTGGCTAACTTTGGGGTACTTCAGATTACTACATCTTTGAGGATGGACTGGGACATCCTTTCTCATTCTGACCACCTTCCAAGTCTCTTCCATCTTTCAACATTCGATTTCATTTCTGCCTCTTCTAGGAAGCCCTCCTCGACTACACTAGCCTATTATATGTACTGTATACTCTGACTTTATCATTCTTTTATCACTTTTCACACTTTCCTTTAGTATGTGATCTCTACATTTTCATGTCCAAATTCATAGAGGTTTCTACAGAAACATAGTTCATCTCATGGGCCAATTCACGTGCCAACCTCAGTGAGAAATGGCTGTCTAGGATATGAGGTTGAGAATTCTACACCTGCATCTACATCTGAGTTGAATGGTTAGATAGTACGGTCATTGATTAGCAAGGTCTGTGATGGGCAGGACAGGATAAAAGAAGAAAAACGTGTGGCATAACTTTGCCTTCTATGTTGGACACAGTAAATTCTTTAAAGGTGGGGGTCTAGGGACCAGCAGGTGGCATGGTGGTTAAGGCGCTGGGCACTCCCTTGTGGCTGACCACGGTTTGAGTCCCAGACCTGGTGGTTTGTTTTCTCACTTTCTCTCTCTCTTTCTGTCAAATTAAAAATAAATGAATGAATAAATAAAATGTAATAAATAATCATTTTAAACAATTTTTTTAAAAAGATGGGGGTCTATAGGGCCAGCAGTGACGTGGTGGGTAAGGTCCTGGATTCCCACATGGCTGACCATGGTTTAAGTCCTGGATCTGGTGGCTTGCTTTCTCCCTTTCTCTCTCACTCTCACTGTCTCTCTCTGGTAAGCATACCTGCCCTGTAGTAAACTTAAAAAGAAAATAATAGTAACACACAAATAACTAAACACTTTGAAAAAGGTGGGGTCTATGGCCAGCACTTACATATATTCTCGTGGACATCTGCATAAGCACACAGCACATGCTCAAAAACGGTTAGATGAGTAAACATCTCCCCTTGTAAAAATGACCCAATTTTATTTTAATTTAATGCATTAATTATGTATGTTTTAATTATGATTCTTTCAAATGTCCCTTAATATACCTATGTATAGAGCTGACTACCATCAGAAATTTTTCCAAAGTGAGATTTTCTATGAGGGATGACTCTGGACACCTCAGCCCCCTAACGTCTCTGAATTTTAAAAGATTAATACCTTAATAACTCTTCGTGTCTGTGCATTTATTAATGAAGTTAAAAGTTCTTGGATTTAGTACCTCAGCTGATTTATTTCCTGACCTTCACGGGGTACAACGTGACGCCCATTGTACGGATGTGCAACAGCCTGTTCAGAGTAACATAACGATTAGTCCGGATCACAGGAGGAAACCCTACCAACACTTACCAATCTCCCAGATAGGAAAACAAGCACTTGAGGTCCGGGCCAGTGTTTCCCCATGTCCCACAAAACATTGGGCTGCATCTATAGTGTTGCTACATGTGTTCCTTTGGTTAACTAAATTTGGAAAACATCAGTAGGTTTCCTACCCAAGGACCAGTCAGAACTTTCACGACACTAGCAGTACAGAGACCTCTTGACATGAAACTGCTCACCCATTTGGTCCCGGAACTTCTTTAACAAGAAGCATCTGTGTTGTCCAAAATGACCTGGCTGTGCAGCCATAAATAAATCCCTGTCCCCTATTCCTTAGCCTTGCTCCCTCACCTGTGACATGGACATTCTAACAGGGCGACTCCTAGGACTGTCATAGGACGGGGCCACACAAGGCAGGGAGAAGGCCTCGCTCATTGTAGCACCCAATATATTTCCACCACGGAGGACAGTCAGGGTAAAATCTAAAAGCCAAATGCCACAGGCTGGGCTTCCTGGGCAGTAGATTCTGAGATGGGATTGAGCATGAAGGAGGTTTATGGAGGAGGGCTTGGGGATCAAAGCACGTGGAAGGGAAGGGACAGAGGGAAAGCGGTCGCCTTGCAGTTTCACTTTCAAACACTGCTCCATGGACCCGAGTCTCAGAGCAAGAAGACATGGACATGAACCCTCAGCAGACGCACAGAGGACACCGGGCTATGAGCAAGAAACAAGCCTTAACGATGTGAAGTCACTGCGATGGCTATGCTGTTGGATACCAAGCCTTAAACGTGACCTGGATGAAGAAACACCAAACTAGAAAGGAAAGAGACCTGCCCACTGTCACAGAGCTGGCTGCCTGGAGGCTCCAGGGGCAAGAACCCAAGTCTGCAGCATCCCACCCAGTCATCTTCCTTTCTCCCTCGGCGAGCACTTTACACTGTGTAACTCACTGCCCCTCTAACCACAGCATCTGCTCCTGGAAATGAACGCGGAGCTCAACTAAGCTGATCATCGCCTCGTTTTTCCCGTCTCTGAATGCAAGGCACTCAGATCGGTTTTCTCAAGAGGTACAGGCAAAAGGGAGAGGGAGACTCCGAAGGCAAGTAGGAGAGGGAACCCTTACCGTATTATTTATAGATTCGGGGCTCATTTAATTACGATTTGATGGAAAGTGCTCGATTTCGCAGACAGTTGCCACCCATTTCTCCTGCCGCCTGGATCTTCTCGTAGTAACTGACTCCACTCCGTCTTCCCCTTTGATGTATGAGGCTATAAAACAGGGAGGGAGCGAGTCACCTTCGAAGAGGCCTTTTGTCATGGCAATAACTAGAGTAATTTATGGGCCTCCAGAATGTGGGTTCTCTGTCTCTAACTGAAAACATAATCCAGAGGTTGGCAGTCAACCAGAAGGCCAAAGTGACTCTGAAAGGTATTAGTCTTCTAGAATCTAGGATAAAGAAATAGCAGTGTCGGGGGGCAGCACATGGCATGGAGGTGTAGGCTCTGGATCACACAAGGCATGCTGTACGGTTTGAGCCCTGGACCTGGCAGCTTGAGAATCATGTGTGAATGCATGCCCAAAATCCCAAGAGGAGCATGGAGGGGGAACTGCAATGTAGCCATCCCCTCTAGGGGGGTGATTTCTCACTTTCCCTCTCTATGGCAAAAGCATGCACCCTATAGCAATAATAATAATAATAATAATAATTTTAAAAAGAAATATCAGTGTCAACACACAGTGATGAAGCCATCACCAAAGGTGTTAAAATGTGGCTAACTTTGGGGTACTTCAGATTACTACATCTTTGAGGATGGACTGGGACATCCTTTCTCATTCTGACCACCTTCCAAGTCTCTTCCATCTTTCAACATTCGATTTCATTTCTGCCTCTTCTAGGAAGCCCTCCTCGACTACACTAGCCTATTATATGTACTGTATACTCTGACTTTATCATTCTTTTATCACTTTTCACACTTTCCTTTAGTATGTGATCTCTACATTTTCATGTCCAAATTCATAGAGGTTTCTACAGAAACATAGTTCATCTCATGGGCCAATTCACGTGCCAACCTCAGTGAGAAATGGCTGTCTAGGATATGAGGTTGAGAATTCTACACCTGCATCTACATCTGAGTTGAATGGTTAGATAGTACGGTCATTGATTAGCAAGGTCTGTGATGGGCAGGACAGGATAAAAGAAGAAAAACGTGTGGCATAACTTTGCCTTCTATGTTGGACACAGTAAATTCTTTAAAGGTGGGGGTCTAGGGACCAGCAGGTGGCATGGTGGTTAAGGCGCTGGGCACTCCCTTGTGGCTGACCACGGTTTGAGTCCCAGACCTGGTGGTTTGTTTTCTCACTTTCTCTCTCTCTTTCTGTCAAATTAAAAATAAATGAATGAATAAATAAAATGTAATAAATAATCATTTTAAACAATTTTTTTAAAAAGATGGGGGTCTATAGGGCCAGCAGTGACGTGGTGGGTAAGGTCCTGGATTCCCACATGGCTGACCATGGTTTAAGTCCTGGATCTGGTGGCTTGCTTTCTCCCTTTCTCTCTCACTCTCACTGTCTCTCTCTGGTAAGCATACCTGCCCTGTAGTAAACTTAAAAAGAAAATAATAGTAACACACAAATAACTAAACACTTTGAAAAAGGTGGGGTCTATGGCCAGCACTTACATATATTCTCGTGGACATCTGCATAAGCACACAGCACATGCTCAAAAACGGTTAGATGAGTAAACATCTCCCCTTGTAAAAATGACCCAATTTTATTTTAATTTAATGCATTAATTATGTATGTTTTAATTATGATTCTTTCAAATGTCCCTTAATATACCTATGTATAGAGCTGACTACCATCAGAAATTTTTCCAAAGTGAGATTTTCTATGAGGGATGACTCTGGACACCTCAGCCCCCTATGGTCTCTGAATTTTAAAAGATTAATACCTTAATAACTCTTCGTGTCTGTGCATTTATTAATGAAGTTAAAAGTTCTTGGATTTAGTACCTCAGCTGATTTATTTCCTGACCTTCACGGGGTACAACGTGACGCCCATTGTACGGATGTGCAACAGCCTGTTCAGAGTAACATAACGATTAGTCCGGATCACAGGAGGAAACCCTACCAACACTTACCAATCTCCCAGATAGGAAAACAAGCACTTGAGGTCCGGGCCAGTGTTTCCCCATGTCCCACAAAACATTGGGCTGCATCTATAGTGTTGCTACATGTGTTCCTTTGGTTAACTAAATTTGGAAAACATCAGTAGGTTTCCTACCCAAGGACCAGTCAGAACTTTCACGACACTAGCAGTACAGAGACCTCTTGACATGAAACTGCTCACCCATTTGGTCCCGGAACTTCTTTAACAAGAAGCATCTGTGTTGTCCAAAATGACCTGGCTGTGCAGCCATAAATAAATCCCTGTCCCCTATTCCTTAGCCTTGCTCCCTCACCTGTGACATGGACATTCTAACAGGGCGACTCCTAGGACTGTCATAGGACGGGGCCACACAAGGCAGGGAGAAGGCCTCGCTCATTGTAGCACCCAATATATTTCCACCACGGAGGACAGTCAGGGTAAAATCTAAAAGCCAAATGCCACAGGCTGGGCTTCCTGGGCAGTAGATTCTGAGATGGGATTGAGCATGAAGGAGGTTTATGGAGGAGGGCTTGGGGATCAAAGCACGTGGAAGGGAAGGGACAGAGGGAAA
>NW_006203646.1:6918541-6938974 GCF_000334495.1 Tupaia belangeri chinensis
GAAAGAGGAGCTGCAATGCAGCCCAGTAACTGCCAACGCCACAAACAGACCTTGAGCTAGGGCGACCCTTGAGAACAGCCCCTGCTGGGCTGCGAAGGCCAGTCTTTACAACCTACATGGATCAGTTGCTGGATGTGGGTCACCCCAGAAAAGGCTGTCCTTAGGAGAGGCAGCTCTCTGCAACTGCCAGCAGCCAGGACAAGTCCCTCACCCATGGGGAATCTGAGCAGTGCATACAATATCCTATACACAACATCACCATGAAAGGAAGAAAAAAAATTTAAAAAGCAAAGCAAAAACTTCCTCTGCCCCTCTGGGAAGGAAACAGGGCAGTTTGCAGACATCAACCAAATCTAGTGGTTTATCCATTCATCATTTATTAATGCCTACCATATGCTAGGCCCTGGGGCTTGGGGCTTACGAATCAGGTACTGATGCTATAGCAATAATCATCATAATATTTCCTCTTTTTAAGGCATTAAAATAAAGATAGGGAATGAGAGAAGGAAGAGATCTGAAATCACTTGAAGCCAAGATATATTCTCAGGTGATCAGTCACCTGTCAGCCCAGTATGAAAAGGTGTTAATTTGAATGAAGAAAGGGACACAGCGATTTTTCTCCCCACAGCAATACATCAAGTTGTTCTCCCAGTGACTTAGCGTGCTTGGCAAACTGTGTACACGGCACAAAATTGAATTCCCAGGTTTAGGGAAGCCTGTGCAGACCCGAGGTACATGAGGATTTATTGTTTTCAGCACTTAAAATGCCTCCCACTAAATTTGTTGTGACCTTCTTCCCCTGCCTATGGTCCCAAGTTAGCCACAGCCTGAGGCTGAGCAAAGGTTAACAACACACAAAGTAAAACAAAAGCAGCCCCCAGGAGACAGATCTCTGCTTAAGGAGGTGACAGAGCCAAGTCCTTCCTGTCCCTGGCAGGCCTGGCTGCAGTCCCCTCCCACCAGCTGCCCTCCCACTGTCCCCATTCCAATTGTCCTCTCCACTTTGTCCCACAACAGACACTCCGTGGGTGGCTCCTCAAGCACTGTTCTCTTTAACATCAGAGCATTCTTGGGGTTCAGGACAGGTCCCCCAAAATACAACCCTAGAAGACCAGAATATACCACCCCGAAATGTGTCTCTATGACATAGTATTATTTTGAGCTGATTAACTCAGGAAGGAGCAAACCTAGAAGCTCTGAATACACAAAAAGTTACTCTTTTGTAAGAGACATCGACATCTATGAAGGTCTCCATGTTTAAGAGTACCTCCTTCTTTGCACCAGGAGAGGGATGACTATGTTGCTAGGGGCTAACTATGGGGAAACATCCATTAATTAAGAAAAAAAATGAATTGAGATGTATATCTGCATAACAACATTACCCCTGTTTACGTGCAGTTCCTAGCCACTTTCCCATAACCTGGCCTTTTCCAACACTTTTTTTTTTCCTTTCTTTTTTTACTTTTTGTCTCAGGAGATGATAGTATTTATACCTGAAGCCTAAGATAACTCTTTGAGATCTACTCTTGCAATTTTATGCTTTAAGGTTTCCCCTGAGCATCTCCCACATATAAGGGAGGTACTCTTTGTTTTTCTCTTGTTAATCAGTCTTTCATTACAGGAAGTCCCAGCTAAGACAGGAGTCTTACCCTAAGAAGGTAGGGAAAAGCCTACTTTTCCTCCCCTACAATGTCTTGTCTTGTCAAGAAGCCAGCAAGCTACTCTGCAACTAATATTTCACATTTGCCTAACACTCTGGGTCTCACAACTGGCCAAGAGGCAGGCACTACATAAATGACCAACCTACTCCAGAGACGAGAGCACTGAGGCTCAGAGAGATGAAGTGACCTGCCCAAGGTCACAGAGCAAAGAGGTATGACTTTTTGCAGTGGTACTGCATTTGCATGCTTGTTATGTAATGACGACTTTGCTAGGGTTTTTTGTTTGTTTTGTCTGTTTTTTTGAGGACGACTTTGCTGTTTGACACCACTGAATGTAACGTGCATGTATGCGTGCAACAGTCTGGTATGGCGATGAGCCACTGTTGTCTGCAGCCCCTTTAACAGAGGGGGAGCACCTGGTTTAGCTTGCCTCGCTCAGTGCCGCCTTGGTTCAGCCTGCGCAGCCCTGGTGGCTTTGGCTTGACTGGGCTCAGCTCAGCTCCACACTGTGAGCTCCAAGAGGGAGGAAGCACTCTGTGAGCGCTCTCCACATGCATTATAAACTCCCAGAAGGAGGAAGCACCTTGTGGATGCTACTAGGGCTTTGTGAACTCCCCCTAAACTCAACAATAAACACCATGACATTGGTGCCACACATCTTTTGTCATCTCCCTGTGTCTCTGACCCACTCTTCAGAGGAGGAAAAAACTTGCAAAACATTAGGACAATCGATCAAGGTCACAGATCCAGGGGAATTACCTGAGAATCCACAGTGAGAATGCCCACCCCCACCCCAAGAGGAGGCCTATGTCTACACTGATGTGCGAATACGTTTTCCAATTTGAGCATTAACCTGAAGAAGCCAAAGTTTTTTCCTCTTTGTATTTTCAAAGCAACAGATTAAAATGTTGGAATAAAATATGGGGTTTTCTCCTCTCCCTTACTCTCCCCTACCCCCTCCTCCCCCTCCTCCTTCTCCTCCTCCTCCTTCTCTGTCCCAAGTGAAGTTAGGAAATTATGATCCTTCAAGCCTACATTTTACCTTGTCAGGTAAAGTTCTTGTTTTAAAATTTTTGCAGGCAACGGTCTAAGAATAAGCCCATGGTGAGTCTTCATTCTGCACTATGTCTCTGAACAAATACTGAGCACCTACAGTGGGCAGGCACTGTGCTGAGTGGTGGGGAGGCAGATGTGGACAGGCAGGCAGAGTCCTACCCTCAGGGAATCCTACACTCCCGCAGGCAGAGGTGGTCATTAAACAAGGAAGTACATTGCAGAATTTAGAAACCTTGCTCTTTGTAACTCTGTTGGTGGGAGTTTAAAATAGAACAACCTTTTCAAAGGGCAGTTTGGCAGTAGCTACCAAAACTGCAAATGTGTATGCACAATTAAAACAAAGTTAAAACAGTAGATACTGAAACAAAGGCATAAAGTTGAAGGCGCAAAAATACGCATTGAAACATTGTTAGTGTCAACCTAGAAAGAAGGCTGAAACATACAAGTGAAGAAGAAATGGTTTATTTGAGAGTAGGCCCTATAGTCCAGTGGGTAAGGGAGCCAGATCCCAGATGGCGGGCAGCCGCTCAAATCCAGCCTTGACAGTTGAAAATCATGCCAGACACATGTTCTTACTTGCATGCCCAAAACCCCAATGCAATGGAGAAATGGAAGAAAATGGATTATAATGGATTATGGCCTGACTATGCCCCATTGGGGGGGGGTGCTTTCTCTCACTCTCTCGAACATGCATGCTCTGTGTGTGTAGTCTATCATGAATGGAAATAAACAAATTAATGAATGGATACATGAATGAAAAAATACACTTGGGCCATAAGATTTTTGAAGTTTATTTGAACATTCAGCCACGTATGAATCCAGCAGCACCAGACCACAACCCACTTATCGCTCTAACAAGGAGGTGCAAGGGAAATTTTACTAAGGTGTTTTAGGAAGCAAAACAAAACACGTAAATGGAAAAGAAAGTTCCTAGTTAGAGATAAGTTGGTGGTTTCTGGTTTGCTAAGCTTAAGTGTTATTTCACTGTTTACCTGGACTTCAGTTTCCTTTCATA
This sequence comes from Tupaia belangeri chinensis, assembly GCF_000334495.1. Taxonomy (NCBI): domain Eukaryota; kingdom Metazoa; phylum Chordata; class Mammalia; order Scandentia; family Tupaiidae; genus Tupaia; species Tupaia belangeri. Next base: position 6,922,274 of record NW_006203646.1, read on the forward strand.
GGAACCAAAGGGGCATAGGAGCTGTCTCAGTGTAATGGCCTCCTTTTTTTTTTTTTTTTTAATAAGAGGGAGAAAAAGAAGAAGGGGGGAAAACTAAGTCCCCATCCAGAGGAGTATGGTTTAAAGATGTTTGGCACATTCATACATGTGTTCTATATAGTCAGTTAATATATGAGATAGATCTACCTGTATTAACTTTGAGGAAATGTTTTAAATATGCTAATGAGCCTAGCTGCAGGGGCACATAGAGAGTGCAGTGCCACCACTTCAGAGTCTGGAGGACACGTGGGCAGCCTGGATTCTGTTCCTCCAACCTGAACATGCAGGGCATGGTGTATGTGTCTACAATCCTACCTAGCTGGAAAGCTCAGCAAGAGGATTGCACTCCGGTAAGCTCCTGCCAGAAATACCTATCTCTGTCTTTCTCCTTTCACTCTAGGTTTCACTCCTACAGATACATATTTTGGGGAGCCAGTAGATGGAGCAGTGGTTGAGGTACTGGACTTCCACATGGCCGACCACGGTTTGAATCCCAGACCTGGCAGCTTGCTCTCTCACCTTCTCTTTCTCTTTCTCTCTGTCTCTCTCTGGTCAAACTAAAAAATAAAAATAAATAAAATTAAATAAATAATAAAAAGGTTTTTTTTAAAAATATGTACTTCTTATATATAGTGTATATGTATGCAGTATGGGTACTGTAGTGTGTATGTGTATATATTACACACTATATTATAGTGTATTATAGTATATATATATGTTATATTATAGTGTATGTTACATTGTGTACACACACACACACACACACACACAGTGAAAACAAGTACTTGGTAAACAATGTATGTGTAAAGGTGATATACATGGGTATACCTATATAGACACATGCATACATGTAAGTGTGTATCTTTTTAAAGGCAAGAATAAAGTCAAGGAAAGGCACAAACCAAACTGCCATGAGTGACTCTCTCTGAGGAGCAGAATGGGTATGGTTTTAATGGATAAACTTCTGAACTATTTGCAAGTAACTACTTATGTCATTTTGAAAACCTAATTTAACAAAATAAGAAGTATTAGCCGCTGTGACAGGGGGAAAAAAAGAGTGCTATTTCTGAGCACAAAGCAGGAGTTAGTCACCCTTCACTTCTTGTCATTTTAATCTGCTCATTCTGTAATATCCAAACGTGTCCCAGCAAGACCCAAGCATCCCACAATGTATAACTCCACCTAGTGGCAAACACAAGTGAATTTGAGACACCAAACCATTAGTAGGGACACTTTTCTCTCACTTTTTCTGTTTTGTTGGTTGGTTGGTTGGTTTTCATTTGGGGGGTTTTTTGGTTTTGTTTGTTTGTTTGTTTGTTTTAAAAAAGGAAGGTGGAAGCAATGGCTTTCATAGGTAAATGCTGTGGGGAATTGTAAATCCCTCTACTCTCCAACCCTTCTAAAGTCAGTGAGTGGGAGGTTGAAAAGCCTGACACTGCCTCAACCTCCCCTGAGGTGAGGACGCACAGTACAGGGGAGAGGGGGACACAATGCAGGGGTGGGAAGAAGGGCAAATGTTAAGGGGAGAAGAGAAGAGGCTAATGCGCCTCAGGTTAATGCTGTAGCACAGTAGTTAATGTTTGGGGTTGGGATATGTGACTATCTCAGTTTGAATCCACACTCTACCACTTGTTAGTAGTGGTCAAACTTGTTCACTTTTCAAAATAACTGTATCTACCTTGGGAAGCCATTGTGGAAATTAAGTGAGATAATAAGAAGGGAACAGCAGACACTCAAATCAGGCTTCCTCCTCTCCCATTCCAGTTATAGCAAAGAACTGGAACTTGACATTGGTCCACGGTAACTCAGGTCAGAGTCCTTTCCCACCACCTTCTACCTGAAGGTGGGAAACTGTCAGCTCTCCAAGTAAGAACCTCCTCCTAATACTGCTTATGTTGAAGGATCAAAGAAGAGAATGGTGTCACCTTCTATTGTTGAGACCAGTGTCTTCAAGAATTATAATTCCTCCCTTGGCTAAGAGAAGCAATGATTGGAACTCACAGCAATAGCCTCCTTGGAGCTTAATCTCAAAGACCTTGCTCAGAAACTCTTCACGTAGATGTGTCCTGTGAAGCCTTGAACCCAGGGATAAGCCTCCCCCAGAAAACAGAGGAAGGCAGTGTTTCCCAGCTTAAATGTGTCAATCACTGAGAGAGCTTGTTAAGACAGCCTGATCAGCTGCCCCCACAGAGTATTTGATTCTGTAGATCTGGGGTTGGACCATAAATTTGCATTTCTAATGAGTTCCCAGGTAACACTGATGTGCTGGTGAGGGACCACGCTGAGAATCACTAGATTAGGGCAACAGGCAGCTCAAACAGAAGACCAGCAGGAGCTCGAAACTAAGACAATGGATTTGCATACACAACTCATTCTCCCTGGGATCCTTAACTGACACCTTACCTGCAAGAATGCAATAACCTTTGCCACGTGTGTGCTCAAGAACTGGGGTCTTCCACTTATTAACACTCAGTATTCCCATTAGAATTGAAAATGTTACATGGCTAATACCCAGGAAATTTCAGGCCTCACTGCAAAGTTTCCTCCAAATCTCCCCAAATGCCATTCCTATATAAGCTGCTTGGACAGGACCAGGGAATCCAGGCTCTGAGAACGAAAAAGATACCCATGTCTATCCCTATTCCTTTTGTAGACTGGCGGCTACTTCCATGGATGCGGCAAAGGCAGCCATGAAGTGCACATCTGAGAACTCACGAGCTCTTCCCTAGAAACTTCCCTGATCCATGGGAGGGAAAGGAGGACGGTGTGACACTATTCCCTATCTTCCCTTTTTCTTTCTTCTATGAGAGACAGACACAAAGAAACAAGGGACAGGCACCTCCAGAGTCTTCACACAATTCACCCCAGGCTCAGTCGACACATCCCAGGCACATGTGCCCAGCCAGCATGTTCGGGAAATCCTGAGGCACGAACCCAGGACCTTTCCCATGAGGCTCCAGTACCATCTGGCCCCCTCCCTCGCATTTCTGATTAGACAAGGAATGGATGTGTGGCTCAAGCACAGCCAATCAGATTCACTCCTGAGATTCTGATATTGAGATTCATAGACAGTCAGTATCTGAAAATTGATGGAATTATTAATTATGAGGTGTCCAGAATTGCCCACATAGCCTGAGAAGTAGAGAAAACTACTTTACAGAGGGAAAAGAACAGGGGACGGGAAGTGTATTCTGGGGACATTCTGGCATTCCAGCATATATCTGTCCCTAAGGTTTTCTTTGGGACTTCCTCACCCCTATTCTTGAGTTCCATCGGACATTTTACATCCCTGTTATCATTTCCCTTTTCTACATAAGTTAGTATTGTAGTTTTATTCACTGAGTCAACTACTTACTGAGCACCTGCTTTGAGCCAAGCGCTGTCCTTGGTGCTGGAGAAGTGAGGGTTGAAGACAACAGACCCATCCTGGATACACGGAGCTTGCCTGCAACAAGACGCACGGTAATGCCACTTCCACCTGTCACAATGTAGAGAAATGTGCACATCAAAAAAAAAAGTTGTAAAAAAAAATACACAATTTAGGGACCAGCAGTTAGCGTAATGGCTATGTCGTTGGACTCCCACGTAGTTGACTGCGGTTCGTGTCCCAGACCCAGTGGCTTAAACTCACACCGGGTGCGTGTGCGTGCATGCCCAAGATCCCGAGAGGAGAATGGAGGAGAAGGGACTGCAGCGTGGCCATCCCCCCTGGGGGGTAATTTCTCGCTTTCTATCTCTCTGTCTGTCTCTGTCTGTCTGGCGAGCGCACACGCCCTATAGCAAAAACTTCTCCAAAAAAAAAAATATATAAATATACACAATTTATGGAGTACCTACTATGTGCCAGGCACCTTGCTAAGTGCTTTTCATGCACCTTCTCTCACAGTACTCTGAGGCAAGTACTATTCTCACACTCATTTACTCAGGGATACCTGGAATTCAACACTAGGGAATGTAACACCTCAGAGTCATTAAGAGACAAAGAGGAAGAAAGATCTAGAACCAAAGTAGATGCTAAGGGAAGACATGCACACACACACACACACACACACACACACACACACACACACCCATGGAATTCAGGTCCAGTTATATCAACACAATCTCGGGTGTTCTTTTACTTCCTTTCAAGCTCTGGCCTTTCTGTTCCACATCCATCCTAAAAGTGGGGGAAAAAATCAACTCCTCTCTCTTCAGAAATAACCTTGAGAAGCAGTTGGGCTCGATAATACTTTAATTGGACAAGAGCCTTCCAAATTTGGCCTCCTAAGCACGGCAGGGATGCATTTCTATCTGCCTTTTAGAAAATATGCCCGCCCTAGATTGCTTATGAATGCTCTTGGGGTAATGCTAGAGAATCACTTTAAATGCTTCCCACCAGCCCATCAGCACTTACTCACTGGGTGCCTCCCCAGGAGCCCCGTGCAAGTTACCTTTCGGTTCCATCCTCCGGGCTCCCTGCCAGGCCAGGAGAGCAGGGAGCAGCTCTGGTATGGACAGACAGGGGGTGAACAGTCCCTGACAGCAGCCCCCAACCTCAGGGTGGGCAAGCAGAGACTGTCCAAGGCCTCAAGCCTGTAGAACCTGGAGGATACAGGATTCTGAGAGGCAGGTCATTCCAGCAAGAACTCGTGGAGCAGGGTTCTTGGACCCACTCGAGCTGTTTGCCTTCAGCTCACACACCTGTAAAGTTGGCATTCTCAACTCTGCACTGTCTAGAACAAGATACCATTCACTCAACACCTTTTATATGTCAGGCACAATGCTAAACATGTTTCCACACACTTTTTGAAGAATCCTATTGTGTTGAGACCAGCAGATGGCATAATGGTTATGTTGCTGGCCTCCCACATATTTGAACACGGTTCAAGTCCCAGACCCAGTAGCTTAAAACTCACACCAGAGGTGTGTGCGTGCATGCCCAAAATCCTGAGAGGAGAATGGAGAAGGGATTGCGGTATGGCCATTCCCACCCCACCCCACCCCCCGGGGGGAGGGGGGCGGTAATATTTTGCTTTCTGTCTCTATGTCTCCCTCTGGCTCTCTGGCGAATGCACGCACTCTATAGCAAAAATCTCTAACAAAAATAAATAAATAAAAAAGAATTCTACTGTGCAAAGATAACTCCATATTTTATAAGCAACAAAACTGAGGTTCCAAAAGGCCAAGATCAAAGATGGTTTATAGAGCTAGTCCTGGTTCACACAATTAGCAAAGGGCAAAACTGTCACTTCCTAAATTCTAGCTGCTAAGCTGGCTTCTTTCAGCTTCTAGTTGGGAAGCTCAAACTGGCAGTGATGAGAAAGAAGGGCTGAGCCACCGGGACATCGAGCTACTTTGCCAGCAGTAAGGCTGATCTAGTTGGAACTCTGCTTCATCACCACCCCACACACACCCTGGATCTCCTAACCCAGCTGCAGACTTCTTATCCCCTTTCCAGGATTCTGAGACAAGAGGCTTAACCCCAGAAGGCCTCAGCTGTCCCCAGCCCAGCAAGTGCACAAGACTCTGAAACAAATGTGCTGACAAACCAGTACCCCATCATGGCTAGAGATTATTAAACAGAAATCTGAGATGGGCTGAGGGAATTGGGAAGCAGGAGATAATGTCAGGGTTTAGGCTTCAAATGCTTCTCCAAGAAGCAGCAGGAAATGTCTGTCTACAAGGCCCAGACAGAGAAGTTTTATGATACATTTGGGAAAACCTCCTGGAAACCCCTTCCACCTCCTAGTTCTCTCTGCTGGTAAGACTGCTCATACTCAGCATTTCTTGCTTTGCCTTCACTCACGTTTCAGGGTGAGTTCTCTTTCCCCCTTGTCCTTTTCTGAATTCTCAAGGCTCTCAGCAGAACAAAACAACAACAAATGCTAACAGCCAAACAGCCAGTCCTCTATGGTAAAAGAAATGCTCATTGGGGCCAGCAGGTGGCATGGTGGTTAAGGTGCTGCACTCCCACATGGCCGATCACAGTTTGAGTCCCAGACCTGGTGGCTTGAAACTCATGCTGGACACATGTGTGTGCATTCCCAGAGTCCTAAGAGGAGAAGGGAGGAGAAGGGACTGCTGTGTGGCCATCCCCCAGGGGAGTGATTTCTCGCTTTCTGGGAGGGACAGAGCAAGATTCCATCACACTACTCAGAACAGTGCACAACTTCAAACTTTGTTTCTGAGATATTTTTTAACCTAACCTTTTTTTGGACCACAGTTAACCATGGGTAACTGAAACCCAGGAGAGGGAAACCTCAGGTAAGGAGAATCTATTTTCCTTGCTACTTATCCTAATGCAAATTGCTAAAGCCTCTGATATCTCACTCCCACCCCCAATTTCTATTTCATTTAAATATAAAACAGTTTCTCCATCTGCTTTGATGACTTGTAATCCTAGCATCTCCCCTCTTGTGCCAAGTGACTTTTCCAGGTATTTTTCTAAAATAATATATCGGTTCCCTCCCAAAGAGGAACTACAGTGCCAACTAGTAAGGTAATATTTTACCATGCCACCAGACACTGTGTCCAATGCTGATGTGAGTAACTCACCCTTATGAATCCATATTTTCAATTCGTAAAAATTATAATTTATTACTATATATTTCCTTTATATTCTGTATCTCAGTAAATTGAACTAGTTGATTTTTAATCGTAGAAGAATTTTCATTATTAAATTATGAGACACTAGGAATATCACCATTCTGCAAGCCCTAGTAAATGAAGGCACATGCACCATGATCCACTAATGCTATTAAAATCACCATGTATGTGCCTCTGGAAGGAAGAACACAGCACCGATGAGGTGGACTTGCAAAAACAAATCAAATATAAATGTGATCATGCCTCTAACTCCTAATGTCAAGGAAATACAGGGACAGAGGACCATGGCAGATGACACAACACGGCTGTAATCAGTCAAGTCCAGACTGGATACAGGAGTAATCAAGATTTATCAACTGCAGTATTTCAAAAGGTGATGCTAGAGGAACCTATAGATTAAAAGCAATGTAAGAGGTCTCTGAGCAGTGGAAATAGTAAAAGACCTCCAAAAGTCTTCTTCTCCATAAAAAGCAATGAGAAAAGTGGCAAAAGGTCAAAAATGAACTGTTTCGGAACTCAAGAAATGAGGTGAAAGCTTGCAGCAAACCCGGAGCACCGATGCCAAAGAAACGACCGAATCTCCGTAAGAACAGTGAGCTTCGTATTAATCCCACCCCGCTCTCCAGCTGGTCGTGCCTGGAAATGAACAGGCTGAAGAGTCGCAGTCGAACAGCTGCTGGAGGATGAGAAGACTGCGGGAGCTCTTTCAAATCCTCGTGGCCAGAGAACTACCCATATTGGACCTGTCGGGTGGTGTCCTGGAAGATTCCACTTGAAAGCCTATCTTTCTTTGGCCTGACTTAAAGCTCATTCCGTTTATCCAGACTTTTCCCCAGGAGCATTTGTTGAAAGCAATTGTTGTTTAGCATCCAGCTGCCTGGAGTAGTGGATAACAGCTGGGACAAACAATAGGCTAACCAAAAAGCTAAAACGGAAAAAAGAAGAAACGAGATGTCTATAGACGGCTTGGAAAAGTTCTAACATATTGCTGCTTATCTCGAGGGCTGTGTGCATACATGGGGCTTTGTGCACGCTGAGAAAAGACCAGAGATGGTCCCAAGTTCTCATCTCTGGCAAACATTGAGGCTCCATTTAAGTTGGAGGTTAAGGCTGAGGCAAAGTCAAAAACTGTCTGTCAGCATCAAAGCTCTGCCTCGGCACAAACATAGAGCGTCTCAGCAGAGATCGGTTCCAGAAGTTTAAGAACATCTCTGTCTGGGACCAGCAATTAGCGTAATGGCTATGTCGCTGGATTCCCAGACCCGGTGGCTTAAACTCACACCAGGTGTGTGTGCATGCATGCCCAAGATCCCGAGAGGAGAACGGAGGAGAAGGGATTGTGGTGTGGCCATCCCCCCTGGGGGGAGATTTCTTGCTTTCTGTCTCTCTGTCTCTCTCTGTCTTTCTGGCTAGCACATGCGCCCTATAGCAAAAACCTCTCCAATAAAGAAAAAATACAGGAACAAATGAACATCTCTGTCCAGGGCCAGCAGGTGGCGCACTGGCTAGGGTGCTGAACTCCCACGTGACCAATCATAGTTTGAGTCCCAGACTTTGCGGCTTGAAAATCATGCCAGCACGTGTGTGTGCATGGTGCCCACAGTCCCAAGAGGAGAATGAAGGAGAAGGGCTTACAGCATGGCCATCCCCACTGGGGGGTGATTTCTCATTTTCCCTCTCACTGTCTCTCTGTCTCTCAATCTCTCTCTGGCAAGCATGCATGCCCTATGGCAGAAACCTAAAATCAAAAGAATATCTCTTTTCAATCATTATAGACCACTAAACTAACTGAGCAGAGACTTCACACATGACAAGGAATATAAACTGTAGAGAATTATTTATTTTTTAAATTTATTTATTTATTTTTAATTCACCAGAGACAGACAGAGAGGGACAGTGAGAAAGCAAGCTGCCAGTCTGGGACTCAAACCATGGTCAACCATATGGGAGTCCAGTGCCTCAACCACCACACCACCTGTTGGCTCCTTGGTTCCTATTTCTTTATTTTTAAAAATTTTACCAGAGGGTACATGTGCTCACCAGAGAGAGAGAAAGCATCCCTATGGGGCATGGTCATGTTGCAACTCCGTCTCTGTTTCTCCCTCTTTGGGAGATTTCCAAGCCACGAGGCCCAGGATTTGACCTATGTACTCAGCCATGTAGGATCCAGCTCCCTTAACCACCAGGCTATGGGCTGTCCTGAGAATTATTTCTTAAAAATCACTAAACAAACAATAATAATAGCAAATGATTGTAATAATAAGAAACAAGATGTCTTCCAGTTTTCCACAAGGAAGGCAAAAGGATCTGACTTCCATTGTTGCCCTACTGTATTATTTTAAATATCCAGTTTTGAACAGCAACAAAAAAAAAATACAAAACACACAAATAAATAAGAAAATACAGCCTATACATAGAAAAAAATTAATAACAACTGTTCTCAGGTCTGGCCCATAGCAGAGAGTATTAGCCATGTGCATAGGGACCCAGATCTCTCATGGCCAACCAGGATCCAATTCCCAACCATGGTGGCTTGCAAACATGCTGGACACGTGCATGTGCGCCAAAAATCCTGACAAGTTGGAGAAATGGAGGAAAGAGGACTGTGGAATGACCAAGCGCCACTCAAGGGTGTCTTCTCTCTCTCTTCCTCATGAGCACACATGCTCTCTAGCAAAAGGGAAAAAAAAATATCCCTGGAAACACAGACGTAGAACTTAATATACAAAAACTTTAATCAGCTACTTTAAATTGGCTCAGAAACTGAAGGAGAGTACCAATAAAGAGACAGGAATTTTTAAAAAGAAACAAATGTAAATACTGGAATTAAAAAGTACAGTAATTGGGGCCAGTAGGTGGCGTAGTGGTTAAGGCTCTAGACTCCCCCATGGTCGACTGTGGTACAAGTCCCAGATCCAGCAGCTTAAAACTCACATGTATATGCATGCCCAAAGTCCCAAAAGGAGAATGGAGAAGGGATTGCAGTATGGCCATCCCCCCAAAGGGTGATTTCTCACTTTCTGTCTTTCCAGTGATCGCACACACTTTATGGCAAAAATCTCTCAAAAATAATTAAAATTTAAAAATAAAATTAAAAGTACAATAATCTAAATGAAAATTTCTTTAGAAGGCTCAACAGCAGATTTTAGCAAGTGAAAGAAATCATCTTTGAACTTGAAGGTAGGTAAATTAAGGTTATCAATTGAGGAACTGACAGGAAAAATGAACGAAGAAAAATGACAGCAACTCAGAGAACCGCGGGACACCATCAAACGTACCGTGTGATGTTGGAAGCATGTGGGAGTTGGGAATTCGTGCTATGAACTCCCAGAGCACGCTGTACTGACATCACAGGACAGTCCGCATCTCGTAAGTATTTATGTATGTATTTTCTATGTCCCTCTCTAAACTCCATGGTGAACCAGGGGTATACATGTTTCTCTTTAGGCCAGTATCTAACTCTGTGCCTGGCACGTGGTCAGCAGTCAGTACTTACTTACATCCTGAATAAATTAATTATCTATTTTCTCTCTGAATCCTCTCAATGACCCTGGGAAGTAGGTAGAGATTACTATTCCATTTTACTGGCCAGAAAACTGACTCTCAGAAAAGCCAGGTCACATCTCCAAGGCCACAGAGAGGATAGCAATAAAACCTGATCTGGTGGCTTGGCTACTCCAGTGACTTATATTCCTGAAACACTAGAGTCACATTTTCTTTTCCTACCTCTGGGCCCTTTACAGAGTTGATCATAGTACCTGGCCCCTAAGAGGCAATAGTTAACCTAATAATAAAAGAATTATAATGTTCAAAGACCTTCAAATAGAACTACTACATGATCCAGCAATTCCACTCCTGGGTATCTACCCAAAATACAAGAGAATGCTCAGCTGGAAAAGTGCTTGCACATCTGTATTTATTGCAGCCTTATTCACGATTGCTAAGACATGGAACCAACGCAAATGTCCCTGAACAGATGAATGGATTGAAAAAGTGTGGCACATATACTCTACGGAATACTATTCAGCCATAAAAAAAACAAGACCCTAGAATTTGATAGAAAGTGGACCAATATGGAAAATTTGTTGCTGAGTGAAGTGAGTCAGACTATGAAACAGAGACACTGTATGTCCCCACTTAACATATACCAACTGTCTGCACTCTATGGCAGAGACTGAAAGACTGGAGAACATGAAAGCATTGAAATTTGTTATGGACACTGGGGACAAAGTGGAAGGAGAGTGGGAGAGGGGAAGAGTATAGGAAAGGAAATCTGGAGGAAAAAATAGAGGTAAGACATTTGTGGGACACATATAGTTTATTACCTGTTGATGATGTATATTGTATTCTCAACTGGGCTGGTCTGAGGTGTATATCATACTGGGTAAAGTCTCTTTACAATCTAAATTATATATATCAATTGAATGTATAAATAATAATAATTTAGAAAAAGATTTTTGGGGCCAGCAGATGATGGTGTTTAAGGGTGCTGGACTTCCATATGGCCAGCTGCAGTTTGAATCCTGGACCTGGTGGCTTGCTTTCTTGCTTTCTCTCTCTCTCACTCTGTGCCTCTCTGGTCAAATTTAAAAATAAATAAATAAAGTTAAATAAGATAATTTTTTAAAAATAATTTTTATGTAGTACACATACACTCACCAGAGAGACAGAGAATTTTTAAAAATAATTTTTATGTAGTACACATGCACTCACCAGAGAGACAGAGAGACAGAAAGAAAGAAATCACTCCCCAGGAGGGATAGCCATGTCACAATCCCTTCTCCTCCATTCTCCTCTCAGGATCTTGGACATGCACACACACACCCAGCATGAGTTTTAAGCTGTCAGATCTGTGACTCAAACTGCAGTCAAGTACATTAGAGTCCAAAAATGTAATCATTATGCCATCTGCTGGTGCCAAGAATAATAATTATTTTAGAGGTATTTTAAGATCAGAGGGTTTGGGACCAGCAGATGGCATAATGGTTACGTCTCTGGACTCCCACGTAGTCAACCATGGCTGGGCCTGATGGGTTAAAATTCATGCCAGGCATGTATACATGCAGGGGATTGTGGCACAGTAATCCCCCGTTAGTCATCCCCCTGAGGAGTGATTTCTCACTTTCTGTCTCTGTCTCTCTCTGTCTCTCCAGCAAGTGCACAAATCTGTAGCAAAAAATCTCTCTCAATAAAAAGATCAGAGACGTTGAATTCCACCCCTGCTATTTAATAGCTGAAGAGCCTTGGGAAGACTCGTCAACGGGTTCTCCATCTTACAAAATGCATAACAGTTTCTATCTCCAAGGAGTCTGAGGGGATTAAATGAGATCGTGTGTAAAGATGTCAGCACAATTTTGGCATTTCCCATGGAGTACCTTCAGACCAAGGCCTCTGTCCACTGAAATGATCGAGGCTCAGAAGGAAGCATGGCTAGAGCTATGCACTACCTTGTGAAGGCAGATGAGCCAAATGAGCGGGTTTTAAGAGCCCAGCACCCATTGACAGCACCCCCTATAAGAGGCACTCATAATCCCATTCAAAGTCCCTAAAAGTCTTCTTCCCAGCCCCTGCTCAGTTCAAAATCTGCCAGTCCATCCCCCAGGTTCCTGAAGCTTCCCTCTATTTCTTGCTGGCTTGTGTCTGAAAACGTCTAGATGCTGCTAATCCTCAGTTTGCCAATGAACAAAAGACATGCTTTTGTTCAGACCAAAACCTCTGAAGAAACAAGGGCTGACGTAGGCGAGAAGCCTGACAGACAACCCGACCGAGGAAGTAGCCTAACGGTATTAATAGAACAGGAGAACAATGCAAGGCTCCATAATTCTCCCACATGCCAAATAATAAACAAAACCCTGAACCAAGAGCACCACAGACTAGATGACAGAAGGTTAGAACACGCCGCATGCAAATCGGTCCTCAGTCTTTGTTCTGTTTCCAAGTCAGCGCGCATGGGTGCTATATTGGACCTTAAAGAGAAAGCTACTTCCAAACAGCAGTGACAATTTGTGGGTGCTCTTTGTTGTAGTTTATGACCTCTTCAAGGGAGAAGTTTGGGGTTTCTCCTTAAAATACAACATTGTTTTAAATTGTATTTTATTGTGATAAGAACGGTTAACATGAGTCCTAATTGCCTTTTTTTACATACATTTTTACTATAGGATGTTCACATTCACCAGAGAAAGATAGAAAGCAAGAAATCACCACCACCACCACCACCACCACCACCACCACCTGCTCCCCCCCCGAAGTATGGCCATGCCACAGACCCTTCTCCTCCATTCTCCTCTCCGGATCTTGGGCATGCACATATGCACGCCCAGCATGAGTTTTAAGTCGTCAGGTCCGGGACTCGAACTGCAGTTAGCCATGTGGGAGTCCAGCAATATAACCGCTACACTACTGCTTGCCTCAAGTCCTAACTTATGGTTTTTTGGAGGGGGGGAAATTTTTGCTATAGGGTGCGTGTGCTCACCAGAAAGACAAAGAGAGACAGAGAGACAGAAAGTAAGAAATCATCCCCCAGGGGGATGGCCACCCCACAATTCCTTCTCCTCCACTCTCCTCTTGGGATCTTGGGCACACACACACACACGCACGCCCAGCATGAGTTTATGCCACCGAGTCTGGGACTCAAACCGCGGTTGACTACATGGAAGTGGGTAGGGGGATTTTCGCTTTTATTTTCCTGCAGTGGACACCCTAACAGGTGTGAGGTGACATCACACTGTGGTTTTGAGTTCTGGATCTGGGTATCTATTTTCTTCCCCATATTGGGAGGCTTTTCAGTCTACCTTTGAATAAGTTCTCTTGTCCTAAAACTCCCATAATCCATATATTGGTCTCTTAGTTATGTCCCATAAGTCCTTTAAGTTTTTTTCACTTATTCTTTTGTCTTCTAAGTAAATAATTTCCTGTATTAGATTTACTAGTCCTTTTCAATTGACCTAATCTTCTGGTGAATTCCTCTAGTGAATTTTTAGAGATTTTTGCTGTAGGTACATGTACTTGCAGGAGAGACAGAGAGACAGAAAGTGAGAAATCACTCCACCAGGGGAATGGCCACACCACAATCCTTTCTCCATTCTCCTCTTACAAAAGCACCCAGAGTTTCAAGCCACTTGGTCTGGGACTCAAACCATGGTCAACCATGTGAGAGTCCAGCACCTTAACCACTATGCCACCTGCTGGTCCCCTCTAGAGAATTTTTCATTTTTTTTCTTCAGCTCCCTAATTTCTGTTTGGTACTTTTTAATATTTTATCTCTATTGAAATTACCACTTTGTTCTTGTACTTTTATCTTGATCTCAGTGAATATCTCTATAATGGTTATTTTGAAGTTCCTGTCAGGTAACTCATATATCTCCATTTCATTAGGATCTATTTCTCAAGATTTATCCTGTCCTGTTTAGGACAGATTTCCCTGTTTTTGTTTTTGATTTTTTTTTCACTTTCCTTCATGCTGTGTTGATATTTTAAGAACAGCCATGTCCCTGTTTTCATGAACTAGCCCCATACAAAAGACCTTCACCAATCAACCAAGCCAGAAACGCTGAGTTCCTCTCAAACCTTTAGGCTACTCCAACCTGCTTCCTTTACACTTAAGATCCCAGATGTCTACAATGTGCTGGGTCCTGTCAGTGCTCTGAGACAAATGAGACTAAAGCCAGTTTCTTGGGAAAAACTAGTCCCCAAATCTTAGATCATTAAAAATTCTGTCCAGGGACCAGCAGATGGCAAAATGGTTACATCGCTGGACTCCCATGTAGTCGACCTCAGTTTGAGTCCTAGACCCAATAACTTATAACTCACAACAGACACATGTGCGTGCAGACCCAATGTCCCAAGAGGAGAATGGAGGAGAAGGAATTGCAATGTGGCCATGCCCCCAGGTGGGTGATTTCTCGCTTTCTGTTTCTCTGTCTCTCTGGCAAGTGCATGCACTCTATAGCAAAAATCTCTATCTAAAAAAATTTTTAAATTAAAAAAAAAAAAAAAAAAAAACTTTGTCCAACTCCCTTTTCCCTCCAAGGAGAAGCTGGGATCTGTTCACTCTGCACTGAGCTGGGACAAAAGGCTTTGGTGAATCGTTGTATGCTAGAACAACAATAATCTTTGTTCTCACTGATCCCCAGTGGGCAGAGTATGCCAGGTCCCATGAGTTCTCTGAGACAGGAAAGACAGAAGCCAGCTCTTCAGGCAGCCCCAAGGAAAGTTAGGACATTAGGTGTGTGATGTAACTCTTTCTGAGAAGCTGGGAGCTGGGAGTTTTTATTCACTCATTATGTGTTAAACAAGGGAGAGGGGCTTTGACATTCAAACCACAATCTCTTTCATAGCTAGTCCCCAAGCAAGCAGCTTATGCAGGTCCTGTTAGCACTCCAAAACAAGCAAGATTGAATGCAGTCCTTTGTACAGCCCCTGAAAAGCTAGGAGTACTGGACCCAGAGTCCAACTTTCTGTTCCCACGTAGAAGCTGTGTGCTAGTTTTTATGTTTTTAGATTTTTTGCCATAGGGCACATGCACTCCCCAGAGAGAAAGAGAGACAGAGAGAGGGGCAGTGAGAAATCACCCACTGGGGGGATAGCCATGCCACAATATCTTCTCCTCCAGTCTCCTCTTGGGGTTTTGGGTACACATGTGCACGTGCTCAGTGTTTTTCAAGCAAGCGGGTCTGGGATTTGAACTGCATTGTAGACCATGTGGGATCCAATGTCTGAACCACCATGCCACCTGCTGGCCCAGAGTGCTGAATTTTTTTTAATCCACTCACGGTATATTGATCTGGGGTAGGAGCTATGACAACTGCCAGTCCAGACTCCTGTCTGTTCTCCTCCAGATGGCTGGAGTATGCTGGGCCTCATCAGTGCTTCAAGGAGTCCGGCAAGACAGAATACAATTCTCTAGAGAGCCTCTGGAAAAGTTGGGGCATCAAGCATGCCATCCAATTCTTTCCTCTCCCAAAAGAGAAAGCAGTGGGGGTCAGAGGTGTCCAAGTATCATTTGGTACTGTGCTGGGCTAAGATTCCAGCAAGGGATTGTCTCAGATTTCCCTGCTTGATGTTTCTGATTTTGCACTCATCCAGGGCACAGGAACCTCTCAAATATCATTGTTTTCGGATTTCCCATAAAAGGAATTTGTCTATGAATTGTTGTTTTGTTTGTTTTATTTTCATGCCCGAGGGCATGGGCACATGCATGAGAGAAAGAAAGAGCAAGAGTGAGAGAGAAAGAGAAAAAAGAGCAAGAAAAAGCACTTCCCAACAAGACCTAGTCATGCCACATCCTTTCTCATCTTATTCTCCATCCTATCAGGATCCTGGACGTGTGCACACTCACCCACACAGTGGAAAGCCAACAGGGCTAGGACTCTAACCCCTATCGGCCATGTGGAATCCAGCTTCCTCTGCACAGGGCCTCAGTGCTGTGCTAAGGGGCCAACCCTCCATGCAGTGTTCTTGAACCAACCTGTCTGCTCGGGGAAGGTGTGTCTATAATCATGCTATGTCACTCTTCTCAAGTACTTTTTTAAAACTGCATTTGTTCAGCAAATACTGACTAGACTTCCACTCTGTGTTCAACCCTAGAGATACGGTAGTGGACAAAACAAATTTTTCCTGCTGTCAAGAGAATTATATTCAATCAGCATAGATAGACAAAAGCAAGTCAAATAAAATATTTACAAACTGCAGTAAATTCTACAAAGGAAAAAATTGAGCTGACATGAAGGATAATAGTGAAGTTTGAGGAAAAGAGAAGTAACATTTTAGCCAAGATGCAAAGAACAAAGGCAGGCCTTCTTTTAAGAAGTGTAACATCTAAATCCATTTATAGAAAATGTACAGAAGGGCAAATTTACGGAAACAGTACAATAGATTAGGGGTTGCCTGGAAGTGGGAGTGAAATGGAGAATGGCTGGAAATGAACATGAGGTCTCTTTTGAGGGCAGTGAAAATGTTCTAAAATTGGATCATGGTGGTAGTTACACAACTCTAAGTCATTGACTAGTACACTTAAAACAGGATTTTAATGATATGAAACCATCACAATAAAGCAAGAGAATGAATAAAATCTGG